>NW_027554422.1:955670-1274227 GCF_053574225.1 Canis aureus
AATAGAATAGAAAAGAATCGAATCGAATCAAATCGAAAACAATCAAATTGAATTGATCGAAAAGAATCGAATTGAAACAAATCGAATCGAAATGAAAAGAATCAAATGGATTCAAATAGAAAAAAATCGAATCGAAAAGAATCAAATCGACACGAAAAGAATCGAATCGAATCACAAAGTATCGAATTGGTTTGAAAACATTCGAATCGAAAAGAATCGAATTGAAATGAATCCGATCGAAATGAAAAGAATGTACTCGATTCGAATCCAAAAGAATCGAATTCAAAATAATCGAATCGAATCTAAAAGAATCGAATTGAATTGAATCAAAAGAAATGAATTGAATTGAATCAAAAAGGAACTAATCGAATCAAATCGAAAAAACTCGAATAGAATCAAATCGAATCAAAAAGAATCGAATAGATTCGAATAAAAAAGAATCGAATTGAGGGATCCCTGGGTGGCGCAGCGGTTTAGCGCCTGCCTTTGGCCCAGGGCGCGATCCTGGAGATCCGGGATCGAATCCCACATCGGGCTCCTGGTGCATGGAGCCTGCTTCTCCCTCTGCCTGTGTCTCTGCCTCTCTGTCTCTCTCTGTGACTATCATAAAAAAAAGAATCGAATTGAATCGCGTTGAAAAAAATCATAAAGAATCAAATCGAAAAGAATCGAATTCCATGTAACGAAAAGATTCGAATTGAAAAGAATCGAATCGAAACAAAAGAATCGAATCGAATCGACATGAATCAAAAAGAATCGAATCAAAACGAATCGCAAAGAAATAAATCAAGTAGAATCTAAAAGAATCGAATCGAATCAAATCGAAAAAATTCGAATAGAATTGAATCGAAAAGAATCAAAACGAATCGAACCGAAGAGAATCGATTCGAATCAAAATAAAAAGTATCGTATCAAATCGAATCGAAAAGAATCCTATCAAATAGAATTGAAAGAATGGAATCAAATCTAAAACAATCGAATCGAATCGAAAAGAATCGGATTGAATGGAATAGAATCGAAAGAATAGAATAGAATCGAAAGAAATCGAATAGAATCAAATCAAATCAAAAAGAATCGAATTGAATTGATCCTAACCAAAATAAGCGAAATGAATCGACTCGAAACGAAAAAAATCAAATCGAAAAGAATCTAACCTCAACGAAAATAATCGAAATGAATAGAATCGAATTGAATCAAATCGAAAAGAATCGAATGGAATCCAATCGAAAAGAATCAAATTGATTCGAATCGAAACAAATTGAATCCAATCGAAAAGAATCTAATTGAATCGAATCGAAAAGAATCGAATTCAATCAAAACGAATCGAATCGAATGGTATAGAAAAGAAAAGAATAGAATAGAATCGAAAAGAATCAAATCGAATCGAAAAGAATCGAATCGAAAAGAATTGAATCGAATCGAAAAGAAACGAATCGAACCGAATCAAAAAGAAAACAATTGAATGGAATCAAATACAAAAGAATCGCTTTGAATAGCATAGAATTGAAAAGAATCGAATCAATCGAATTGAAAACAATCGAATCGAAAAGAATCGAATAAAAAAAGTCGAATCGAAACGAAAACAATCGAATCGAATCGAATCTAAAAGAATCGTATTGAATTGAATCGAGTCGAAAAGACTCGAATCAAAAAGACTCGAATCGAATTGAATCAAATCGAAAAGAATCTAATAGAAACCACTCGAACAGAATCAAATCGAAATGATTCAAAATGAATCGAATCGAATAGAATCGAAAAAATTCGAATAGAATCGAAACGAATCGAAACGAAATGAATCGAAGAGAATCGATTAGAATCGAAATGAAAAGAATCGTATTGAATCGAATCGAAAAGAATCAAATCAAATCGAATCGAAAGAATTGAATCAAATCGAAAAGAATCCAATCGAATCGAAAAGAATCGAACTGAATGGAATCAAATCGAAAAGAATCGAATCGAATCGAAAAGAATCGAATCAAATTTAATGGAATCGAAAAGAATCGAATTGAATCGAAAAGAATCGAAATGAAACAAATCAGATCAAATGGAAAAGCATCAAAACGAATTGAAAAGAATCGAATCGAATCGAAATGAATCGAATCAAAAAGACTCGAATCGAAAAGAATCGAATTGAAAAGAATCGAATCGAAAAGGCCCGAATCGAATTAAAAATATCAAATCGAATCGAATCGCAAAGAATCGAATTGAAAAGACTCGAATTGAAACGAATCGATTTGAAACGAAAAGAATCGAATCGAATCGAATTGAAAGAATCGAATTGAATAGAAAAAAATCGAATAGAAAAGAATCGAACCGAAAAGAAAAGAATCAAATTGAATCAGTCGATTAAATTCTAGTCGAATCGAATCAAAAAGAATGAAATCGAGTCGAATCGAATCGAAAAGAATCGAATCGAATCGAAAAGAATCGAATCGTATCGACTCGAATCGAAAAGAATCCAATTGCATCATCGAATGGAAACTAATCGAATTGAATAGAATAGAAAAGAATCGAATCGAATCAAATCGAAAACAATCAAATTGAATTGATCGAAAAGAATCGAATTGAAACAAATCGAATCGAAATGAAAAGAATCGAATGGATTCAAATAGAAAAGAATCGAATCGAAAAGAATCAAATCGACACGAAAAGAATCGAATCGAATCAAAAAGTATCGAATTGATTCGAAAACATTCGAATCGAAAAGAATCGAATTGAAATGAATCCGATCGAAATGAAAAGAATGTACTCGATTCGAATCCAAAAGAATCGAATTCAAAATAATCGAATCGAATCTAAAAGAATCGAATTGAATTGAATCAAAAGAAATGAATTGAATTGAATAAAAAAGGAACTAATCGAATCAAATCGAAAAAACTCGAATAGAATCAAATCGAATCAAAAAGAATCGAATAGATTCGAATAAAAAAGAATCGAATTGAGGGATCCCTGGGTGGCGCTGCGGTTTAGCGCCTGCCTTTGGCCCAGGGCGCGATCCTGGAGACCCGGGATCGAATCCCACATCGGGCTCCTGGTGCATGGAGCCTGCTTCTCCCTCTGCCTGTGTCTCTGCCTCTCTGTCTCTCTCTGTGACTATCATAAAAAAAAGAATCGAATTGAATCGCGTTGAAAAAAATCATAAAGAGTCAAATCGAAAAGAATCGAATTCCATTTAACGAAAAGATTCGAATTGAAAAGAATCGAATCGAAACAAAAGAATCGAATCGAATCGACATGAATCAAAAAGAATCGAATCAAAACGAATCGCAAAGAAACAAATCAAGTAGAATCTAAAAGAACCGAATCGAATCAAATCGAAACAATTCGAATAGAATTGAATCGAAAAGAATCAAAACGAATCGAACCGAAGAGAATCGATTCGAATCAAAATAAAAAGTATCGTATCAAATCGAATCGAAAAGAATCCTATCAAATAGAATCGAAAGAATGGAATCAAATCTAAAACAATCGAATCGAATCGAAAAGAATCGGATTGAATGGAATAGAATCGAAAGAATAGAATAGAATCGAAAGAAATCGAATAGAATCAAATCAAATCAAAAAGAATCGAATTGAATTGATCCTAACCAAATAAGCGAAATGAATCGACTCGAAACGAAAAAAATCAAATCGAAAAGAATCTAATCTCAACGAAAATAATCGAAATGAATAGAATCGAATTGAATCAAATCGAAAAGAATCGAATGGAATCCAATCGAAAAGAATCAAATTGATTCGAATCGAAACAAATTGAATCCAATCGAAAAGAATCTAATTGAATCGAATCGAAAAGAATAGAATTCAATCAAAACGAATCGATTCGAATGGAATAGAATAGAATAGAATAGAATAGAAAAGAATCAAATCGAATCGAAAAGAATCGAATCGAAAAGAATTGAATCGAATCGAAAAGAAACGAATCGAACCAAATCAAAAAGAAAACAATCGAATCGAATCAAATACAAAAGAATCGCTTTGAATAGCATAGAATTGAAAAGAATCGAATCAATCGAATTGAAAACAATCGAATCGAAAAGAATCGAATCAAAAAAAGTCGAATCGAAACGAAAACAATCGAATCGAATCGAATCTAAAAGAATCGTATTGAATTGAATCGAGTCGAAAAGACTTGAATCAAAAAGACTCGAATCGAATTGAATCAAATCGAAAAGAATCTAATAGAAACCACTCGAACAGAATCAAATCGAAATGATTCAAAATGAATCGAATCGAATAGAATCGAAAAAATTCGAATAGAATCGAAACTAAATGAATCGAAGAGAATCGATTAGAATCGAAATTAAAAGAATCGTATTGAATCGAATCGAATAGAATCAAATCAAATCGAATCCAAAGAATTGAATCAAATCGAAAAGAATCCAATCGAAAAGAATCGAACTGAATGGAATCAAATCGAAAAGAATCGAATCGAATCGAAAAGAATCGAATCAAATTTAATGGAATCGAAAAGAATCGAATTGAATCGAAAAGAATCGAAATGAAACAAATCAGATCAAATGGAAAAGCATCAAATCGAATTGAAAAGAATCGAATCGAATCGAAATGAATCGAATCAAAAAGACTCGAATCGAAAAGAATCGAATTGAAAAGAATCGAATCGAAAAGGCCCGAATCGAATTAAAAATATCAAATCGAATCGAATCGCAAAGAATCGAATTGAAAAGACTCGAATTGAAACGAATCGATTTGAAACGAAAAGAATCGAATCGAATCGAATCGAATTGAAAGAATCGAATTGAATAGAAAAAAATCGAATAGAAAAGAATCGAACCGAAAAGAAAAGAATCAAATTGAATCAGTCGATTAAATTCTAGTCGAATCGAATCAAAAAGCATGAAATCGAGTCAAATCGAATCAAAAAGAATCGAATTGTATCTAATCAAAAAGAATCGAATCGTATCGACTCGAATCGAAAAGAATCCAATTGCATCATCGAATGGAAACTAATCGAATTGAATAGAATAGAAAAGAATCGAATCGAATCAAATCGAAAACAATCAAATTGAATTGATCGAAAAGAATCGAATTGAAACAAATCGAATCGAAATGAAAAGAATCGAATGGATTCAAATAGAAAAAAATCGAATCGAAAAGAATCAAATCGACACGAAAAGAATCGAATCGAATCACAAAGTATCGAATTGGTTTGAAAACATTCGAATCGAAAAGAATCGAATTGAAATGAATCCGATCGAAATGAAAAGAATGTACTCGATTCGAATCCAAAAGAATCGAAATCAAAATAATCGAATCGAATCTAAAAGAATCGAATTGAATTGAATCAAAAGAAATGAATTGAATTGAATCAAAAAGGAACTAATCGAATCAAATCGAAAAAACTCGAATAGAATCAAATCGAATCAAAAAGAATCGAATAGATTCGAATAAAAAAGAATCGAATTGAGGGATCCCTGTGTGGCGCAGCGGTTTAGCGCCTGCCTTTGGCCCAGGGCGCGATCGTGGAGACCCGGGATCGAATCCCACATCGGGCTCCTGGTGCATGGAGCCTGCTTCTCTCTCTGCCTGTGTCTCTGCCTCTCTGTCTCTCTCTGTGACTATCATAAAAAAAAGAATCGAATTGAATCGCGTTGAAAAAAATCATAAAGAATCAAATCGAAAAGAATCGAATTCCATGTAACGAAAAGATTCGAATTGAAAAGAATCGAATCGAAACAAAAGAATCGAATCGAATCGACATGAATCAAAAAGAATCGAATCAAAAAGAATCGAAAAGAAACACATCAAGTAGAATCTAAAAGAATCGAATCGAATCAAATCGAAAAAATTCGAATAGAATTGAATCGAAAAGAATCAAAACGAATCGAACCGAAGAGAATCGATTCGAATCAAAATAAAAAGTATCGTATCAAATCGAATCGAAAAGAATCCTATCAAATAGAATCGAAAGAATGGAATCAAATCTAAAACAATCGAATCGAATCGAAAAGAATCGGATTGAATGGAATAGAATCGAAAAGAATAGAATAGAATCGAAAGAAATCGAATAGAATCAAATCAAATCAAAAAGAATCGAATTGAATTGATCCTAACCAAAATAAGCGAAGTGAATCGACTCGAAACGAAAAAAATCAAATCGAAAAGAATCTAACCTCAACGAAAATAATCGAAATGAATAGAATCGAATTGAATCAAATCGAAAAGAATCGAATGGAATCCAATCGAAAAGAATCAAATTGATTCGAATCGAAACAAATTGAATCCAATCGAAATGAATCTAATTGAATGGAATCGAAAAGAATCGAATTCAATCAAAACGAATCGAATCGAATGGTATAGAAAAGAAAAGAATAGAATAGAATCGAAAAGAATCAAATCGAATCGAAAAGAATCGAATCGAAAAGAATTGAATCGAATCGAAAAGAAACGAATCGAACCAAATCAAAAAGAAAACAATCGAATCGAATCAAATACAAAAGAATCGCTTTGAATAGCATAGAATTGAAAAGAATCGAATCAATCGAATTGAAAACAATCGAATCGAAAAGAATCGAATCAAAAAAAGTCGAATCGAAACGAAAACAATCGAATCGAATCGAATCTAAAAGAATCGTATTGAATTGAATCGAGTCGAAAAGACTCGAATCAAAAAGACTCGAATCGAATTGAATCAAATCGAAAAGAATCTAATAGAAACCACTCGAACAGAATCAAATCGAAATGATTCAAAATGAATCGAATCGAATAGAATCGAAAAAATTCGAATAGAATCGAAACTAAATGAATCGAAGAGAATCGATTAGAATCGAAATTAAAAGAATCGTATTGAATCGAATCGAAAAGAATCAAATCAAATCGAATCCAAAGAATTGAATCAAATCGAAAAGAATCCAATCGAATCGAAAAGAATCGAACTGAATGGAATCAAATCGAAAAGAATCGAATCGAATCGAAAAGAATCGAATCAAATTTAATGGAATCGAAAAGAATCGAATTGAATCGAAAAGAATCGAAATGAAACAAATCAGATCAAATGGAAAAGCATCAAATCGAATTGAAAAGAATCGAATCGAATCGAAATGAATCGAATCAAAAAGACTCGAATCGAAAAGAATCGAATTGAAAAGAATCGAATCGAATCGAAAAGACTCGAATCGAATTAAAAATATCAAATCGAATCGAATCGCAAAGAATCGAATTGAAAAGACTCGAATTGAAACGAATCGATTTGAAACGAAAAGAATCGAATCGAATCGAATCGAATTGAAAGAATCGAATTGAATAGAAAAAAATCGAATAGAAAAGAATCGAACCGAAAAGAAAAGAATCAAATTGAATCAGTCGATTAAATTCTAGTCGAATCGAATCAAAAAGAATGAAATCGAGTCGAATCGAATCGAAAAGAATCGAATCGAATCGAAAAGAATCGAATTGTATCTAATCAAAAAGAATCGAATCGTATCGACTCGAATCGAAAAGAATCCAATTGCATCATCGAATGGAAACTAATCGAATTGAATAGAATAGAAAAGAATCAAATCGAATCAAATCGAAAACAATCAAATTGAATTGATCGAAAAGAATCGAATTGAATCAAATCGAATCGAAATGAAAAGAATCTAATCGATTCAAATAGAAAAGAATCGAATCGAAAAGAATCAAATCGACACGAAAAGAATCGAATCGAATCGAAAAGTAGCGAATTGATTCGAAAATATTCGATTCGAAAAGAATCGAATTGAAATGAATCCGATCGAAATGAAAAGAATCTACTCGATTCGAATCCAAAAGAATCGAATCCAAAAGAATCGAATCGAATCCACAAGAATCGAATTGAATTGAATCAAACGAAATGCATTGAATTGAATCAAAAAGGAACTAATCGAATCAAATCGAAAAAACTCGAATAGAATCAAATCGAATCAAAAAGAATCGAATAGATTCGAATAAAAAAGAATCGAATTGAGGGATCCCTGGGTGGCGCAGCGGTTTAGCGCCTGCCTTTGGCCCAGGGCGCGATCGTGGAGACCCGGGATCGAATCCCACATCGGGCTCCTGGTGCATGGAGCCTGCTTCTCTCTCTGCCTGTGTCTCTGCCTCTCTGTCTCTCTCTGTGACTATCATAAAAAAAAGAATCGAATTGAATCGCGTTGAAAAAAATCATAAAGAATCAAATCGAAAAGAATCGAATTCCATGTAACGAAAAGATTCGAATTGAAAAGAATCGAATCGAAACAAAAGAATCGAATCGAATCGACATGAATCAAAAAGAATCGAATCAAAACGAATCGAAAAGAAACACATCAAGTAGAATCTAAAAGAATCGAATCGAATCAAATCGAAAAAATTCGAATAGAATTGAATCGAAAAGAATCAAAACGAATCGAACCGAAGAGAATCGATTCGAATCAAAATAAAAAGTATCGTATCAAATCGAATCGAAAAGAATCCTATCAAATAGAATCGAAAGAATGGAATCAAATCTAAAACAATCGAATCGAATCGAAAAGAATCGGATTGAATGGAATAGAATCGAAAAGAATAGAATAGAATCGAAAGAAATCGAATAGAATCAAATCAAATCAAAAAGAATCGAATTGAATTGATCCTAACCAAAATAAGCGAAGTGAATCGACTCGAACCGAAAAAAATCAAATCGAAAAGAATCTAATCTCAACGAAAATCATCGAAATGAATAGAATCGAATTGAATCAAATCGAAAAGAATCGAATGGAATCCAATCGAAAAGAATCAAATTGATTCGAATCGAAACAAATTGAATCCAATCGAAAAGAATCTAATTGAATCGAATCGAAAAGAATCGAATTCAATCAAAACGAGTCGATTCGAATGGAATAGAAAAAACTAGAATAGAATAGAATAGAATCGAAAATAATCAATTCGAATCAAAAATCGAATCGAAAAGAGACGAATCGAACCGAATCAAAAAGAAAACAATCGAATCGAATCAAATACAAAAGAATCGCTTTGAATAGCATAGAATTGAAAAGAATCGAATCAATCGAATTGAAAACAATCGAATCGAAAAGAATCGAATCAAAAAAAGTCGAATCGAAACGAAAACAATCGAATCGAATCGAATCTAAAAGAATCGTATTGAATTGAATCGAGTCGAAAAGACTCGAATCAAAAAGACTCGAATCGAATTGAATCAAATCGAAAAGAATCTAATAGAAACCACTCGAACAGAATCAAATCGAAATGATTCAAAATGAATCGAATAGAATAGAATCGAAAAAAATCGAATCGAATCGAAACGAAATGAATCGAAGAGAATCGATTAGAATCGAAATGAAAAGAATCGTATTGAATCGAATCGAATAGAATCAAATCAAATCGAATCCAAAGAATTGAATCAAATCGAAAAGAATCCAATCGAATCGAAAAGAATCGAACTGAATGGAATCAAATCGAAAAGAATCGAATCGAATCGAAAAGAATCGAATCAAATTTAATGGAATCGAAAAGAATCGAATTGAATCGAAAAGAATCGAAATGAAACAAATCAGATCAAATGGAAAAGCATCAAATCGAATTGAAAAGAATCGAATCGAATCGAAATGAATCGAATCAAAAAGACTCGAATCGAAAAGAATCGAATTGAAAAGAATCGAATCGAATCGAAAAGACTCGAATCGAATTAAAAATATCAAATCGAATCGAATCGCAAAGAATCGAATTGAAAAGACTCGAATTGAAACGAATCGATTTGAAACGAAAAGAATCGAATCGAATCGAATCGAATTGAAAGAATCGAATTGAATAGAAAAAAATCGAATAGAAAAGAATCGAACCGAAAAGAAAAGAATCAAATTGAATCAGTCGATTAAATTCTAGTCGAATCGAATCAAAAAGCATGAAATCGAGTCAAATCGAATCAAAAAGAATCGAATTGTATCTAATCAAAAATAATCGAATCGTATCGACTCGAATCGAAAAGAATCCAATCGAATCGAAAAGAATCGAACTGAATGGAATCAAATCAAAAAGAATCGAATCGAATCGAAAAGAATCGAATCAAATTTAATGGAATCGAAAAGAATCGAATTGAATCGAAAAGAATCGAAATGAAACAAAACAGATCAAATGGAAGAGCATCAAATAGAATTGAAAAGAATCGAATCGAATCGAAATGAATCGAATCAAAAAGACTCGAATCGAAAAGTATCGAATTGAAAAGAATCGAATCGAATCGAAAAGACTCGAATCGAATTAAAAATATCAAATCGAATCGAATCGCAAAGAATCGAATTGAAAAGACTCGAATTGAAACGAATCGATTTGAAACGAAAAGAATCGAATCGAATCGAATTGAATAGAAAAAAATCGAATAGAAAAGAATCGAACCGAAAAGAAAAGAATCAAATTGAATCAGTCGATTAAATTCTAGTGGAATCGAATCAAAAAGCATGAAATCGAGTCGAATCGAATCGAAAAGAATCGAATCGAATCGAAAAGAATCGAATTGTATCTAATCAAAAAGAATCGAATCGTATCGACTCGAATCGAAAAGAATCCAATTGCATCATCGAATGGAAACTAATCGAATTGAATAGAATAGAAAAGAATCGAATCGAATCAAATCGAAAACAATCAAATTGAATTGATCGAAAAGAATCGAATTGAAACAAATCGAATCGAAATGAAAAGAATCGAATGGATTCAAATAGAAAAGAATCGAATGGAAAAGAATCAAATCGACACGAAAAGAATCGAATCGAATCAAAAAGTATCGAATTGATTCGAAAACATTCGAATCGAAAAGAATCGAATTGAAATGAATCCGATCGAAATGAAAAGAATGTACTCGATTCGAATCCAAAAGAATCGAATTCAAAATAATCGAATCGAATCTAAAAGAATCGAATTGAATTGAATCAAAAGAAATGAATTGAATTGAATCAAAAAGGAACTAATCGAATCAAATCGAAAAAACTCGAATAGAATCAAATCGAATCAAAAAGAATCGAATAGATTCGAATAAAAAAGAATCGAATTGAGGGATCCCTGGGTGGCGCAGCGGTTTAGCGCCTGCCTTTGGCCCAGGGCGCGATCCTGGAGATCCGGGATCGAATCCCACATCGGGCTCCTGGTGCATGGAGCCTGCTTCTCCGTCTGCCTGTGTCTCTGCCTCTCTGTCTCTCTCTGACTATCATAAAAAAAAGAATCGAATTGAATCGCGTTGAAAAAAATCATAAAGAATCAAATCGAAAAGAATCGAATTCCATTTAACGAAAAGATTCGAATTGAAAAGAATCGAATCGAAACAAAAGAATCGAATCGAATCGACATGAATCAAAAAGAATCGAATCAAAACGAGTCGAAAAGAAACAAATCAAGTAGAATCTAAAAGAATCGAATCGAATCAAATCGAAAAAATTCGAATAGAATTGAATCGAAAAGAATCAAAACGAATCGAACCGAAGAGAATCGATTCGAATCAAAATAAAAAGTATCGTATCAAATCGAATCGAAAAGAATCCTATCAAATAGAATCGAAAGAATGGAATCAAATCTAAAACAATCGAATCGAATCGAAAAGAATCGGATTGAATGGAATAGAATCGAAAAGAATAGAATAGAATCGAAAGAAATCGAATAGAATCAAATCAAATCAAAAAGAATCGAATTGAATTGATCCTAACCAAAATAAGCGAAATGAATCGACTCGAAACGAAAAAAATCAAATCGAAAAGAATCTAATCTCAACGAAAATAATCGAAATGAATAGAATCGAATTGAATCAAATCGAAAAGAATCGAATGGAATCCAATCGAAAAGAATCAAATTGATTCGAATCGAAACAAATTGAATCCAATCGAAAAGAATCTAATTGAATCGAATCGAAAAGAATCGAATTCAATCAAAACGAATCGATTCGAATGGAATAGAATAGAATAGAATAGAAAAGAAAAGAATAGAATAGAATCGAAAAGAATCAAATCGAATCGAAAAGAATCGAATCGAAAAGAATTGAATCGAATCGAAAAGAAACGAATCGAACCAAATCAAAAAGAAAACAATCGAATCGAATCAAATACAAAAGAATCGCTTTGAATAGCATAGAATTGAAAAGAATCGAATCAATCGAATTGAAAACAATCGAATCGAAAAGAATCGAATCAAAAAATGTCGAATCGAAACGAAAACAATCGAATCGAATCGAATCTAAAAGAATCGTATTGAATTGAATCGAGTCGAAAAGACTCGAATCAAAAAGACTCGAATCGAATTGAATCAAATCGAAAAGAATCTAATAGAAACCACTCGAACAGAATCAAATCGAAATGATTCAAAATGAATCGAATCGAATAGAATCGAAAAAAATCGAAACGAATCGAAACGAATCGAAACGAAATGAATCGAAGAGAATCGATTAGAATCGAAATGAAAAGAATCGTATTGAATCGAATCGAAAAGAATCAAATCAAATCGAATCGAAAGAATTGAATCAAATCGAAAAGAATCCAATCGAATCGAAAAGAATCGAACTGAATGGAATCAAATCGAAAAGAATCGAATCGAATCGAAAAGAATCGAATCAAATTTAATGGAATCGAAAAGAATCGAATTGAATCGAAAAGAATCGAAATGAAACAAATCGGATCAAATGGAAAAGCATCAAATCGAATTGAAAAGAATCGAATCGAATCGAAATGAATCGAATCAAAAAGACTCGAATCGAAAAGAATCGAATTGAAAAGAATCGAATCGAATCGAAAAGACTCGAATCGAATTAAAAATATCAAATCGAATCGAATCGCAAAGAATCGAATTGAAAAGACTCGAATTGAAACGAATCGATTTGAAACGAAAAGAATCGAATCGAATCGAATCGAATTGAAAGAATCGAATTGAATAGAAAAAAATCGAATAGAAAAGAATCGAACCGAAAAGAAAAGAATCAAATTGAATCAGTCGATTAAATTCTAGTCGAATCGAATCAAAAAGAATGAAATCGAGTCGAATCGAATCGAAAAGAATCGAATCGAATCGAAAAGAATCGAATTGTATCTAATCAAAAAGAATCGAATCGTATCGACTCGAATCGAAAAGAATCCAATTGCATCATCGAATGGAAACTAATCGAATTGAATAGAATAGAAAAGAATCAAATCGAAAACAATCAAATTGAATTGATCGAAAAGAATCGAATTGAAACAAATCGAATCGAAATGAAAAGAATCGAATCGATTCAAATAGAAAAGAATCGAATCGAAAAGAATCAAATCGACATGAAAAGAATCGAATCGAATCGAAAAGTAGCGAATTGATTCGAAAATATTCGATTCGAAAAGAATCGAATTGAAATGAATCCGATCGAAATGAAAAGAATCTACTCGATTCGAATCCAAAAGAATCGAATCCAAAAGAATCGAATCGAATCCACAAGAATCAAATTGAATTGAATCAAACGAAATGCATTGAATTGAATCAAAAAGGAACTAATCGAATCAAATCGAAAAAACTCGAATAGAATCAAATCGAATCAAAAAGAATCGAATAGATTCGAATAAAAAAGAATCGAATTGAGGGATCCCTGGGTGGCGCAGCGGTTTAGCGCCTGCCTTTGGCCCAGGGCGCGATCCTGGAGACCCGGGATCGAATCCTACATCGGGCTCCTGGTGCATGGAGCCTGCTTCTCCGTCTGCCTGTGTCTCTGCCTCTCTGTCTCTCTCTGTGACTATCATAAAAAAAGAATCGAATTGAATCGCGTTGAAAAAAATCATAAAGAATCAAATCGAAAAGAATCGAATTCCATGTAACGAAAAGATTCGAATTGAAAAGAATCGAATCGAAACAAAAGAATCGAATCGAATCGACATGAATCAAAAAGAATCGAATCAAAACGAATCGAAAAGAAACACATCAAGTAGAATCTAAAAGAATCGAATCGAATCAAATCGAAAAAATTCGAATAGAATTGAATCGAAAAGAATCAAAACGAATCGAACCGAAGAGAATCGATTCGAATCAAAATAAAAAGTATCGTATCAAATCGAATCGAAAAGAATCCTATCAAATAGAATCGAAAGAATGGAATCAAATCTAAAACAATCGAATCGAATCGAAAAGAATCGGATTGAATGGAATAGAATCGAAAAGAATAGAATAGAATCGAAAGAAATCGAATAGAATCAAATCAAATCAAAAAGAATCGAATTGAATTGATCCTAACCAAAATAAGCGAAATGAATCGACTCGAACCGAAAAAAATCAAATCGAAAAGAATCTAATCTCAACGAAAATCATCGAAATGAATAGAATCGAATTGAATCAAATCGAAAAGAATCGAATGGAATCCAATCGAAAAGAATCAAATTGATTCGAATCGAAACAAATTGAATCCAATCGAAAAGAATCTAATTGAATCGAATCGAAAAGAATCGAATTCAATCAAAACGAATCGATTCGAATGGAATAGAAAAAACTAGAATAGAATAGAATAGAATCGAAAATAATCAATTCGAATCAAAAATCGAATCGAAAAGAGACGAATCGAACCGAATCAAAAAGAAAACAATCGAATCGAATCAAATACAAAAGAATCGCTTTGAATAGCATAGAATTGAAAAGAATCGAATCAATCGAATTGAAAACAATCGAATCGAAAAGAATCGAATCAAAAAAAGTCAAATCGAAACGAAAACAATCGAATCGAATCGAATCTAAAAGAATCGTATTGAATTGAATCGAGTCGAAAAGACTCGAATCAAAAAGACTCGAATCGAATTGAATCAAATCGAAAAGAATCTAATAGAAACCACTCGAACAGAATCAAATCGAAATGATTCAAAATGAATCGAATAGAATAGAATCGAAAAAAATCGAATCGAATCGAAACGAAATGAATCGAAGAGAATCGATTAGAATCGAAATGAAAAGAATCGTATTGAATCGAATCGAATAGAATCAAATCAAATCGAATCCAAAGAATTGAATCAAATCGAAAAGAATCCAATCGAATCGAAAAGAATCGAACTGAATGGAATCAAATCGAAAAGAATCGAATCGAATCGAAAAGAATCGAATCAAATTTAATGGAATCGAAAAGAATCGAATTGAATCGAAAAGAATCGAAATGAAACAAATCAGATCCAATGGAAAAGCATCAAATCGAATTGAAAAGAATCGAATCGAATCGAAATGAATCGAATCAAAAAGACTCGAATCGAAAAGAATCGAATTGAAAAGAATCGAATCGAATCGAAAAGACTCGAATCGAATTAAAAATATCAAATCGAATCGAATCGCAAAGAATCGAATTGAAAAGACTCGAATTGAAACGAATCGATTTGAAACGAAAAGAATCGAATCGAATTGAATAGAAAAAAATCGAATAGAAAAGAATCGAACCGAAAAGAAAAGAATCAAATTGAATCAGTCGATTAAATTCTAGTCGAATCGAATCAAAAAGCATGAAATCGAGTCGAATCGAATCGAAAAGAATCGAATCGAATCGAAAAGAATCGAATTGTATCTAATCAAAAAGAATCGAATCGTATCGACTCGAATCGAAAAGAATCCAATTGCATCATCGAATGGAAACTAATCGAATTGAATAGAATAGAAAAGAATCGAATCGAATCGAAAAGAATCGAATCGTATCGACTCGAATCGAAAAGAATCCAATTGCATCATCGAATGGAAACTAATCGAATTGAATAGAATAGAAAAGAATCGAATCGAATCAAATCGAAAACAATCAAATTGAATTGATCGAAAAGAATCGAATTGAAACAAATCGAATCGAAATGAAAAGAATCGAATGGATTCAAATAGAAAAGAATCGAATCGAAAAGAATCAAATCGACACGAAAAGAATCGAATCGAATCAAAAAGTATCGAATTGATTCGAAAACATTCGAATCGAAAAGAATCGAATTGAAATGAATCCGATCGAAATGAAAAGAATGTACTCGATTCGAATCCAAAAGAATCGAATTCAAAATAATCGAATCGAATCTAAAAGAATCGAATTGAATTGAATCAAAAGAAATGAATTGAATTGAATCAAAAAGGAACTAATCGAATCAAATCGAAAAAACTCGAATAGAATCAAATCGAATCAAAAAGAATCGAATAGATTCGAATAAAAAAGAATCGAATTGAGGGATCCCTGGGTGGCGCAGCGGTTTAGCGCCTGCCTTTGGCCCAGGGCGCGATCCTGGAGATCCGGGATCGAATCCCACATCGGGCTCCTGGTGCATGGAGCCTGCTTCTCCGTCTGCCTGTGTCTCTGCCTCTCTGTCTCTCTCTGTGACTATCATAAAAAAAAGAATCGAATTGAATCGCGTTGAAAAAAATCATAAAGAGTCAAATCGAAAAGAATCGAATTCCATGTAACGAAAAGATTCGAATTGAAAAGAATCGAATCGAAACAAAAGAATCGAATCGAATCGACATGAATCAAAAAGAATCGAATCAAAACGAATCGAAAAGAAACAAATCAAGTAGAATCTAAAAGAATCGAATCGAATCAAATCGAAAAAATTCGAATAGAATTGAATCGAAAAGAATCAAAACGAATCGAACCGAAGAGAATCGATTCGAATCAAAATAAAAAGTATCGTATCAAATCGAATCGAAAAGAATCCTATCAAATAGAATCGAAAGAATGGAATCAAATCTAAAACAATCGAATCTAATCGAAAAGAATCGGATTGAATGGAATAGAATCGAAAGAATAGAATAGAATCGAAAGAAATCGAATAGAATCAAATCAAATCAAAAAGAATCGAATTGAATTGATCCTAACCAAGATAAGCGAAATGAATCGACTCGAACCAAAAAAAAATCAAATCGAAAAGAATCTAATCTCAACGAAAATAATCGAAATGAATAGAATCGAAAAGAATCGAATTGAATCAAAATCGAAAGAATCGAATGGAATCCAATCGAAAAGAATCAAATTGATTCGAATCGAAACAAATTGAATCCAATCGAAAAGAATCTAATTGAATCGAATCGAAAAGAATCGAATTCAATCAAAACGAATCGATTCGAATGGAATAGAAAAAACTAGAATAGAATAGAATAGAATCGAAAATAATCAATTCGAATCAAAAATCGAATCGAAAAGAGACGAATCGAACCGAATCAAAAAGAAAACAATCGAATCGAATCAAATACAAAAGAATCGCTTTGAATAGCATAGAATTGAAAAGAATCGAATCAATCGAATTGAAAACAATCGAATCGAAAAGAATCGAATCAAAAAAAGTCGAATCGAAACGAAAACAATCGAATCGAATCGAATCTAAAAGAATCGTATTGAATTGAATCGAGTCGAAAAGACTCGAATCAAAAAGACTCGAATCGAATTGAATCAAATCGAAAAGAATCTAATAGAAACCACTCGAACAGAATCAAATCGAAATGATTCAAAATGAATCGAATCGAATAGAATCGAAAAAATTCGAATAGAATCGAAACGAATCGAAACGAAATGAATCGAAGAGAATCGATTAGAATCGAAATGAAAAGAATCGTATTGAATCGAATCGAAAAGAATCAAATCAAATCGAATTGAAAGAATTGAATCAAATCGAAAAGAATCCAATCGAATCGAAAAGAATCGAACTGAATGGAATCAAATCGAAAAGAATCGAATCGAATCGAAAAGAATCGAATCAAATTTAATGGAATCGAAAAGAATCGAATTGAATCGAAAAGAATCGAAATGAAACAAATCAGATCAAATGGAAAAGCATCAAATCGAATTGAAAAGAATCGAATCGAATCGAAATGAATCGAATCAAAAAGACTCGAATCGAAAAGAATCGAATTGAAAAGAATCGAATCGAATCGAAAAGACTCGAATCGAATTAAAAATATCAAATCGAATCGAATCGCAAAGAATCGAATTGAAAAGACTCGAATTGAAAAGAATCGATTTGAAACGAAAAGAATCGAATCGAATCCAATCGAATTGAAAGAATCGAATTGAATAGAAAAAAATCGAATAGAAAAGAATCGAACCGAAAAGAAAAGAATCAAATTGAATCAGTCGATTAAATTCTAGTCGAATCGAATCAAAAAGAATGAAATCGAGTCGAATCGAATCGAAAAGAATCGAATCGAATCGAAAAGAATCGAATTGTATCTAATCAAAAAGAATCGAATCGTATCGACTCGAATCGAAAAGAATCGAATTGCATCATCGAATGGAAACTAATCAAATTGAATAGAATAGAAAAGAATCGAATCGAATCAAATCGAAAACAATCAAATTGAATTGATCGAAAAGAATCGAATTGAATCAAATCGAATCGAAATGAAAAGAATCTAATCGATTCAAATAGAAAAGAATCGAATCGAAAAGAATCAAATCGACACGAAAAGAATCGAATCGAATCGAAAAGTAGCGAATTGATTCGAAAACATTCGAATCGAAAAGAATCGAATTGAAATGAATCCGATCGAAATGAAAAGAATCTACTCGATTCGAATCCAAAAGAATCGAATCCAAAAGAATCGAATCGAATCCACAAGAATCGAATTGAATTGAATCAAACGAAATGAATTGAATTGAATCAAAAAGGAACTAATCGAATCAAATCGAAAAAACTCGAATAGAATCAAATCGAATCAAAAAGAATCGAATAGATTCGAATAAAAAAGAATCGAATTGAGGGATCCCTGGGTGGCGCAGCGGTTTAGCGCCTGCCTTTGGCCCAGGGCGCGATCGTGGAGACCCGGGATCGAATCCCACATCGGGCTCCTGGTGCATGGAGCCTGCTTCTCCCTCTGCCTGTGTCTCTGCCTCTCTGTCTCTCTCTGTGACTATCATAAAAAAAAGAATCGAATTGAATCGCGTTGAAAAAAATCATAAAGAATCAAATCGAAAAGAATCGAATTCCATGTAACGAAAAGATTCGAATTGAAAAGAATCGAATCGAAACAAAAGAATCGAATCGAATCGACATGAATCAAAAAGAATCGAATCAAAACGAATCGAAAAGAAACAAATCAAGTAGAATCTAAAAGAATCGAATCGAATCAAATCGAAAAAATTCGAATAGAATTGAATCGAAAAGAATCAAAACGAATCGAACCGAAGAGAATCGATTCGAATCAAAATAAAAAGTATCGTATCAAATCGAATCGAAAAGAATCCTATCAAATAGAATCGAAAGAATGGAATCAAATCTAAAACAATCGAATCGAATCGAAAAGAATCGGATTGAATGGAATAGAATCGAAAAGAATAGAATAGAATCGAAAGAAATCGAAAGAATCAAATCAAATCAAAAAGAATCGAATTGAATTGATCCTAACCAAAATAAGCGAAATGAATCGACTCGAACCGAAAAAAATCAAATCGAAAAGAATCTAATCTCAACGAAAATAATCGAAATGAATAGAATCGAAAAGAATCGAATTGAATCAAATCGAAAAGAATCGAATGGAATCCAATCGAAAAGAATCAAATTGATTCGAATCGAAACAAATTGAATCCAATCGAAAAGAATCGAATTGCATCGAATCGAAAAGAATCGAATTCAATCAAAACGAATCGAGTCGAATGGAATAGAAAAAACTAGAATAGAATAGAATAGAATCGAAAAGAATCAATTCGAATCGAAAAGAATCGAATCGAAAAGAGACGAATCGAACCGAATCAAAAAGAAAACAATCGAATCGAATCAAATACAAAAGAATCGCTTTGAATAGCATAGAATTGAAAAGAATCGAATCAATCGAATTGAAAACAATCGAATCGAAAAGAATCGAATCAAAAAAAGTCGAATCGAAACGAAAACAATCGAATCGAATCGAATCTAAAAGAATCTTATTGAATTGCATCGAGTCGAAAAGACTCGAATCAAAAAGACTCGAATCGAATTGAATCAAATCGAAAAGAATCTAATAGAAACCACTCGAACAGAATCAAATCGAAATGATTCAAAATGAATCGAATAGAATAGAATCGAAAAAATTCGAATAGAATCGAAACTAAATGAATCGAAGAGAATCGATTAGAATCGAAATTAGAAGAATCGTATTGAATCGAATCGAATAGAATCAAATCAAATCGAATCCAAAGAATTGAATCAAATCGAAAAGAATCCAATCGAAAAGAATCGAACTGAATGGAATCAAATCGAAAAGAATCGAATCGAATCGAAAAGAATCGAATCAAATTTAATGGAATCGAAAAGAATCGAATTGAATCGAAAAGAATCGAAATGAAACAAATCAGATCAAATGGAAAAGCATCAAATCGAATTGAAAAGAATCGAATCGAATCGAAATGAATCGAATCAAAAAGACTCGAATCGAAAAGAATCGAATCGAATCGAAAAGGCCCGAATCGAATTAAAAATATCAAATCGAATCGAATCGCAAAGAATCGAATTGAAAAGACTCGAATTGAAACGAATCGATTTGAAACGAAAAGAATCGAATCGAATCCAATCGAATTGAAAGAATCGAATTGAATAGAAAAAAATCGAATAGAAAAGAATCGAACCGAAAAGAAAAGAATCAAATTGAATCAGTCGATTAAATTCTAGTCGAATCGAATCAAAAAGCATGAAATCGAGTCAAATCGAATCAAAAAGAATCGAATTGTATCTAATCAAAAAGAATCGAATCGTATCGACTCGAATCGAAAAGAATCCAATTGCATCATCTAATGTAAACTAATCGAATTGAATAGAATAGAAAAGAATCGAATCGAATCAAATCGAAAACAATCAAATTGAATTGATCGAAAAGAATCGAATTGAAACAAATCGAATCGAAATGAAAAGAATCGAATGGATTCAAATAGAAAAAAATCGAATCGAAAAGAATCAAATCGACACGAAAAGAATCGAATCGAATCACAAAGTATCGAATTGGTTTGAAAACATTCGAATCGAAAAGAATCGAATTGAAATGAATCCGATCGAAATGAAAAGAATGTACTCGATTCGAATCCAAAAGAATCGAATTCAAAATAATCGAATCGAATCTAAAAGAATCGAATTGAATTGAATCAAAAGAAATGAATTGAATTGAATCAAAAAGGAACTAATCGAATCAAATCGAAAAAACTCGAATAGAATCAAATCGAATCAAAAAGAATCGAATAGATTCGAATAAAAAAGAATCGAATTGAGGGATCCCTGGGTGGCGCAGCGGTTTAGCGCCTGCCTTTGGCCCAGGGTGCGATCCTGGAGATCCGGGATCGAATCCCACATCGGGCTCCTGGTGCATGGAGCCTGCTTCTCCCTCTGCCTGTGTCTCTGCCTCTCTGTCTCTCTCTGTGACTATCATAAAAAAAAGAATCGAATTGAATCGCGTTGAAAAAAATCATAAAGAATCAAATCGAAAAGAATCGAATTCCATGTAACGAAAAGATTCGAATTGAAAAGAATCGAATCGAAACAAAAGAATCGAATCGAATCGACATGAATCAAAAAGAATCGAATCAAAACGAGTCGAAAAGAAACAAATCAAGTAGAATCTAAAAGAATCGAATCGAATCAAATCGAAAAAATTCGAATAGAATTGAATCGAAAAGAATCAAAACGAATCGAACCGAAGAGAATCGATTCGAATCAAAATAAAAAGTATCGTATCAAATCGAATCGAAAAGAATCCTATCAAATAGAATCGAAAGAATGGAATCAAATCTAAAACAATCGAATCGAATCGAAAAGAATCGGATTGAATGGAATAGAATCGAAAAGAATAGAATAGAATCGAAAGAAATCGAATAGAATCAAATCAAATCAAAAAGAATCGAATTGAATTGATCCTAACCAAAATAAGCGAAATGAATCGACTCGAACCGAAAAAAATCAAATCGAAAAGAATCTAATCTCAACGAAAATCATCGAAATGAACAGAATCGAATTGAATCAAATCGAAAAGAATCGAATGGAATCCAATCGAAAAGAATCAAATTGATTCGAATCGAAACAAATTGAATCCAATCGAAAAGAATCTAATTGAATCGAATCGAAAAGAATCGGATTCAATCAAAACGAATCGATTCGAATGGAATAGAAAAGAATAGAATAGAATCGAATCGAAAAGAATCAAATCGAATCGAAAAGAATCGAATCGAAAAGAATTGAATCGAATCGAAAAGAAACGAATCGAACCGAATCAAAAAGAAAACAATCGAATCGAATCAAATACAAAAGAATCGCTTTGAATAGCATAGAATTGAAAAGAATCGAATCAATCGAATTGAAAACAATCGAATCGAAAAGAATCGAATCAAAAAAAGTCGAATCGAAACGAAAACAATCGAATCGAATCTAAAAGAATCGTATTGAATTGAATCGAGTCGAAAAGACTCGAATCAAAAAGACTCGAATCGAATTGAATCAAATCGAAAAGAATCTAATAGAAACCACTCGAACAGAATCAAATCGAAATGATTCAAAATGAATAGAATAGAATAGAATCGAAAAAAATCGAAACGAATCGAAACGAATCGAAACGAAATGAATCGAAGAGAATCGATTAGAATCGAAATGAAAAGAATCGTATTGAATCGAATCGAAAAGAATCAAATCAAATCGAATCGAAAGAATTGAATCAAATCGAAAAGAATCCAATCGAATCGAAAAGAATCGAATCAAATTTAATGGAATCGAAAAGAATCGAATTGAATCGAAAAGAATCGAAATGAAACAAATCAGATCAAATGGAAAAGCATCAAATCGAATTGAAAAGAATCGAATCGAATCGAAATGAATCGAATCAAAAAGACTCGAATCGAAATGGGCAAAATTGGGACTCGATGACTGTGTTCCACAACTGGACCTCACCTATACCAGGTGACTCTTATCCCCGTCTGGGTCTCCCCGTGCCCTAGTGACTGTGAACCCCACTTTGGCCTGACTTGGACCTGCTGACCCTGGTTGCCACCTGTGCCTGACCTCGAAATGTTGATTCTGGTTCTTTCAAGGGCCTCCCCTGTACCTGGTCATCCTGGTCCCCACGTGGGCCTCAACTGGACGTGGTGACCCTTGTCACCACCGGGGACTCACCTGGACGTGCATACTGTGTTCCACACCTGGGTCTCATGTAGCCCTGTTGAACATGGTCCCCAAGCCGGGCTCACATGTACCTGTTGCCTCTGATCCCCACCGGAGCCTCACGTGTATCTGGTAACTCTGGTCCTCACCTGGGCCAATTTGGATATGGTGACTCTGGTCCCAACCTGGGCTTCACCTGGATCTGGTGACTCTGGTCCCCACCTGGACTTCACCTGGATCTGGTGACTCTGGTCCCCACCTGGACCTCTCCTTTACCAGGTGACTCTCTTTCCAACATGGACCTAACCTAGATCTGGTGACTCTGGTCCTCAGTTTGGACTCACCTGTTCCTGGTGTCTCTCTTCCCCACTTTGACCTAACTCAGAACTGCTGAATCTTGCCCCACCTAGGCCGCACCCAGACCAGGAGACTCTTGTTCACAGCTATGCCTCATTTCGACTTGATGAATCTGTTCCTCACGTGGGCCTCACATCACCTGGGACTCATCTGGATAGACTTGCTCTGGTTCCCACAAGGGGCTCACCTGATACTGGTGACTGTGGTCTTATTCTATGCCTCACCAGGACCTAGAGGTTCTGTTCCTGATCTGGGCCTCCATGGACCTAGTGACTCTGGTCCTCACTGAGCCATCATTGGGACCTGGATACTCTATTCCACACCTGAGCCTCACTTTGACCAGGGACCTCTGGTCCCATTCGGGGCCTCAATCTAAACTGGTTACTCTGGTTCCCCTCTGGGCCTCACCCTTACCTGGTGACTCTGGTCACCCCTTGGGCTTCACTTGGGCCTGGTGAATCTGGTCCTTAGCTGGACCGCACCTGGATCTGGTCGCCAGCTGGGCCTCACCTGGACTTGGTGAATCCTGTTGCCACCTGCGCCTCACCTGAACCTTGTGACTGTGGTCCCAACTGGACCTCACCTGGAACTGGTGGCTCTGGTTCCCATATGGGACTCTCGTCTTGTTTCCTGTGGTCTCCATCTGGCCTCACCTGGAACACAATGACTCTGATCCATATTTGGGACTCCCCTGGACCTGTTTACTCTGGTCCTTACCTGGGCATCATTGGGACCTGCATACTCTCTTATATACGTGGGCCTCACCTGGACGTGGTGACTGTGTTCCCACCTGAGCCTGACCTGGACGAGGTGACTGGTTCCTTCAGGGACCTCACCAGGACCTGGTGACTCAGGTCCTCATATGGGCATCATGGGACCTGGTTTCTCAATTCCACATAAGGGCCTCACCTGGACCTAGAGATTCTCGTCCCCCTCTGGGCCTCACCCTGACATGCTGACTCTGGTCCCCACCTGGATATCACCAGAACCGGGTGACTCTGGTATCCCTCTGGGAATCCCCTAGAGCTGGGGACACTGGCTCTCAACTGGGCCTCAACAGGACCTGGTGTATCTACTCCTCACTTAGGCCTCATCTGGACCTTTGACTCTTCCAACCTGGCATCAATGGGAAATGGTTACTCTGTTCCCCACCGGGCATCAACTGGACATGATAACAATGTTCCACACTTTGGCCTCAACTGCTCCTGATGACACTGTTCCACCCACCTAGGCCTCAATCTGGACCTGGTGACTGTGATCCCCACCTGGGTCTCACCTGCACCTGGTGACTCTCGTTCCCACATGAACCACACCAGGACCTGGTGACTGTGGTGTTCTTGTAGACTCACATTTACCTGGTGACTCTGGTCCCCACTAGAGCCTCACCTGGATGTGGTGACTCTGGCCTGCAGGTGGCCTCACCTGGACCTGGTGAGTAGGGTTGCCACCTGGGCCTCACCCAAACCTGGCGACTCAGGTCCCCATGTGGGCCTCTTGGACCTGGTGAATCTGGTACTTACCTGTTCCTCTCCCAGACCCGGGTACTCTGGTCAACATCTGGGAGGCATCTGGACCTGTTGAATCTTGCCCCATCTGGGCCTCAACCAGTCCTGGTGATTTTGTTCCTCACCTGGACCTGATTGCTGTGGACACTTTCTTGCCCTCACCTGAAACTGGTGACTCTGATCCTATCTGCGCGTCACCAGACCTGGTGACTCTGGTCCTCACCTGGGCATCATTGGTACCTGGTGACTCTGTTCCACACCTGAGCCTCACCTGGACATGATGACTCTGGAACCTCTCTGGGCCTCAGCCTTACCTGGTGACTCTGGTCCACATCTGGATGTCACCTGGACCATGTGATTCTGATACCCCTCTAGGCCTCCACCAGATCTGGTGACTCTGGCCCTCAACTGGAAGTCACCTGGACCAAGTGAATATGCTCCATCTGGGCCTCATTTGGATCTGGTGACTCTGGTCCCTACATGGGCATGATCTGGACATGGTTACTCTATTCCCTACTGATCCGGGACTGAACTGATCCTGGTAACTCAGGCCTGACTTTGGCCTCTTCTGTACAAGGTGACTCTGGCTCCTCCTGGGCCTCACCTGTAACTGGTGACTCTGATCCTAAGCATGGCCTCACCAGACCTGGTGACTGTGGTTCCCATGGGACCTCACCTGGACCTCATGTCCTTGGTCCCACCTGGGCCTCACCAGTACCTGGTGTATCTGGTACCAAACTGGGTAGCATCAGGATATGGTTACCCTGTTCACTATCAGTGACCCAACCGGACCTATTAACTCTGGTCTTCACCTGGGCCACACCTGGACATGGTGACACTGGTTCCCACCTGGGTCTCACCTGGACATGGTGAGTCGGATCCCCACATGGTCCTCACCTGTAAGTGGTGATTCTCGTTCCCACATGGACATCATGTGGACCTGGTGACTGCAATGTTTCTAGCTTCTCATGTACCTCGTGACTCTGATTCCCACCAGGGCCTCACCGTGTACTGGTGAGTGTGGTTTCACCTGCACCTCACCTGCACCTGGTGATTCTGGTCTGCACCTGAGACTACCCTGGATCTGGTGACTGTGGTCCCCACCTGGGCTTCACCTGGATTTGGGGACGCCGGTCCCCATCTGGGCCTCACCTGGCCCTGTTGACCATGGTCCTCAACTGGGAAAATTGGGACCCGGTGACTGTGTTCCACAACTGGACCTCACCTGGACCAGGTCACTCTGGTCCCCCTCTGGGACTCACGTTCCCTAGTGGCTATGAACCCCACTTTAGCCTGACTTGGACCTGCTGACCCTGGTTGCCACCTGCGCCTGACCTCGCACTGTTGACTTGGTTATTTCAAGGGCCTCCACTGTACCTGGTGATTCTGGTCCCCACCTGGGCTAAACCAGGACGTGGTGACACTTGTCACCACCGGGGACTCACCTGGACCTGCTTACTGTGTTCCATAACTGGGCCTCAATTAGACCTGTTGACTATGGTCCCCAAGCCGGCCTCACATGGACCTGTTGCCTCTGATCCCCCCCGGGGCTACACGTGTACCTGGTAACTCTGGTCCTCATCTGGGAGTCAACTGGACCTAGCGACTCTGGTCCCCACCTGGCTTCACCTGGATCTGGTGACTCTGGTCCCCACCTGGACTTCACCTGAATCTGGGGACTCTGGTCCACACCTGGACCTGACATGCATCTGGTGACTCTGGTCCTCATATTGGCCTCACCTGGACCTGGTGTCTCTCGTCCCCACTTTGACCTAACTCAGAACTGCTGAATCTTGCCCCACCTAGGCCGCATCCAGACCTGGTGACTCTTGTCCCCAGCTATGCCTCAATACGAGCTGATGAATCTGGTCCTCACGTGGGCGTCACATGGACCTGGGACTCAGCTGGATAGAGTGGCTCTGGTTCCCACAAGGGGCTCACCTGATACTGCTGAATCTGGTTTTATTCTATGCCTCACCAGGACCTAGTGATTCTGTTCCCCATCTGGGCCTGCATGGCCCTAGTGACTATGGTCCTCACCCAGGCATTTGGGACCTGGATACTCGATTCCACACCTGGGCCTCACTTTGACCAGGGACCTCTGGTCCCATTCTGGGCCTCAAACTAAACTGTTTACTCTGGTTCCCCCTCTGGGCCTCACCATTACCTGGTGACTCTGGTTACACCATGGGCTTCACTTGGGCCTGGTGGATCTGGTCCTTAGCTGGTCCGCACCTGGATCTGGTGACTGGTCACCACCTGAGCCTCAGCTGGACATGGTGAATCCTGTTGCCACCTGTGCCTCACCTGGGCCTTGTGACTGTGGTCCCACCTGGAACTCACCTGGATCTGGTGGCTCTGGTTCCCATATGGGGCTCTCCTAGACCTGGTTCCCGTGGTATCCATCTGTACTCACCTGGAACAAAATGACTCTGATCCATATTTGGGCCTCTCCTGGACCTGTTGACTCTGGTCCTAACCTGGGGATCATTGGCAACTGGATACTCTCTTATATACGTGGGCCTAACCTGGACCTGCTGACTGTGGTCCCACCTGGGCCTCACCTGCACGAGTTGACTGGTTCCAACAGGGACCTCACCTGGACCTTGTGACTCAGGTCATCATATGGGCATCATGGGACTTGGTTTCTCAGTTCCACATCGGGGCCTCACCTGGACCTAGTTATTCTCGTCCCGCTCTGGGCCTCACCCTGACGTGGTGACTCTGGTCACCACCTGGATATCACCAGAACCAGTGACTCTGGTCCCCCTCTGGGACTCACCCGGAGCTGGGGACACTGGTCCTAAACTGGGCTTCAACAGGACCTGGTGAATCTACTCCACACTTAGGCCTCGTCTGGACCTTGTCACTCTTTTCCCACCTGGCATCAATGGGACATGGTTACTCTGTTCCCCACCTGGGCCTCACCTGGACATGATAACTTTGCTCCGCACTTTGGCCTCAACTTGTCCTGATGACTCTGGTCCCCCCACCTAGGCCTCTATCTGGACCTGGTGACTGTGGTCCCCACCTGGGTCTCACCTGGACCTTGTGACTCTCGTACCAACATGAACCACACTTGGACCTGGTGACTGTGATGTTCTTGTAGACTCACATTTACCTGGTGACTCCGGTCCCCAATAGGGCCTCACCTGGATCTGGGGACTCTGGCCTGCAGGTTGGCCTCACCTGGACCTTGTGAGTGGGGTGGCCACCTGGGCCTCACCCATACCTGGTGACTCAGGTCCCCACGTGGGCCTCTTGGACCTGGTGAATCTGGTCCTTACCTCGTCCTCTCCCAGACCCGGGGACTCTGGTCACCACCTGGGCCTCACCTGGACCTGGTGAATCTGGTCCCCATCTGGGCCTCACCCAGTCCTGGGGACTTTGTTACCCACCTGGACCTGCTTGCTTGGACATTTTCTTCGCCTCACCTAGATCTGGTGACTCTGATCCTATCTGCG
Organism: Canis aureus; assembly: GCF_053574225.1. Lineage (NCBI taxonomy): Eukaryota > Metazoa > Chordata > Mammalia > Carnivora > Canidae > Canis > Canis aureus. Next base: position 983,982 of record NW_027554422.1, read on the forward strand.
CATCACCCATATCTGGTGACTCTGGTCCTCACCTGGGCATAATAGGTACCTGGTGACTCTGTTCCACACCTGAGCCTCATCTGGACATGATGACTGTGGATCCTCTCTGGGCCTCACCCTGACCTGGTGACTCTGGTCCCCATCTGGATGTCACCTGGACCAGGTGATTCTGGTACCCCTCTAGGCCTCAACAAGATCTGGTGACTCTGGTCCCACTTGGCCCTTACCAGGACCTGGTGTCTCTGGTACCCATCTGGTTAGCATCAGGATATGGTACTCTGTTAACTAACAGTGACCCAGCGGGAACTATTAACTCTGGTCTTCACCTGGGCCACACCTGGACATGATGACGCTTGTTTCCACCTTGGTCTCACCTGGCCATGGGGAGTCGGATCCCCACCTGGTCCTCACCTGTAACTGGTGATTCTTGTTCCCACATGGACATCATGTGGACCTGGTGGCTGCAGTGTTTCTAGCTTCTCATGTACCTCGTGTCTCTGGTCCCCAACAGGGCCTCACCGGGATCTGGTGAGTGTGGTTTCCACCTGCACCTCACCTGTACCTGGTGATTCTGATCTGCACCTGAGACTACCCCGGATATGGTGACTGTGGTCCCCACCTGGGTTTCACCTGGATTTGGGGACTCCGGTCCCCATCTGGGAATCACCTGGCCCTGTTGACCATGGTCCTCAACTGGGCAAAATTGGGACCCGGTGACTGTGTTCCACAACTGAACCTCACCTGGACCAGGTGACTCTGGTCTCCCTCTGGGTCTCACCGTGCCCTAGTGACGGTGAACCCCACTTTGGCCTGACTTGGACCTCCTGACCCTGGTTGCCACCTGCGCTTGACTTCGACCTGTTGACTCTGGTTCTTTCAAGGGTCTCCCCTGTACCTGGTGATCCTGGTCCCCACCTGGGCCTCACCTGGACGTGGTGACTCTTGTCACCACCGGGGACTCACCGGAACCTGCTTACTGTGTTCCACACCAGGGCCTCAAGTAGACCTGTTGACCATGGTCCCCAAGCCGGCCTCACATGGACCTCTTGCCTCTGATCCCCAACGGGGCCTCACGTGTACCTGGTAACTCTGGTCCTCACCTGGACCTCATTTGGACTTAGTGACTCTGGTCCCCACCTGGGCTTCACCTGGATCTGGTGACTCTGGTCCCCACCTGGAATTCACCCGGATCTGGTGACTCTGGTCCCCACCTGGACCTCTCTTGGACCTGGTGACTCTCTTTCCAACATGGACCTCACATGGATCTGGTGACTCTGGTCCTCAGTTTGGCCTCACCTGGACCTGGCGTCTCTCGTCCCTACTTTGACCTAACTCAAAACTGCTGAATCTTGCCCCACCTAGGCCACAACCAGATCTGGTGACTCTTGTCCCCAGCTATGCCTCATTTCGACCTAATGAATCTGGTCCTCACGTGAGCCTCACATGGACCTGGGACTCAGCTGGATAGAGTGGCTCAGGTTCCCGCAAGGGGCTCAAATGATACAGCTGACTGTGGTCTTACTCTATGCCTCACCAGGACCTAGTGATTCTGTTCCCCATCTGGGCCTGCATGGCCCTAGTGACTCTGGTCCTCACAGGCATCATTGGGACCTGGATACACTATTCCACACCTGGGCTTCACTCTGACTAGGGACCTCTGGTCCCATTCTGGGCCTCAAACTAAACTGGTTACTCTGGTTCCCCCTCTGGGCCTAACCCTGACGTGGTGACTCTGGTTCCCAGCTGGATATCACCAGAACCGGGTGACTCTGGTCCCCGTCTGTGACTTACCCGGAGCTGGGGACACTGGTCCTCAACTGGGTCTCAACAGGACCTGTTGAATCTACTCCTCACTTAGGCCTCGTCTGGACCTTGTGACTCTTTTCCCACCTGGCATCAATGGGACATGGTTACTCTATTCCACACCTGGGCCTGACCTGGACATGATAACTTTGCTCCGCACTTTGGCCTCAACTGGTCTTGATGACTCTTGTCCCCCCATTAGGCCTCAATCTGGACCTGGTGACTGTGGTCCCCACCTGGGTCTCACCTGGACCTGGTGACTCCTTCCCACCTGAACCACACCTGTACCTGGTGACTGTGGTGTTCTTGTAGACTCACATTTACCTGGTGACTCCGGTCCCCACTAGAGCCTCACCTGGATCTGGTGACTCTGGCCTGCAGGTTGGCCTCACCTGGACCTGGTCAGTGCGGTTGCCACCTGGGCCTCACCCGTACCTGGTGACTCAGGTCCCTACGTGGGCCTCTTGGACCTGGTGAATCTGATCCTTATCTGGTCCTATCCCAGACCCGGGGACTCTGGTCACCACCTGGTCCTCACCTGGAACTGGTGAATCTGGTCCCCATCTGGGCCTCACCCAGTCCTTGTGACTTTGTTCCCCACCTGGACCTGATTGCTGTGGACACTTTCTTGGCCTCACCTGGAACTGGTGGCTCTGAACCTTTCTGCGCGTCACCCAGATCTGGTGACTCTGGTCCTCACCTGGGCATCATTGGTACCTGGTGACTCTGTTCCTCACCTGAGCCTCACCTGGACATGATGCCTCTGGAACCTCTCTGGGCCTTTTCGTGACCTGGTGACTCTGGTCCCCATGTGGATGTCACCTGGACCAGGTGATTCTGGTACCCCTCTAGGCATCAAGCAGATCTGGTGACTCTGGTCCTGAACTGGGCCTCACCTGGACCTAGTGAATTTGTTCCATCTGGGCCTCATTTGGACCTGGTGACTCTGGTCCCTACCTGGGCATCATCGGGACATGGTTCCACTGCATGGCCTGTAGGTTGTCATCACCTGGAACTGGTAACTCTGATGTCTACCTGGGCATCATCGAGACATGGTTCCTCTGCATGGCCTGCAGGTTGGCCTCACCTGGACCTGGTGATGGGGTGGCAACCTGGGCCTCACACATGCAATGTGACACAGGTCCCCACGTGGGTCTCACTTGGACCTGGTGAATCTCGTCCTTACCTGGTGCTCATCCGGAACTGGTAACTCTAGTCACCACCTGGGAATCACATGGACCTGGTGAATCTGTTCCCCATCTGGGCCTCACCCATTCCTGGTGACTTTGTTCCCCACATGGAACTGATTGCTGTGGACTCTTTCTTGGCCTCACCTGAAACTGGTGACTCTGATCCTATCTGTGCCTCACACAGACCTGGTGACTCTGGTCCTCACCTGGGCATTATTGGTACCTGGTGACTCTGTTCCACACCTGAGCCTCACCTGGACTTGATGACTCTGGAACGTCTCTGGGCCTCACCCTGACCTGGTGACTCTGGTCCCCATCTGGATGTCACCTAGACCAGGTGAATCTGGTACCCCTCTAGGCCTCAACTAGACTGGGGGAATCTGGTCCTCAACTGGGCCTCACCGGGACCTAGTGAATATACTCCCCACCTGCGCCTCATCTGTACGTGGTGACTCGGGTTCTACCTGGTCATCATCGGGATGTGGTTACTCTATTCCCCACTGGGACTGACCTGATTCTGGTAACTCTGGTCCTAACTTTGGCGTCTTCTCTACTTGGTGACTCTGGCTCCACCTGGGCCTCACCTGTAACTGGTGACTCTGATCCTAAGCATGGCCTCACCTGACCTGGTGACTGTGGTTCCCATCGGGACCTCACCTGGACCTCATGTCTCTGGTCCCTCCTGGGCCTCACCAGGACCTGGTGTCTCTGGTACCCACCTGGGTAGCATCAGGATATGGTTACACTCTTCACTAACAGTGACCCAGCCGGACCTATTAACTCTGGTCTTCACCTGGGCCACACCTGGACATGGTGGCACTGGTTCCCTCTTGGGTCTCACGTGGACATGGTGATTCGGATCCCTGCCTGGTCCTAGCTGTAACTGGTGATTCTCGTTCCCACATGGACATCATGTGGATCTGGTGGCTGCAGTGTTTCTAGCTTCTCATGTACCTCGTGACTCTGGTCCCCACCAGGGCCTCATCGGGACCTGTTGAGTGTGGTTGCCACCTGCACCTCACCTGGACATGGTGATTCTGGTCTGCACCTGAGACTACCCTGGATCTGGTGACTGTGGTCCGCACCTGGGCTTCACCTGGATTTTGGGCTCTGGTTCCCATCTGGGCCTCACCTTGCCCTGTTGACCATGGTCCTCAACTGGGCAAAATTGGGACCCGGTGACTGTGATCCACAACTGGAACTCACCTGGACCAGGTGACTCTGGTAGCCCTCTGGGTCTCACCGTGCCCTAGTGACTGTGAACCCCACTTTGGCCTGACTTGGACCTCCTGACCCTGGTTGCCACCTGCGCCTGACCTCGAACTGTTGACTCTGGTTCTTTCAAGGGCCTCCCCTGGACATGGTGATCCTGGTGCCCACATGGGCCTGACCTGGACCTGGTGACTCTTGTCACCCCGGGAACTCACCTGGACCTGCTTACGGTGTTCCACACCTGGGCCTCAAGTAGACCTGTTGACCATGGTCCCCAAGCCAGACTCACATGGACATGTTGCCTCTGATCCCCACCGCGGCTTCACGTGTACCTGGTAACTCTGGTCCTCATCTGGGTCTCATTTGGACCTAGCGACTCTGGTCCCCACCTGGGCTTCACCTGTATCTGGTGACTCTGGTCCCCACCTGGACTTCACCTGGATCTGGGGAATCTGGTCCACACCTGGACCTGACCTGCATCTGGTGACTCTGGTCCTCAGTTTGGCCTCACCTGGATCTGGCATCTCTCGTCCCCACTTTGACCTAACTCAGAACTGCTGAATCTTGCCCCACCTCGGCCGCACCCAGACCTGGTGACTCTTGTCCCCAGCTATGCCTCAAATCGACCTGATGAATCTGGTCCTCACGTGGGCCTCACATGGACCTGGGACTCAGCTGGAATGAGTGGCTCTGGTTCCCACAAGGGGCTACCTGATACAGCTGACTGTGGTCTTATTCTATGCCTCACCTGGTCCTAGTGATTCTGTTCCCCATCTGGGCCTGCATGGCCCTAGTGACTCTGGTCCTCACCCAAGAAACATTAGGACCTGGATACTCTATTCCACACCTGTGCCTCACATTGACCATGGACCTCTCGTCCCATTCTGGGACTCAAACTAAACTAGTTACTGGTTCCCCTTTGGGCCTCACCCTTACCTGGTAACTCTGGTCACCCGTTTGGCTTCACTTGGGCCTGGTGAATCTGGTCCTTAGCTGGTCTCACCTGGATCTGGTGAATGGTCTGCACCTGGGCCTCACCTGGACTTGGTGAATCCAGTTACCACCTGCGCCTCACCTGGACCTTGTGACTGTGGTCCCACCTGGATCTCACCTGGATCTGGTGGCTCTGGTTCCCATAAGGGGCTCTCCTGTAACTGGTTCCTGCGGTCTCCATCTGGCCTCACCTGGAACACAATGACTCTGATCCATATTTGGGCCTCTCCTACACCTGTTGACTATGGTCCTTACATGGGCATCATTGGGACCTTGATACTCTCTTATATACCTGGGCCTCACCTGGACCTGGTGACTTTGGTCCCACAGGGGCCTCAACGGGATGAGGTGACAGGTTCCCACAGGGACCTCACCTGGACCTGGTGACTCAGGTCCTCATATGGGCATCATGGGACCTGGTTTCTCAGTTCCACATCGGGGCCTCACCTGGACCTAGTGATTCTCGTCCCCCTCTGGGCCTCACCCTGACGTGGTTACTCTGGTCCCCACCTGGATATCCCCAGAACCGGGTGACTCTGGTGCCCCTCTGGGACTCACCCGTAGATGGGGACACTGGTCCTCAACTGGGCCTCAATAGGACCTGGTGAATCTACTCCTCACTTAGGCATCGTCTGGACCTTGTGACTCTTTCCCACCTGGCATCAATGGGACATTGTTACTCTGTTCCCCACTTGGGCCTCACCTGGACATGATAACTTTGCTCCACTCTTTGGCCTCAACTGGTCCTGATGACTCTGGTCCCCCCACCGAGGCCTCAATCTGGACCTGGTGACTGTGGTCCCCACCTGGGTCTCACCTGGACCTGGTGACTCTCGTTCCCAGATGAACCACACCTGGACCTGGTGACTGTGGTGTTCTTGTATACTCAAATGTACCTGGTGACTCCAGTCCCCACTAGGGCCTCACCTGGATCTGGTGACTCTGGCCCGCCGGTTGGCCTCACCTAGAGCTGGTGAGTGGGGTTGCCACCTAGGGCTCACACATAGCTGGTGACTCAGGTCCCCACGTGAGCCTCTTGGACCTGGTGAATCTGGTCCTTACCTGGTCCTTTCCCAGACCCGGGGACTCTATCCCCATCAGGGCCTCACCTGGACCTGGTGATTCTGGTCCCCATCTGGGTCTCACCCAGGTCTGGTGACTTTGTTCCCCACCTGGACCTGATTGCTGTGAACTCTTTCTTGGCCTCACCTGCAACTGGTGACTCTGATCCTATCTGCGCCTCACCCAGATCTGGTGTCTCTGGTCCTCACTTGGGCATCAATGGTACCTGGTGACTCTCTTCCACACCTGAGCCTCACCTGGACCCGATGACTCTGGAACCACTCTGGGCCTCCCCCTGACCTGGTGACTCTGGTCCCCATCTGGATATCACCTGGACCAGGTGATTCTGGTACCCTTCTAAGACTCAAGTAGATATGGTGAAACTGGTCCTCAACTGGGCCTCGCCTGGACCTAGTGAATATGCTCCATCTGGGCCTTATTTGGACCTGGTGACTCTGGTCCTTACCTGGGCATCATCGGGACATGGTTCCACTGCATGGCCTGCAGATTGGCCTCAACTGGACCTGGTAAATCTGGTCCCTACCTGAGCATCACCGGGACATAGTTCCTCTGCATGGCCTGCAGGTTGGCCTCACCTGGACCTGGTGAGTGGTGTTGCCACCTGGGCCTCCCCCATACCTTGTGACACAGGGCCCCACGTGGGCCTCCCTTTGACCTGGTGAATCTGGTCCTTACCTGGTCCTCACTCGGAACTAGTAAGTCTGGTCACAACATGGGAATCATCTGGACTTGGTGAATCTGGTCCCCATTGGGCTTCACCCAGTCCTGGTGACTTTGTTGCCCACCTGGACCTGATTGCTGTGGACTCCTTTTGGGCCTCACCTGGAACTGGTGACTCTGATCCTAACTGGGCCTCACCCAGATCTGGTGACTCTGGTCCTCACCTGTGGACCATTATGACCTGGATACACTGTTCCACACCTGAGACTCACCTGGACATGATGACGCTGGATCCCCTCTGGGCCTCAGCCTGACATGGTGACTCTGGTCCCCATCTGGATATCACCAGAATCGGGTGACTCTGTTCCCCCTCTGGGACTTACCCGGAGCTGGGACAGTGGTCCTCAACTGGGCACAACTGGACCTGGTGAATCTACTCCTCACTTAGGTCTCGTCTGGACCTTGTGACTCTTTTCACACCTGGCATCAATGGGACATGGTTACTCTGTTCCCACTGGGCCTCACCTGGACATGATAACTTTGCTCCACACTTTGGCCTCAACTGGTCCTGATGACTCTGATCCCCCCACCTAGGCCTCAAACTGAACCTGGTGACTGTGGTCCCCACCTGGTTCACACCTGGACCTGGTGACTGTGGTCCCAACCTGGGTCTCACCTGGACCTGGTGGTCTCGTTCCTACATGAACCACGCCTGGACCTGGTGACTCTGGCGTTCTTGTAGACTCAATTTTACCTGGTGAATCCGGTCCCCACTAGGGACTCACGTGGATCTGGTGACTCTGGCCTGCAGGTTGGTCTCACCAGGACCTGGTGAGTGGGGTTACCACCTGGGCCTCACCCATACCTGGTGACTCAAGTCCCTACGTGGGCCTCTTGGACCTGGTGAATCTTGTTCTTACCCGGTCCTCTCCTTGACCCGGGGACTCTTGTCACCACCTGGGCTTCATCTGGACCTGGTGAATCTGGTCCCCATCTGGGCCTCACCCAGTCCTGGTGACATTGTTCCCCACATGGTTCTGATTGCTGTGCCCTTTCTTGGCCTCACCTGGACTGGTGAGTCTGATCCTATCTGTGCGTCACCCAGACCGGGTGACTCTTGTCCTCACCTGGGCATCATTGGTACCTGGTGACGCTGTACCACACCTGAGCCTCAGCTGGAAATGTTGACTCTGGAACCGCTCTGTGCCTCACCCTGACCTGGAGACTCTGGTCCCCATCTGGATGTCACATGGACAAGGTGATTTTGGTACCCCCTAGGCCTCAAAAAGATCTGGTGTCTCTGGTCTTCAAAGGGGACTCACCTGTACCTAGTGAATATGCTCCATCTGGGCCTCATTTGGACCTGGTGACTCTGGTCCATACCTGGGCATCATCGGGATATGGTACCACTGCATGGCCTGCAGGTTGGCCTCACCTGGACCTGGTAAGTCTGGTCTCTACATGGGCATCATCTGGATATGCTTCCACTGCATGGCATGCAGGTTGGCCTCACCTGGACCTGGTAACTCTTCTCCCTACCTGGGCATCATCGGGATATGGTTCCACTGCATGGCCTGCAGGTTGGCCTCACCTGGACCTGGTGAGTGTTATTGCCACCTGGGCCTCACCCATACCTGGTGACTCAGGTCCCCACGTGGGCCTCTTGGACCTGGTGAATCTGGTCCTTACCTGGTCCTTTCCCAGAACGGGGACTCTGGTCACCACCTGTGCCTCACCTGGACCTGGTGAATCTGGTACCCCTCTAGGCCTCAACAAGATCTGGTGACTCTGATCCTATCTGCGCGTCACCCAGACCTGGTGACTCTGTTCCTCACCTGGGCATCATTGGGACCTGGAGACTCTGTTCCACACCTGAGCCTCTCCTGGACATGATGACTCTGGAACCTCTCTGGGCCTCACCCTGACCTGGTGACTCTGGTCCCCATCTGGATGTCACCTGGACCAGGTGATTCTGGTACCCTTCTAGGCCTCAACCAGATCTGGTGACTCTGGTCCTCAACTGGGCCTCATTTGGACCTAGTGAATATGCACCATCTGGGCCTCTTTTGGACCTGGTGACTCTGGTCCCTACCTGGGCATCATCGGGACATGGTTCCACTGCGTGGCCTGCAGGTTGGCCTCACATGGACCTGGTAAGTCTGGTCCCTACATGGTCATCATCGGGACATGGTTCCTCTGCATGGCCTGCACGTTGGCCTCACCTGGACCTGGTCAGTGGGGTTGCCACCTGGGCCTCACCTATGCCTGGTGACACAGGTCCCCACGTGGGCCTCACTTGGACCTGGTGAATCTTGTCCTTACCTGGTCCTCACCCGGAACTGGTAAGTCTGGTCACCACCTGGATATCACCTGGACCTTGTGTATCTGGTCCCCATCTAGGCCTCACCCACTCCTGGTGACTTTGTTCCCCACCTGGACCTGATTTCTGTGGACTCCTTCTTGGCCTCACCTGGAACTGGTGACTCTGGTCCCCACCTGGAACACTCCCGGACCTGGTGACTTTCTTTCAAACATGGACCTCACATGGATCTGGTGACTCTGGTACTCAGTTTGGCCTCACCTGGAACTGGCGTCTCTCGTCCCCACATTGACCTAACTCAGAACTGCTGAATCTAGCCCAACTTAGGCTGCACCCAGACCTGGTGACTCTTATCCCCAGCTATGCCTCAATTCGACCTAATGAATCTGGTCCTCACGGGAGACTCACCTGGACCTGGGACTCAGCTGGATAGAGTGGCTCTGGTTCCCGCAAGGGGCTCAGCTGATACTGCTGACTGTGGTCTTATTGTATGCCTCACCAGGACCTAGTGATTGTGTTCCCCATCTGGGCCTGCGTGACCCAGTGACTCTGGTCCTCACCCAGGCATCATTGGGTGATGGACCCAACGATCCTCAACCTGGATACTCTATTCCACACCTGGGCCTCACTTTGACCAGGGACCTCTGGTCCCATTCTGGGCCTCAACCTAACCTGGTCACTCTGGTTCCCCCTCTGGGGCTCACCCTTACCTGGTGACTCTGGTCACCCTTTGGGCTTCACTTCGGCCTGGTGAATCTGGTCCTTAGCTGGTCCGCGCCTGGATGTGGTGACCTGTTTCCACCTGGGCCTCACCTGGACTTGGTGAATCCTGTTGCCACCTGTGCCTCACCTGGACCTTGTGACTGTGGTTCCACCTGGACCTCACCTGGATCTCATGGCTCTGGTTCCCATATGGGGCTCTCCTGGACCTGGTTCCTGTGGTCTCCATCTGGCCTCACCTGGAACACAATGACTCTGATCCGTATTTGGGCCTCTCCTGGACCTGTTGACTCTGGTCCTTACCTGGGCATCATTGGGACCTCGATGCTCTCTTATATACCTGGGCCTCACCTGGACATGGTGACTGTGGTCCCACCTGGGCCTCACCTGGACGAGGTGACTGGTTCCCAAAGGGACCTCACCTGGACCTGGTGACTCAGGTCCTCATATGGGCATCATGGGACCTGGTTTCTCAGTTCCACATCGGGCCTCACCTGGAGCTAGTGATTATCGTCCCCCTCTGGGCCTCATCCTGACGTGGTGCTCTAGTCCCCACCTGGATATCACCAGAACCGGGTGATTCTTGTCCCCCTCTGAGACTCACCGGAGCTGTGGACACTGGTCCTCAATTGGGCCTCAACAGGACCTGATGAATCTATCTTCACATAGGCCTCTTCTGGAACTTGTGACTCTTTTCCCACCTGGCATCAGTGGGACATGGTTACTCTGTTCCCCACCTGGGCCTCACCTGGACATGATAACTTTGCTCCACACTTTGGCCTCACCTGGTCCTGATGACTCTGGTCCCCCCACCTAGGCCGCAATCTGGACCTGGTGACTGTGGTCCCCACCTGGGTCTCACCTGGACCTGGTGACTCTCGTTCTCACGTGAACCACACCTGGACATGGTGACTGTGGTGTTCTTGTAGACTCACATTTCTGGTGACTGCGGTCCCCACTAGGGCCTCACCTGGATCTGGTGACTCTGGCCTGCAGGTTGGCCTCACCTGGACCTGGTGAGTGGGGTTCCCTCCTGGGCGTTACCCATACCTGGTGACTCAGGTCCCTACGTGGGCCTCTTGGACCTGGTGAATCTGGTAATTCTGGTCACCACCTTGGAATCCCCTGGACCTGGAGAATCTGGTCGCCATCTGGGCCTCACCCAGTCCTGGTGACTTTGTTCCCCACCTGGACCTGATTGCTGTGGACTCCTTTTGGGCCTCAACTGGAACTGGTGACTCTGATCCTAACTGGGCCTCACCCAGATCTGATGACTCTGGTCCTCACCTGTGGACCACTATGACCTGGATACTCTGTTCCACACCTGAGCCTCACCTGGACATGATGACTCTGGATCCTCTCTGGGCCTCACTCTGACATGGTGACTCTGGTCCCCATCTGGTTGTCACCTAGACCAGGTGAATCTGGGACCCCTGTCGGCCTCAACCAGACCTGGTGACTCTGGTCCTCAACTGGGCCTCACCTGGACCTAGTGAACATGCTCCCCACCTGCGCCTCATCTGGACGTGGTGACTCGGGTTCTACCTGGGCATCATCGGGACATGGTTACCCTATTCCCCAATGGGACTGACCTGATCCTAGTAATTCTGGTACTGACTTTGGCCTCTTCTGTACCAGGTCACTCTGGCTCCACTTGGCCTCACCTTTAACTGGTGACTCTGATCCTAAGCGTGGCCTCACCTGACCTGGTGACTGTGGTTCCCATTGGGACCTCACCTGGACCTCATGTCTCTGGGCCCACCTGGGCCTCACCAGTACATGGTTTCTGTGGTGTCCACCTGCGTAGCATCAGGATATGGTTACACTGTTCACTAACAGTGACTGCTCCGACTGGCTTACTTCACTCAGCATAATACCCTCCAGTTCCATCCACGTTGAAGCAAATGGTGGGTATTTGTCATTTCTAATAGCTGAGTAATATTCCATTGTATACATAAACCACGTCTTCTTTATCCATTCATCTTTCGTTGGACACCGAGGCTCCTTCCACAGTTTGGCTATCGTGGCCATTGCTGCTATAAACATCGGGGTGCAGGTGTCCCGACGTTTCTTTGCATTTGTCTCTTTGGGGAAAATCCCCAACAGTGCAATTGCTGGGTCGTAGGGCAGGTATATTTTTAACTGTTTGAGGAACCTCCACACAGTTTTCCAGAGTGGCTGCACCAGTTCACATTCCCACCAACAGTGTATGAGGATTCCCTTTTCTCCGCATCCTCTCCAACATTGGTTGTTTCCTGTCTTGTTAATTTTCCCCATTCTCACTGGTGTGAGGTGGTATCTCATTGTGGTTTTGATTTGTATTTCCCTGATGGCAAGTGATGCAGAGCATTTTCTCATGTGCATGTTGGCCATGTCTATGTCTTCCTCTGTGAGATTTCTGTTCATGTCTTTTGCCCATTTCATGATTGGATTGTTTGTTTCTTTGGTGTTGAGTTTGATAAGTTCTTTATAGAACTTGGAAACTAGTCCTTTATCTGATATGTCATTTGCAAATATCTTCTCCCATTCTGTAGGTTGTCTTTGAGTTTTGTTGACTGTATCCTTTGCTGTGCAAAAGCTTCTTATCTTGATGAAGTCCCAATAGTTCATTTTTGCTTTTGTTTCTTTTGCCTTCGTGGATGTATCTTGCAAGAAGTTACTATGGCCGAGTTCAAAAAGGGTGTTGCCTGTGTTCTTCTCTAGGATTTTGATGGAATCTTGTCTCACATTTAGATCTTTCATCCATTTTGAGTTTATCTTTGTGTATGGTGAAAGAGAGTGGTCTAGTTTCATTCTTCTGCATGTGGATGTCCAATTTTCCCAGCACCATTTATTGAAGAGACTGTCTTTCTTCCAATGGATAGTCTTTCCTCCTTTATCGAATATTAGTTGCCCATAAAGTTCAGGGTCCACTTCTGGATTCTCTATTCTGTTTCACTGATCTATGTGTCTGTTTTTGTGCCAGTAGACTCTAGTTCTTTCAAGGGCCTCAACTGTACCTGGTGATCCTGGTCCCCACCTGGGGCTCACCTGGACGTGGTGACTCTTTTCACCACCGGGGACTCACCTGGACCTGCTTACTGTGTTACACACCAGGGCCTCAAGTAGACCTGATGACCATGGTCCCCAAGCCGGCCTCACATGGACCTGTTGCCTCTGATCCCCACCGGGGCCTCACGTGTACCTGGTAACTCTGGTCCTCACCTGGGACTCATCGGGACCTAGTGACTCTGGTCCCACCTGGGCTTCACGTGGAACTGGTGACTCTGATCCTAACTGGGCCTCACCCAGATCTGGTGATTCTGGTCCTCACCTGTGGACCATTATGATCTGGATACTCTGTTCCACACCTGAGCCTCACCTGGACATGATTAATCTGGATCCCCTCTGGACCTCACCCTGACATGGTGACTCTGGTCCCCATGTGGATGTCACCTAGACCAGGTGAATCTGGTACCCCTCTAGTCCTCAACTAGACCTCGTGACTGTGGTCCTCAACTGGTCCTCACCGGGACCTAGTGGATATGCTCCCCTCCTGCGCCTCATCTATACCTGGTGACTCTGGTTCCACCTGGGCATCATTGAGACCTGGATACTCTCTTGTATACCTGGGCCTCACCTGGACCTGATGACTGTGGTCCCACCTGGGCCTCACCTGGACCTGGTGAATCTGGTCCCCATCTGGGCCTCACCCAGTCCTGGTGACTTTGTTCCCCACCTGGACCTGATTGCTGTGGACCCTTTTTGGCCTCACCTAGAACTGGTGACTCTGATCCTATCTGCGCGTCACCCAGACCTGGTGACTCTGGTCCTCACCTGGGCATCATTGGTACCTGCTGACTCTGTTGCACACCTGAGCCTCACCTGGACATGATGACTCTGGAACTCTCTGGGCCTCACCCTTACCTGGTGACTCTGGTCCCCATCTGGATGTCACCTGGACCAGGTGATTCTGGTACCCCTCTAGGCCTCAACCAGATCTGGGGACTCTGGTCCTCTACTGGGCCTCACAACGACCTAGTGAATATGCTCCATCTGGGCCTCATTTGGACCTGGTGACTCTGGTCCCTACCTGGGCATCATCGGGACATGGTTCCACTGCATGGCCTGCAGGTTGGCCTCACCTGGACCTGGTAAGTCTGGTACCTACCTGGTCATCATCGGGACATGGTTCTTCTGAATGGCCTGCAGTTTTGTTTCAGCTGGACCTGGTCAGTGGGCTTGCCACCTGGGCCTCACCCATGCCTGGTGACACAGGTCCCCACGTGGGCCTCACTTGGACCTGGTGAATCTAGTCCTTGCCTGCTCCTCACCCGGAACTGGTAACTCTTGTCAACACCTGGGAATGACCTGGACCTGGTGAATCTAGTCCCCATCTGGTCCTCACTCAGTCCTGGTGACTTTGTTCCCCCCTGGACCTGATTGCTGTGGACTCCTTCTTGGCCTCACCTGGAACTGGTGACTCTGAACATCACTGGGCCTCACCCAGATCTGGTGACTCTGGTCCTCACCTGTGGACCATTATGACCTGAATACTCTGTTCCACTCCTGAGCCTCACCTGGACATGATGACTCTGGATCCCCTCTGGGCCTCACCCTGACATGGTGACTCTGGTCCCCACCTGGACTTCACCTGGATCTGGTGACTCTGGTCCCCACCTGGACCTCTCCTCGACCTGGTGACTCTCTTTCCAACATGGATCTCACCTGGATCTTGTGACTCTCTTTCCAACATGGACATCACCTGGATCTGGTGACTTTGGTCCTCAGTTTGGCCACACCTGAACCTGGTGTCTCTCGTCCCCACTTTGACCTAACGCAGAACTGCTGAATCTTGCCCCACCTAGGCCGCACCCAGACCTGGTGACTCTTGACCCCAGCTAAGCCTCAAATCGACCTGATGAATCTGGTCCTCACGTGGGCCTCACATGGACCTGCTACTCAGCTGGATAGAGTGGCTCTTGTTCCCACATGGGGCTCACGTGATTCTGGTGACTGTGGTTTTATTCTATGCCTCACCAGGACCTAGTGATTCTGTTCCCCATCTGGGCCTGCATGGCCCTAGTGACTCTGGTCCTCAGCCAGGCATCATTGGGACCTGGATACTCTATTCCACACCTGGGCCGCACTTTGACCAGGGCCCTTGGTCCCAATCTGGGCCCGAAACTAAACTGGTTACTCTGAATCCCCCTCTGGGCCTCAACCTTACCTGGTGACTCTGGTCACCCCTTGGGCTTCACTTGAGCCTGGTGAATCTGGTCCTTAATTGTCCGCACCTGGATCTGGTGACTGGTCGCCACCTGGGCCTCTCCTGGACTTGGTGAGTCTTGTTGCCACCTGTGCCTCACCTGGACCTTGTGACTGTGGTCCACCTGAACCTAACCTGGATCTGGTGGCTCTGGTTCCCATATGGGGCTCTCCTGGACCTGGTTCCTGTGGTCTCCATCTGGTCTCACCTGGAACTCAATGACTCTGATCCATATTTGTGCCTCTTCTGCACCTGTTGACTCTGGTGCTTACCTGGGCATCATAGAGACCTGGATACTCTCTTATATACCTGGGCCTCACCTTGACCTGGTCACTGTGATCACACCTGGGCCTCACCTGGACGAGGTGACTGGTTCCCACAGGGACCTCACCTGGACCTGGTGACTCAGGTCCTTATATGGGCATCATGGGACCTGGTTTCTCAGTTCCATATCGCGGCCTCACCTGGACCTAGTGATTCTCGTCCCCCTCTGGGTCTCACCCTGACGTGGTAACTCTGGTTCCCACCTGAATATCACCAGAACCGGGTGCCTCTGGTCCCCCTCTGGGACTCACCTGGAGCTGTGGACAGGGGTCCTCAACTGGGCCTCAACAGGACCTGATGATTCTACTCCTCACTTATACCTTGTCTGGACCTTCTGACTCTTTTCCCACCGGGCATCAATGGGACATGGTTACTCTGTTCCCCACCTGGGCCTCACCTGGACATGATAACTTTGCTCCACACTTTGGCATCAACTTGTCCTGATGACTCTGGTCCCCCCACCTAGGCCTCAATCTGGATCTGGTGACTGTGGTCCCCACCTGGGTCTCACCTGGACCTGGTGACTCTCGTTCCCACATGAACCACACCAGGACCTGGTGACTGTGGTGTTTTGTAGACTCACATTTACCTGGTGACTCTGGTTCCCACTAGGACCTCACCTGGATCTGGAGACTCTGGCCTGCAGGTTGGCCACACCTGGACCTGGTGAGTGGGGTTGCCACCTGGGCCTCACCCATACCTGGTGACTCATGTCCCCACGTGGGCCTCTTGGACCTGGTGAATCTGGTCCTTACCTGGTCCTCTCCCGGAGCTGGGGACTCTGGTCACCACCTGGGACTCACCTGGACCTGGGGAATCTGGTCCCCATCTGGGTCTCACCCAGTCCTGGTGTTTTATTCCCCACCTGGACCTGATTGCTGTGGACTCTTTCTTGGCCTCACCTGGAACTGGTGACTCTGATTCTATCTGCGCATTACCGAGACCTGGTGACTCTGGTCCTCACCAGGGCATCGTTGGTACCTGGTGACTCTGTTCCACACTTGAGCCTCACCTGGACATGATGACTCTGGAAAATCTCTGGGCCTCACTCTGACCTGGTGACTCTGGTCCCCATCTGGATGTCACCTGGACCAGGTGATTCTGGTACCCCTCTAGGCCTCAACCAGATCTGGGGACTCTGGTCCTCAACTGGGCCTCACCTGGACTTAGTGAATATGCTCCATCTGGGCCTCATTTGCACCTGGTGACTCTGGTCACTTCCTGGGCATCATCGGGATATGTTTTCACTGCATGGCTTGAAGGTTGGCCTCACCAGGATCTGGTAACTCTGGTCCCAACCAGGGCATCATCGTGACATGGTTCCTCTGCATGGCCTGCAGGTTGGCCTCACCTGGAACTGGTAAGTCTGGTGCCTACGTGGGCATCATCGGGACATGGTTCCTCTGCATGGCCTGCACGTTGGCCTCACCTGGACCTGGTGAGTGGGATTTCCACCTGGGCCTCACCCATACCTGGAGACCCAAGTCCCCACGTGGGCCTCACTTGGACCTAATGAATTTGGTCCTTACCTGGTCCTTACCTGGAACTGGTAACTCTGGTCACCACCTCGGCCTCACCTGGACCTGGTGAATCTGGTACCCATCTGGGCCTCACCCAGTCTTGCTTACTTTGTTCCCAACCTGGACCTGATTGGTGTGTACTCCTTCTTGGCCTCACCTGGAACTGGTGACTCTGATCCTAACTGGTCCTCATCCAGATCTGGTGGTTCTGGTCCTCAACTATGGACCAATACGACCTGGATACTCTGTTCCACACCTGAGCCTCACCTGGACATGATGACTCTGAATCCCCTCTGAGCCTCACCCTGACATGGTTACTCTGGTCCCCATCTGGATGTCACCTAGACCAGTTGAAATTTGTACCCCTCTAGGCCTCAACAAGACCTGGTTACTCTGGCCCTCAACTGGGCCTCACCGGTACCTAGTGAATAAGCTCCACACCTGCGCCTCATCTGTACGTGGTGACTCGGGTTCTACCTGGGGATCATCGGGATATGGTTACTCTATTCCCCACTGGGACTGACCTGATCTTGTACCTCTGGTCCGGACTTTGGCTTCTTCAGAACCAGGTGACTCTGGCTCCACCTGGGCCTCACCTGTAACTGGTGACTCTGATTCTAAGCATGGCCTCACCTGACCTGGTGACTGTGGTTCCCATTGGGAACTCACCTGGAACTCATGTCTCTGGTCCCACCTGGGCCTCACCAGGACGTGGAGTCTCTGGTACCAACCTGGGTAGCATCAGGATATGGTTACACTGTTCACTAACAGTGACCCAGCCGGACCTATTAACTCTGGTCTTCACCTGGACATGGTGACACTGGTTCCCACCTGGGTCTCACCTGGACATGGTGAGTCGGATCCCCACCTGGTTGATTCTCGTTCCCACGTGGACATCATGTGGACCTGGTGGCTGCAGTGTTTCTACTCCTCATGTACCTCGTGACTCTGGTCCCCACCAGGGCCTCACCGGGACCTGGTGAGTGTGGTTGCCACCTGCACCTCACCTGGTCCTGGGATGCTCGTCTGCACCTGAGACTACCCTGGATCTGGTGACTGTGGTACCCACCTGGGCTTCACCTGGATTTGGGGACTCCGGTCCCCTCTGGGCCTCACCTGGCCCTGTTGACCATGGCACAAAACTGGGTAAAATTGGGACCCGGTGACTGTGTTCTACAACTGGACCTCACCTGGACCAGGTGACTCTGGTCCCCCTCTGTGTCTCCCCGTGCCCTAGTGACTGTGAACCCCACTTTGGCCTGACTTGGACCTGCTGACCCTGGTTGCCACCTGCGTCTGATCTCAAAATGTTGATTCTGGTTCCTTCAAGGGCCTCCCCTGTACCTGGTGATCCTGGTCCCCACCTGGGCCTCACCTGGACGTGGTGACCCTTGTCACCACCGGGGACTCACCTGGACCTGCATACTGTGTTCCACACCTGGGCCTCGAGTAGCCCTGTTGAACATGGTCCCCAAGCAGGCCTCACATGGACCTGTTGTCTCTGATCCCCACCGGGGCCTCACGTGTACCTGGTTACTCTGGTCCTCACCTGGGCCAATTTGGATATGGTGACTCTGATCCCAACCTGGACTTCCCCCGGATCTGGTGACTCTGGTCACCCTGGACCTCTCCTGGACCTGGTGACTCTCTTTCCAACATAGACCTCACCTGGATCTGGTGACCTTGGTCCTCAGTTTGGCCTCACCTGGACCTGGTGTCTCTCGTCCCCAGTTTGACCAGACTCAGAACTGCTGAATCTTGCCCCACCTAGGCCGCACCCAGACCTGGTGACTCTTGTCCCCAGCTATGCCTCAATACGACCTGATGAATCTGGTCCTCACGTGGGCCTCACATGGACCTGGGACTCAGCTGGATAGAGTTGCTCTGGTTCCCACAAGGGGCTCACCTGATACTGCTGACTCTGGTCTTATTCTATGCCTCACCAGGACCTAGTGATTCTGTTCCCCATCTGGGCCTGCATGGCCCTAGTGACTATGGTCCTCACCCAGGCATCATTGGGACCTGGATACTCTATTCCACACCTGGGCCGCACTTTGACCAGGGACCTCTGGTCCCATTCTGGGCCTCAAACTAAACTGGTTACTCTGGTTCCCCCTCTGGGCCTCACCATTACCTGGTGACTCTGGTCACCCCTTGGGCTTCACTTGGGCCTGGTGAATCTGGTCCATAGATGGTCCGCACTTGGATCTGGTGACTGGTCGCCACCTGGGCCTCAGCTGGACATGGTGAATCCTGTTGCCACCTTTGCCTCCCCTGGACCTTGTGACTGTGGTCCCACCTGGACCTAACCTGGATCTGGTGGCTCTGGGTCCCATATGGGGCTCTCCTGGACCTGGTTTCCGTGGTATCCATCTGGACTCACCTGGAACATAATGAATCTGATCCATATTTGGGCCTCTCCTGGGCCTGTTGACTGTGCTCCTAACCTGGGGATCATTGGCAACTGGATACTCTCTTATATACGTGGGCCTCACCTGGACCTGGTGACTGTGGTCCCACCTGGGCCTCACCTGGACGAGGTGACTGGTTCCCACAGGGACCTCACCAGGACCTGGTGATTCAGGTCCTCATAAGGGCATCATGGGACCTGGTTTCAGTTCCACATTCGGGCCTCACCTGGACCTAGTGATTCTCGTCCCCTTCTGGGCCTCACCCTGACGTGGTGACTCTGGTCCCCAGCTGGATATGACCAGAACCGGGGGACTCTGATCCCCCTCTGGGACTCACCCGGAGCTGGGGACACTGGTACTCAACTGGGCCTCAACAGGACCTGGTGAATCTACTCCTCACTTAGGCCTCGTCTGGACCTTGTGACTCTTTTGCCACCTGGCATCAATGGGACATGGTTACTCTGTTCCCCACCTGGGCCTCACCTGGACATGATAACTTTGCTCCACACTTTGGCCTCAAATGTTCCTCATGACTCTGGTCCCCCCACCGAGGCCTCAATCTGGACCTGGTGACTGTGGTCCCCACCTGGGTCTCACCTGGACCTGGTGACTCTCGTTCACACATGAACCACACCAGGACCTGGTGACTGTGGTGTTCTTGTAGACTCACATTTACCTGGTGACTCTGGTCCCCAAAAGGGCCTCACCTGGATCTGGTGACTCTGGCATGCAGGTTGGCCTCACCTGGACCTTGTGAGTGGGATGGCCACCTGGGCCTCACCCATACCTGGTGACTCAGGTCCCCAGTGGGCGTCTTGGACCTGGTAAATCTGGTCCTTACCTCATCCTCTCCCAGACCCGGGAACTCTGGTCACCACCTGGGCCTCACCTGGACCTGGTGAATCTGAACACCATCTGGGCCTCACCCAGTCCTGGTGACTTTGTTCCCCACCTGGACCTGCTTGCTGTGGACACTTTCTTTGCCTCACCTAGATCTGGTGACTCTGGTCCTATCTGCGCATCACCCATATCTGGTGCCTCTGGTCCTCACTTGGGCATCATAGGTACCTGGTGACTCTGTTCCACACCTGAGCCTCACCTGGACATGATGACTGTGGATCCTCTCTGGGCCTCACACTGACCTGGTGACTCAGGTCCCCATCTGGATGTCACCTGGACCAGGTGATTCTGGTACCCCTCTAGGCCTCAACCAGATCTGGTGACTCTGGTCCTACTTGGCCCTCACCAGGACCTGGTGTCTCTTGTACCCACTTGGTTAGCATCAGGATATGGTACTCTGTTAACTAACAGTGACCCAGCGGGAACTATTAACTCTGGTCTTCAACTGGGCCACACCTGGACATTGTGACACTTGTTTCCACCTGGGTCTCACGTGGACATGGGAAGTCGGATCGCCACCTGGTCCTCACCTCTAACTGGTGATTCTCGTTCCCACGTGGACATCATGTGGACTTGGTGGCTGCAGTGTTTCTAGCTTCTCATGTACCTCATGTCTCTGGTCCCCACCAGGGCCTCACCGGGACCTGGTCAGTGTGGTTTCCACCTGCACCTCACCTGGACCTGGTGATTCTGATCTGCACCTGAGACTACCCCGGATCTGGTGACTGTGTTCCCCAACTGGGCTTCACCTGGATTTGGGGACTCCGGTCCCCATCTGGGCCTCACCTGGCCCTGTTGACCATGGTCGTCAACTGGGCAAAATTGGGACCCGGTGACTGTGTTCCACAACTGAACCTCACCTGAACCAGGTGACTCTGGTCCCCCTCTGGGTCTCACCGTGCCCTAGTGACTGTGAACCCCACTTTGGCCTGACATGGACCTGCTGACCCTGGTTGCCACCTACGCCTGACCTCGAAGTGTTGACTCTGTTTCTTTCAATGGCCTCCCGTGTACCTGGTGATCCTGGTCCCCACGTGGGTCTCACCTGGACGTGGTGACTCTTGTCACCCCCTGGGAATTCCTGGACGTGCTTACTGTGTTCCGCACCTGGGCCTCAAGTAGACCTGTTGACCATGGTCCCCAAGCCGGCCTCACATGGACCTGTTGCTTCTGATCCCCACCGGGGCCTCACGTGTACCTAGTAACTCTGGTCCTCACCTGGGCCTCATCTTGACCTATTGACTTTGGTCCCCACCTGTGCTTCACCTGGATCTGGTGACTCTGGTCCCCACCTGGACTTCACCTGGATCTGGTGACTCTGGTCCCCACCTGGACCTCTCCTGGACCTGGTGACGCTCTTTGAAGATGGACCTCACATGGATCTGTTGACTCTGGTCCCCATCTGGTCCTCACCTGCATCTGGTGACTCTGGCCTGCAGGTTGGCCTCACCTGGACCTGGGGAGTGGGGTTGCCACCTAGGCCTCACACATAGCTGGTGACTCAGTTCCCCACGTGGGTCTCATTTGGACCTGTTGAATCTGGTCCTTAGCTGGTCATCTCACAGACCCGAGGACCCTGGTTACCACCTGGAATAACCTGGACCTGGTGAATCTGGTCCAAATCTGGGCCTCACCAAGTCCTGGTGACTTTCTTCACCACCTGGACCTGATTGCTGTGGACGCCTTCTTGGCGTCACCTGGAACTGGTGACTATGATCCTATCTGCGTGTACCCAGATCTGGTGACTCTGGTCCTCACCTGGGCATCATTGGTACCTGGTGATTCTGTGCCACACCTGAGCCTCACCTGGACCCGATGACTCTGGAACCACTCTGGGCCTCACCCTGACTTTGTGACTCTGGTCCCCATCTGGATATCACCTCGATCAGGTGATTCTGGTATCCTTCTAAGCCGAACCAGATATGGTGACACTGGTCCTCACCTGGGCCTCACCTGGACCACGTGATTCTGGTCCCCCTCTGGGTCTCACCATGCCCTAGTGACTGTGAACCCCACTTTGGCCTGAATTGGACATCCTGACCCTGGTTGCCACCTGCGCCTGACCTCGAACTGTTGACTCTGGTTCTTTCAAGGGACTCCCCGGGACCTGATGGTCCTGGTCCCCACTTGTGTCTCACCTGGACGTGGTCACTCTTGTCACCACTGGGGACTCACCTGGACCTGCTTACTGTGTTCCACACCTGGGCGTCAAGTAGATCTGTTGACCATGGTCCCCAAGCCGGCCTCACATGGACCTGTGGCCTCTGATCCTCACCGGGGCCTCACGTGTACCTGATAACTCTAGTCCTCACCTGGACCTCATCTGGACCTAGTGACTCTGATCCCCAACTGGGCTTCACCTGGATCTAGTCCCCACCTGGACCTCTCCTGGACCTGGTGACTCTCTTTCCAACATGGACCTCAACTGGATATGGTGACTCTGGTCCTCAGTTTGGCCTCACCTGGACCTGGCGTCTCTCGTCCCCACATTGAAGTAACTCAGAACTGCTGAATCTTGCCCCACCTAGGCCGCACCCAGTCCTGGTGACTCTTGTCACCAGCTATGCCTCATTTCGACCTGATGAATATGTTACTTACGTGGGCCTCCCATGGACCTGGGACTCAGCTGGATAGAGTGGCTCTGCTTTCCACAAGGTGCTCACCTGATACTGCTGACTGTGGTCTGATTCTATGACTAATCAGGACCTAGTGATTCTGTTCTCCATCTGGGCCTGCATGGCCCTAGTGACTCTGGTCCTCACTCAGCCATCATTGGGACCTGGATACTCTATTCCACACCTGGGTCTCACTTTGACCAGGGACCTCTGGTCCCATTCTGGGCCTCAAACTAAACTAGTTACTCTTGTTCCCCCTCTGGGTCTCACCCTGACCTGGTGACTCTGGTCAACCCTTGGGCTTCACTTGGGGCTGGTGAATCTGGTCATTAGATGGTCCGAACCTGGATCTGGTGACTGGTCGCCATCTGGGCCTCTCCTGGACTTGGTGAATCCTTTTGCCACCTGCGCGTCACCGGGACCTTGTGACTGTGGTCCCACCTGGACCTCCCCTGGATCTGGTGGCTCTGGTTCCCATATGGGGCTCTCCTGGTTCTGGTTCCTGTGGTCTCCATCTGGCCTCACCTGGAACACAATGACTCTGTTCCATATTTGCCCTCTCCTGGACCTGTTGACTCTGGTACTTACCTGGGCATCATTGGGACGTGGGTACACTCTTATATACCTGGGCCTCACCTGGACCTGATGACTGTGGTCCCACCTGGGCCTCATTGGATGAGGTGACTGGTTCCCACAGGGACCTCACCTGGACCTGGTGACTCAGGTCCTCATATGGGCATCATGGGACCTGGTTTCTCCGTTCCCCATCGGGGCCTCCCCTGGACCTAGTGATTCTCGTTCTACTCTGGGCCTCACTCTTACGTGGTGACTCTGGTCCCCACCTGGATATCACCAGAACCGGGAAACTCTGGTCCCCCTCTGGGACTCACCCGGAGCTGGGGACACTGCACTCAACTGGGCATCAACAGGACCTGGTGAATCTACTCCTCACTTAGGACTCGTCTGGACCTTGTGACTCTTTTCCCACCTGGCATCAATGGAACTTGGTTACTCTCTTCCCCACCTGGGCTTCACCTCGACATGATAACTTTGCCCCACACTTTGGCTTCAACTGGTCATGATGACTCTGGTCCCCCCACCTTTTCCTCAATCTGGACCTGGTGACCGTAGTCCCCGCCTGGGTCTCACCTGGACCTGGTGACTCTCGTTCCCACATGAACCCCACCTGGATCTGGTGACTGTGGTGTTCTTGTAGATTCACATTTACCTGGTGACTCTGGTCCCCACTAGGACCCCACCTGGATCTGGTGAATCTGGCCTGCAGCTTGGCCCCACGTGGACCTGTTGAGTGGGGTTGCCACATGGGCCTCACCCATTCCTTGTGACTCAGTTCCCCACCTGGGCCTCTTGGACCTGGTTAATCTGGTCCTTACCAGGTCCTCTCCCAGACCCGCAGACTCTGGTCACCACGTGGGCCTCACCTGGACCTGGTGAATCTGGTCCCCATCTGGGCCTCACCCAGTCCTGGTGACTTTGTTCCCCACCTGGACCTGATTGTTGTGGACTCTTTCTTAGCCTCACCTGGAACTGGTGACTCGGATCCTATCTGCGTGTCACCCATCCCTGGTGACTCTGGTCCTCACCAGGGCATCATTGGTACTTGGTGACTCTGTTCCACGCCTGAGCCTAACCTGGACATGATGACTCTGGAACCACTCTGGGCCTCACCCTGAACTGGTGCCTCTGGTCCCCATTTGGATGTCACCTGGACCAGGTGATTGTGGTACCCCTCTAAGCCTCAAACAGAACTGGTGACAGTGGTCCCCAACTGGGCCTCACTGGACCTTGTGAATATGCTCCATCTGGGCCTCATTTGGACCTGGTGACTCTGGTCCCTACCTGGGCATCATCGGGACATGGTTCCACTGCATGGCCTGCAAGTTGGCCTCACCTGGACCTGGTAACTCTAGTCCCTACCTGGGCATCATCGGGACATGGTTCCTCTGCATGGCCTGCAGTTTGGCCTCACTTGGACCTGGAGAGTCGGGTTGCCACCTGGGCCTCACAAATGCTTGGTGACACAGGTACCACGTGGGCCTCACTTGGACCTGGTGAATCTGGTCCTTACCTTGTAATCACCCGGAACTGGTAACTCTGGTCACCACCTGGGAATCACCTGGACCTGGTGAATCTGGTCCCCATCTGGGCCTCACCCAGTCCTCGTGACTTTGTTCCCCACCTGCACCTGATTTCTGTGGACTCCTTCTTGGCCTCACCTGGAACTCGTGACTCTGATCCTAACTGGGCCTCACACAGATCTGGTGACTCTGGTCCTCATCTGTGGACCATTATGACCTGGATCTCTGTTCTACACCTGAGACTCACCTGGACATGATGACTCTGGATCCCCTCCGGGGCTCAACCTGACATGGTGACTCTGGTCTCCATCTGGATGTCACCTAGACCAGGTGAATCTGGTACCCCTCTAGGCCTCAACTAGACCTGGGTATTCTGGTCCTCATCTGGGCCTCACCGAGACCTAGTGAATATGCTCCCCACCTGCTCCTCATCTGGACCTGGTGACTCTGGTTCTACCTGGGCATCATCGGTACATGGTTACTCTATTCACCACTGGGACTGAACTGATCCTGGTAACTCTGGTCCAGACTCTGGCCTCTTCTGACCAGGTGACTCTGACTCCACCTGGGCCTCACCAGTAACTGGTGACTCTGATCCAAAGCGTGGCCTCACCAGACCTGGTGACTGTGGTTCCCATCGGGACCTCACCTGGACTCATGTCTCTGGTCCCACCTGGGCCTGACCAGGACCTGGTGACTCTGGTACCCACAAGGGTGGCATCAGGATATAGTTGCACTGTTCACTAACAGTGACCCTACTGGACCTTTAACTCTGGTCTTCACCTGGGCCACACCTGGACATGGTGACACTGGTTCCCACTTGGGTCTCACCTGGACATGCTGTGTCGGATCTCCACCTGGTCCTCACCTGTAACTGGTGATTCTCGTTCCCACATGGACATCATGTGGACCTGGTGGTTGCAGTGTTTCTATCTTCTCATGTACCTCGTGACTCTGGTCCTCACCAGGGCCTCAACGGAACCTGGTGAGTGTGGTTGCCACCTGCACCTCACCTGGACCTGGTGATTCTGGTCTGCACCTGAGACTACCCTGGATTTGGTGACTGTGGTCCCCACCTGGTCTTCACCAGGATTTGGGGACTCCGTTCCCCATTTGGGCCTCACCTGGCCATGTTGATCTAGGTCCTACTCGGCAAAATTGGGGCCCGGTGACTGTGTTCCACAAATGGACCTCACCTGGACCAGGTGACTCTGGTCCCCCTCTGGGTGTCACCGTGCCCTAATGACTGTGAACCCCACTTTGCCCTGACTTGGACCTGCTGACCCTGGTTGCCACCTGCGCTTGACTTCGACCTGTTGACTCTGGTTCTTTCAAGGGCCTCCCCTGTACCTGGTGATCCTGGTCCCCACCTGGGACTCACCTGGACGTGGTGACTCTTGTCACCACCGGGGACTCACCTGGACCTGCTTACTGTGTTCCACACCAGGTCCTCAGTTAGACCTGTTGACCATGGTCCCCAAGCCGGGCTCACATGGACTTGTTGCCTCTGATCCCCACCGGGGCCTCATGTGTACCTGGTAACTCTGGTCCTCACCTGGGCCTCATCTGGACCTAGTGACTCTGGTCCCCACCTGGGCTTCACCTGGATCTGGTGACTCTGGTCCCCACCTGGACTTCACCTGGATTTGGTGACTCTGGTCCCCACCTGGACCTCTCTTGGACCTGGAGACTCTCTTTCCAACATGGATCTCAGATGGATTTGGTGACTCTGGTCCTCAGTTTGGCCTCACCTAGACCTGTCGTCTTTCGTCCCTACTTTGACCTAACTCAGAACTGCTGAATCTTGACCCACCTAGGCCGTAACCAGACCTGGTGACTCTTGTTCCCAGGTATGCCTCATTTCGACCTAATGAATCTCGTCTTCACGTGTGCCTCACATCACCTGGGACTCAGCTGGATAGAGTGGCTCTGGTTCCCGCAAGGGGCTCAAATGATACTGCTGACTGTGGTCTTATTCTATGCCTCACCAGGACCTAGTGATTCTGTTCCCCATCTGTGCCTGCATGGCCCTAGTGACTCTGGTCCTCACAGGCATCATTGGGACCTGGATACACTATTCCACACCTGGGCCTCACTCTGACTAGGGACCTCTGGTCACATTCTGGGCCTCAAACTAAACTGGTTACTGTGGTTCTCCCTCTGGGAATCACCCTTACCTGGTGACTCTGGTCACCCCTTGGGCTTCATTTGGCCTGGTGCATCTGGTCCTTAGCTTGTCCTCACTTGGATCTGGTGACTGGTCGCCACCTGGGCCTCACCTGGACTTGGTGAATCCTGTTGCCACCTGCGCCTCACCTGGACCTTGTGACTCTGGTCACACCTGGACCTCACCTGGATCTCGTGGCTCTGGTTCCCATATGGGGCTCTCCTGGACCTCGTTCCTGTGGTCTCCATCTGGCCTCACCTGGAACAAAATGACTCTGATCCATATTTGGGCCTCTGCTGGACCTGTTGACTCTGGTCCTTACCTGGGCATTATTGGGACCTGGATACTCACTTATATACCTGGGCCTCAACTGGACCTGTTGACAGTGGTCCCACCTGGGCCTCACCTGGACGAAGTGACTGGTTCCCACAGGGACCTCACCTGGACCTGGTGACTCAGGTCCTCATATGGGAATCATGGGACCTGGTTTCAATTCCACATCGGGGCCTCACCTGGACCTAGTGATTCTCGTCCCCCTCTGGGCCTAACCCTGACGTGGTGACTCTGGTCCCCTCCTGGATATCACCAGAACCGGGTTACTCTGGTCCCCCTCTGGGACTTACCCGGAGCTGGGGACACTGGTCCTCAACTGGGCCTCAACAGGACCTGTTGAATCTACTCCTCACTTAGTCCTCTCTGGACCTTGTGACTCATTTCCCACCTGGCATCAATGGGACATGGTTACTCTGTTCCCCACCTGGGCCTCACTTGGACATGATAACTTTGTTCCGCACTTTGGCATCAACTGGTCTTGATGACTCTTGTCCCCCCATTAGGCCTCAATCTGGACCTGGTGACAGTGGTACCCACCTGGACATGATGACTCTGGATCCCCTCTGGGCCTCTTCGTGACCTGGTGACTCTGGTCCCCATGTGGATGTTACATGGACCAGGTGATTCTGGTACCCCTCTACGCATCAAGCAGATCTGGTGACTCTGGTCCTGAACTGGGCCTCAACTGGACCTAGTGAATTTGCTCCATCTGGGCCTCATTTGGACCTGGGGACTCTGGTCCCTACCTGGTCATCGTTGGGAAATTGTTCCACTGCATGGCCTGCAGGTTGGCCTCACCTGGACCTGGTAACTCTGATGTCTATCTGGGCATCATCGAGACATGGTTTCTCTGCTTGGCCTGCAGGTTGGCCTCACCTGGACCTGGTGAGTGGGGTGGCAACCTGGGCCTCACACATGCAATGTGACACAGGTCCCCACGTGGGTCTCACTTGGACCTGGTGAATCTCGTCCTTACCTGGTGCTCACACGGAACTGGTATTTCTGGTCACCACCTGGGAATCACATGCACCTAGTGAATCTGGTCCCCATCTGAGCCTCACCCAGTCCTGGTGACTTTGTTCCCCACCTGGACCTGATTGCTGTGGACTCTTTCTTGACCTCACCTGAAACTGGTGACTCTGATCCTATCTGCGCGTCACACAGACCTGGTGACTCTGGTCCTCACCTGGGCATCATTGGTACCTGGTGACTCTGTTCCACACCTGAGCCTCACATGGACATGATGACTCTGGAACCTCTCTGGGCCTCACCCTGACCTGGTGACTCTGGTCCCATCTGGATGTCACCTAGGCCTGGTGAATCTGGTACCACTCTACGCCTCAACTAGACTGGGGGAATCTGGTCCTCAACTGGGCCTCACCGGGACCTAGTGAAAATACTCCCCACCTGCGACTCATTTGTACGTGGTGACTCGGGTTCTACCTGGGCATCATCGGGACATGGTAACTCTATTCCCCACTGGGACTGACCTGATCCTGGTAACTCTGGACCTGACTTTGGCGTCTTCTCTACTTGGTGACTCTGGCTCCAACTGGGCCTCACCTGTAACTGGTGACTCTGATCCTAAGCATGTCCTCACCCGACCTAGTGACTGTGGTCCCCACCTGGGTCTCACCTGGACCTGGTGACTCTCGTTCCCACATGAACCACACCTGGACCTGGTGACTGTGGTGTTCTTGTATACTCACATGTACCTGCTGACTCGAGTCCCCACTAGGGCCTCACCTAGATCTGGTGACTCTGGCCCGCCGGTTGGCCTCACCTAGACCTGGTGAGTGGGGTTGCCACCTAGGCCTCACACATAGCTGGTGACTCAGGTCCCCACGTGAGCCTCTTGGACCTGGTGAATCTGGTCCTTACCTGGTCCTTTCCCAGACCCGGGGACTCTATCCCCACGTGGGACTCCCTTTGACCTGGTGAATCTGGCCCTTACCTGGTCCTCACTCGGAACTAGTAAGTGTGGTCACAACATGGGAATCATCTGGACCTGGTGAATCTGGTCCCCATTGGGCCTCACCCAGTCCTGGTGACTTTGTTCCCCACCTGGACCTGATTGCTGTGGACTCCTTTTGGGCCTCACCTGGAACGGGTGACTCTGATCTTAACTGGGACTCACCCAGATCTGGTGACTCTGGTCCTCACCTGTGGACCATTATGACCTGGATACTCTGTTCCACACCTGAGACTCACCTGGAGATGATGACGCTGGATCCCCTCTGGGCCTCAGCCTGACATGGTGACTCTGGTCCCCATCTGGATGTCACCTAGACCAGGTGAATCTGATACCGCTCTAGGCCTCAACTAGACCTGGTGACTCTGGTCCTCAAATGGGCCTCACCGGGACCTAGTGAACATGCTCCCCACCTGCGACTTATCTGGACGTGGTGACTCGTGTTCTACCTGGGCATCATCGGGACATGGTTACTCTATTCCCCAATGGGACTGACCTGTTCCTAGTAACTCTGGTCCTGTCTTTGGCCTCTTCTGTACCAGGTCACTCTGGCTCTACCTGGGCCTCACCTGTAACTGGTGCTGTGATCCTAAGCATGGCATTACCTGACCTGTTACTGTGGTTCCCATCGGGACCTCACCTGGACCTCATGTCTCTGGACCCACCTGGGCCTCACCAGGACCTGGTGTCTCCGGTACCCACCTGGGTAGCATCAGGATATGGTTACACTGTTCCCTAACAGTGACCCAGTCGGACCTATTAACTCTGGTCTTCACCTGGGCCACACCTGGACATGGTGACACTGGATCCCTCCTGGGTCTCAACTTGACATGTTGAGTCGGATCCCCACCTGGTCCTCACGTGTAACTGCTGTGTCTCCAGCCCAGATGGACATGATGTGGACCTGGTGGCTGCAGTGTTTCTAGCTTCTCATGTACCTTTGACTCTAGTCCCCGCCAGGGACTCACTGGGTCCTGGGGAATGTGGTTGCCACCTGCACCTCACTTGGACCTGGTGATTATGGTCTGCACCTTAGACTACCCCGGATATGGTGACTGTGGTCCCCACCTGGGCTTCACCTGGATATTTGGACTCCGGTCCCCATCTGGGCCTCACCTGGCCCTGTTGACCATGGTCCTCAACTGGGCAAAATTGGGACCCGGTGACTGTGTTCCAAAACTGGACGACACCTGGACCAGGTGACTCTGGTCCCCCTCTGGGTCTCACCGTGCCTAGTGACTGTGAAACCCACTTTGGCCTGACTTCGACCTGCTGACCCTGGTGCTACCTGCGTCTAACCTCGAAGTGTTGACTCTGGTTCTCAAGGGCCTCCCCTGGAACTGGTGATCCTGGTCCCCACCTGGGCCTCACCTGGACCTGGTGACACTTGTCACCACCGGGGACTCACCTGGACCTGCTTACTGTGTTCCACACCTGGGCCTCAAGTAGACCTGTTGACCATGGTCCCCAAGCCGGCCTCACATGGACCTGTTGCCTCTGATCCCCACCGGGGCCTCACGTGTACCTGGTAACTCCTGTCCTCACCTGGCCTCATCTGGTCCTAGAGACTCTGGTCTCCACCTGGGCTTCACCTCGATGTGGTGACTCAGGTCCCCACCTGGACTTACCTGGATCCGTTGACTCTGGTCCCCACCTGGACCTCTCCTGGACCTGGTGATTCTCTTTCCAACATGGTCCTTACCTGGATCTGCTGACTCTGGTCCACATTTTGGCCTCACCTGGACCTGGTGTCTCTCGTCCCCACTTGAACCTAACTCAGAACTGCTGAATCTTGCCCCAACCTAGGCCGCATCCATACCTGGTGACTCTTGTCCCCACCTATGCCTCAAGTCCACCTGATGAATCTGGTCCTCACGTGGGCCTCACATGGACCTGGGACTCAGCTGGATAGAGTGGCTCTGGTTCCCACAATGGGCTCACCTGATACTGCTGACTGTGGTCTTATTCTATGCCTCACCAGCATCTAGTGATTCTGTTCCCCATCTGGGCCTGCATGGCCCTAGTGACTCTGGTCTTCACCCAGGCATCATTGGGACCTGGATACTCTATTCCACACCTGGGCCTAACTTTGACCAGGGACCTCTGGTCCCATTATGGGCCTCAAACTAAACTCGTTACACTGGTTCCCCCTCTGGGCCTCACCATTACCTGGTGACTCTGGTCACCCGTTGGGCTTCACTTGGGCCTGGTGAATCTGGTCCTTTGCTTGTCCTCACTTGGATCTGGTGACTGGTCGCCACCTGGGCCTCACCTGGACATGGTGGATCCTGTTGCCACCTGTGCCTCACCTAGACCTTGTGACTGTGGTCCCACCTGTAACTCACCTGGATCTGGTGGCTCTGGTTCCCATATGGGGCTCTCCTGGACCTGGTTCTTGTGGTTTCCATCTGGACTCACCTGGAACATAATGACTCTGATCCATATTTGGGCCTCTCCTGGACCTGTTGACTCTGGTCCTAACCTGGGGATCATTGGGAACTGGATACGCTCTTATATACCTGGGCCTCACATGGACCTGGTGACTGTGGTCCCACCTGGGCCTCACCTGGACGAGTTGACTGGTTCCAACAGGGACCTCACCTGGACCTGGTGACTCAGGTCATCATATGGGCATCATGGGACCTGGTTTCAATTCCACATCGGGGCGTCACCTGGACCTAATGATTCTCATCCCACTCTGGGCTTCACCCTGACGTGGTGACTCTGGTCCCCACCTGGGTATCACCAGAACCGGGTGACTCTGATCCCCCTCTGGGACGCACCCAGAGCTGGGGACACTGGTCCTCAATTGGGCCTCAAAAGGACCTGGTGAATCTACTCCTCACTTAGGCCTCTTCTGGACCTTCTGACTCTTTGCCCACCTGGCATCAATGGGACATGGTTACTCTGTTCCCCACCTGGTCCTCACCTGTAACTGGTGATTCTCTTTCCCATATGGACATAATGTGGACCTGGTGGCTGCAGTGTTTCTAGCTTCTCATGTACCTCGTCACTCTGGTCCCCACCAGGGCCTCACCGGGACCTGGTGAGTGTGGTTGCCACCTGCACCTCACCTGGACCTGGTGATTCTGGTCTGCACCTGAGACTACCCTGCATCCGGTGTTTGTGGTCCCCACCTGGTTTTCACCTGGATTTGGGGACTCCGGTCTCCATCTGGGCTTTACCTGGCCCTGTTGACCATGGTCCTCAACTGGGCGAATTTGGGACCCGGTGACTGTGTTCCACAAGTGGACCTCACCTGGACCAGGTGACTCTGGTCCCCCTCTGGGTGTCACCGTGCCCTAGTGACTGTGAACCCCACTTTGTCTTGACTTGGACCTGCTGACCCTGGTTGCCACCAGCGCCAGACCTCGAAATGTTGACTCTGGTACTTTCAAGGGCCTACCCTGGACCTGGTGATCCTGGTCCCCAACTGGGCCTCCCCTGGACGTGGTGACTCTTGTCACCACCGGGGACTCACCAGGACCTGGTTACTGTGTTCCACACCTGGGCCTCAAGTAGAACTGTTAACCATGGTCCCCAAGCCGGCCTCACATGGACCTGTTGCCTCTGATTCTCACCAGGGCCTCAAGTGTACCTGGTAACTCTTGTCCTTAACTGGGCCTCATCTGGACCTAGTGACTCTGGTCCCCACCTGGGCTTCACCTGGATCTGGTGACTCTGGTCCCCACCTGGACTTCACCTGGATCTGGTGACTCTGGTCCCCACCTGGACCTCTCCTCGACCTGGTGACTCTCTTTCCAAAATGGATCTCACCTGGATCTGGTGACTCTCTTTCCAACATGGACCCCACCTGTATCTGGTGACTCTGGTACTCAGTTTGGCCTCACCTGGACCTGGTGTCTCTCGTCCCCACTTTGACCTAACTCAGAATTGCTGAATTTTGCCCCACCTAGGCCGCACCCAGACCTGGTGACTCTTGTCCCCAGCTATGCCTTAATTCGACCTGATGAATCTGGTCCTCACGTGGGCCTCACATGGACCTGGGACTCAGCTGGATAGAGTGGCTCTGGTTCCCACAAGGGGCTCACCTGATACTGCTGACTGTGGTCTTATTCTATGCCACACCAGGACGTACTACTTCTGTTCCCCAACTGGGGCTGCATGGCCCTATTGCCTCTGGTCCTCACCCAGGCATCATTGGGTGATGGACCCAAAGATCCTCACCCTGGATACTCTATTTCACAGTTGTGCCTCACTTTGAACAGGGACTTCTGGTCCCATTCTGGGCCTCAAACTAAACTGGTTACTCGGTTCCCCTCTGGGCCTCACTTTTACCTGGTGACTCTGGTCACCACTTGGGCTTCACTAGGACCAGGTGAATCTGGTCCTTAGCTCGTCCGCACCTGGATCTGGTGACTGGTCGCCACCTGGGCCTCACCTGGACTTGGTGAATCCTGTTGCCACCTGCGCCTCACCTGGACCTTGTGACTGTGGTACCACCTGGACCTCACCTGGATCGGGTGGCTCTGGTTCCCATATGGGACTATCCTGGACCTGGTTCCTGTGGGCTACAACTGGCCTCACCTGGAACACAATGACTCTGAACAATATTTGGGCCTCTCCTGGACCTGTTGACTCTGGTCCTTACTTGGGCATCATTGCGAGCTGGATACTCTGTTATATACCTGGGCCTCACCTGGACCGGTGACTGTGGTCCCACCTGGGCCTCACCTGGATGAGGTGACTGGTTCCCACAGGGACCTCACCTGGACCTGGTGACTCAGGTACTCATATGGGCATTATGGGACCTGGTTTCTCAGTTCCACATCGGGGCCTCACCAGCACCTAGTGATTCTCGTCCCCCTCTGGGCCTCACCCTGACGTGGTGACCCTGGTCCCCACCTGCGTATCACCAAAACCGCGTGACTCTGGTCCCCCTCTGGGACTCACCCGGAGCTGGGGACACTGGTCCTCAACTGGGCCTCAACAAGACCTGGTGAATCTACTCCTCACTCAGGCCTCATCTGGACCTGTGACTCTTTTCCCACCTGGCATCAATGGGGCATGGTTTCTCTGTTCCCCACCTGGGCCTCACCTGGACATGATAACTTTGCTCCACTCTTTGGCCTCAACTAGTCCTGATGACACTGGTCCCGACACCTAGGCCTCAGTCTGGACCTGGAGACTGTGGTCCCCACCTGGGTCTCACCTGGACATGGTGACTCTTGTTCCCACATGAACCACACCTGGACCTTTGAATGTGGTGTTCTTGTAGAGTCACATTTACCTGGTGACTCCGGTCCCCACTAGGGCCTAACCAGGATCTGGTGACTCTGGCCTGCAGGTTGGCCTCACCTGGACCTGGTGAGTGCAGTTGCCACCTGGGCCTCACGCATACCTGGTGACTCAGTTCCCCACGGGGGTATCTTGGACCTGGTGAATCTGGTCCTTACCTGGTCCTCACCCAGACCAAGGGACTCTGGTCACCACCTGGGCCTCACCTGGATTTGGGGACTCCGGTCCCCTTCTGGGCTTCACCTGGCTCTGTTGACCATGGTCCACAACTGGGCAAAATTGGGACCGGGTGACTGTGTTCCACAACTGGATCTCACCTGGACCAGGTGACTCTGGTCCCCTCTCGGTGTGACCGTTCCCTAGTGACTCTGAACCCCACTTTGGCCTGACTTGAACCTGCTGACATTGGTTTCCAGCTGCGCCTGACCTCGAATTGTTTACTCTGGTTCTTTCAAGGGCCTCCCCTGTACCTGGTGATCCTGGTCCCCACGTGGGCCTCACCTGGACGTGGTGACTCTTGTCACCACCGGGGACTCACCTGGACTTGCTTACTGTGTTCCACACTGGGTCTCAAGTAGACCTGTTGACCATGGTACCCAATCCGGCCTCACATGGACCTGTTGCCTCTGATCCCCACCGGGTCCTCACGTGTACCTGTTAACTCTGGTCCTCACTTAGGCCTCATCTGGACCTAGTTACTCTGGTCCTCACCTGGGCCTCATCTGGACCTAGTGACTCATGTCCCCACCTGGGCTTCACCTGGATCTGGTGACTCTGGTCCACCCATGACTTCTCCTGTACCTGGTGACTCCTTCCAACATGGACCTCACCTGGATCTGGTGACTCGGGTCCTCACTTTGGCCTCACCTGGATCTGGTGTCTCTGGTCCCCACTTTGACCTAATGCAGAACTGCTGAATTTGCCCCACCTAGGCCGCACCCAGACCTGGTGACTCTTGTCCACAGCTATGCCTCAATTCGACCTGATGAATCTGGTCCTCACGTGGGCCTCACATGGACCTGGGACTCAGATGGATAGAGTGGCTCTGGTTCCCACAAGGGGCTCACCTGATACTGCTGACTGTGGTCTTATTCTATGCCTCACGAGGACCTAGTGATTCTGTTCCCCATCTGGGCCTGCCTGGCCCTAGTGCCTCTGGTCCTAAACCAGGCATCATTGGGACCTGGATACTCTATTCCACACCCGGCCTCACTTTGACCAGGGACCTCTGGTCCCATTCTGGGCCTCAAACTAAACTGGTTACTCTGGTTCCCCTCTGGGCCTCAGCCTTACCTGGTGACTCTGGTCACCCCTTGGGCTTCACTAGGGTCTGGTGAATCTGGTCCTTAGCTGGTCCACACCTGGATCTGGTGACTGGTCGCCACCTGGGCTTCACCTGGACTTGGTGAATCCTGTTGCTACCTGTGCCTCACCTGGACCTTGTGACTGTGGTACCACCTGGACCTCATCTGGATCGGGTGGCTCTGGTTCCCATATGGGGCTCTCCGGGACCTGGTTCCTGTGGTCTCCAACTGGCCTCACTTGGAACACAATGACTCTGAACAATATTTGGGCCTCTCCATACCTGTTCACTCTGGTACTTACCTGGGGATCATTGCGAACTGGATACTCTGTTATAATTGGGCCTCACCTGGACCGGTGACTGTGGTCCCACCTGAGCCTCACCTGGACGAGGTGACTGGTTCCCACAGGGAGCTCACCTGGACCTGGTGACTCAGGTCCTCATATGGGCATCATGGGACCTGGTTTCTCAGTTCCACATCGGGGCCTCACTTGGACCTAGTGATTCTCGTCCCACTCTGGGCCTCATCCTGAGGTGGTGAGTCTGGTCCTCACCCGGATATCACCAGAACCGCGTGACTCTGGTCCCCTTCTGGGACTCACCCGGAGCTGGGGACACTGGTCCTCAACTGGGCCTAAACAAGACCTGGTGAATCTACTCCTCACTCAGGCCTCGTCTGGACCTGTGACTCTTTTCCCACCTGGCATCAATGGGACATGGTTACACTGTTCCCCACCTGGGCCTCACCTGGGCATGATAACTTTGCTCCACACTTTGGCCTCAACTGATACTCCTGACTGTGGTCTTATTCTATGCCTCACCAGGACCTAGTGATTCTGTTTCCCATCTGGGCCTGCATGGCCCTAGTGACTCTGGTCCTAAACCAGGCATCATTGGGACCTGGATACTCTATTCCACACCTGGGACTCACTCTGACCACGGACCTCTGGTCCCATTCTGGGCGTCAAACTAAACTGGTTACTCTGGTTCCCCCTCTGGGCTTCACCCTTACCTGGTGACTCTGGTCACCTCTTGGGCTTCACTTGGGACTGGTGAATCTGGTGCTTAGCTGGTCCTCATCTGGATCTGGTGACTGGTCGCCACCTGGGCCTCACATGGACCTGGTGAATCCTGTTGCCACGTGCGCCTCACCTGGACCTTGTGACTGTTGTCCTACCTGGACCTCACCTGGATTGGTGGTTCTGGTTCCCATATTTGGCTCTCCTGGACCTGGTTCCTGTGGTATCCATCAGGCATCACTTGGAACAAAATGACTGTGATCCGTATTTCGGCCTCTCCTGGACCTGTTGCCTCTGGTCCTTACCTGGCCATCATTGAGACCTGGATACTCTCTTATATACCTGGGCTTCACCTGGACCTGGTGACTGTCGTCCCACCTGGGCCTCACCTGGACGAGGTGACTGGTTCCCACAGGGACCTCACCTGGACCTGGTGACTCAGGTCCTCATATGGGCATCATGGGACCTGGTTTCTCAGTTCCACATCGGGGCCAAACCTGGACCTAGTGATTCTCGTCCCGCTCTGGGCCTCACCCTGACGTGGTGACTCTGGTCCCCACCTGGATATCACCAGAACTGGGTGACACTTTGGCCTCAACTGGTCCTGATGACTCTGGTCCCCCCACCTTGGCCTCAATTAGGACCTGGAGACTGTGGTCCCCACCTGGGTCTCACCTGGACCTGGTGACTCTCGTTCCCACATGAACCACACCAGGACCTGGTGACTGTGGTGTTCTTGTAGACTCATATTTACCTGGTGACTCTGGTACCCACTAGGGCCTCACCTGGATCTGGAGACTCTGGCTTTCAGGTTGGCCTCACCTGGACTTGGTGAATGGGGTTGACACCTGGGCGTCACCCATACCTGGTGACTCAGGTCCCCACGTGGGCCTCTTGGACCTGGTGAATCTGGTCCTTACCTGGTCTTCTCCCGGAGCTGGGAACTCTGGTCACCACCTGGGCCTCACCTGGACCTGGTGATTCTGGTCCCCATCTGGGCCTCACCCAGTCCTGGTGACTTTGTTCCCGACCTGGACCTGATTGCTGTGCACTCTTTCTTGGCCTCACCTGGAACTGGTGACTCTGATTCTATCTGCGCATCACCCAGACCGGGTGACTCTGGTCCTCACCTGGGCATCGTTGGTACCTGGTGCCTCTGGTCCACACCTGAGCCTCACCAGGACATGATGACTCTGGAACCTCTCTGAACCTCAGCCTGACAAGGTGACTGTGGTCCCCATCTGGATGTCACCTGGACCAGGTGATTCTGGTACCCCTCTAGGCCTCAACCAGATCTGTGGACTCTGGTCCTCAACTGGACCTCACCTGGACCTAGTGAATATGCTCCATCTGGGCCTCATTTGGACCTGGTGACTCTGGTCCCTACCTGGGCATCATCGGGACATGGTTCCACTGCATGGCCTGAAGGTTGGCCTCACCTGGATCTGGTAACTCTGGTCCCAACCAGGGCATCATCGTGACATGGTTCCTCTGCATGGCCTGCAGGTTGGCCTCACCTGGACCTGGTGAGTGGGGTGGCCACCTGGGCCTCACCCATACCTGGTGACTCAGGTTCCCACGTGGGCCTCACGTGGACCTGTTGAATCTTGTCCTTACCTGGTCCTCTCCCAGAACCGGGAATCAGGTCCGCACCTGAACCTCACATGGACCTGGTGAATCAGGTACCCCTCCACGCCTCACCCAGTCCTGGTGACTTTGTTCCCCCCTGGACCTGATTGCTGTGGACTCCTTCAAGACCTCAGCTGGAACTGGTGACTCTGAACATCACTGGGCCTCACCCAGATCTGGTGACTCTGGTCCTCACCTGTGGACCATTATGACCTGAATACTCTATTCCACTCCTGAGCCTCACCTGAACATGATGACTCTGGATCCCCTCTGGGCCTCACCCTGACATGGTGACTCTGGTCCCCATCTGGATGTCACCTAGACCAGGTGAATCTGGTACCCCTCTAGGCCTCAACTAGACCTGGTGACTCTGGTCCTCAACTGGGCCTCACCGGGACCTCGTGAATATGCTCCCCACCTGCGCCTCCTCTGGACCTGGGGACTCTGGTTCTACCTGGGCATCATCGGGACATGGTTACTCTATTCCCCATTGGGACTGACCTGATTCTGGTAACTCTGGTCCTGGCTTTGGCCTCTTCTGTACCACGTGACTCTGGCTCCACCTGGGCCTCACCTGTAACTGGTGACTCTGATCCAAACATGGCCTCACCTGACCTGGTGACTGTGGTTCCCATCGGGACCTCACCTGGACATCATGTCTCTGGTCCCACCTAGGCCTCACCAGGACCTGGTGTCTCTGGTACCCACCTGGGTAGCATCAGGATATGCTTACAGTGTTCACTAACAGTGACCCTGCCGGAACTATTAACTCTGTTCTTCACCTGGGACACACTTGGACATGGTGATTCTGGTCTGCACCTGGGTCTCACCTGGACATGGTGACTGTGGTCCCCACCAGAGTTTAACCTGGATTTGGGGACTCCAGTCCCCATTGGGCCTCACCTGGCCCTGTTTACCATGGTCCTAAACTGGGAAAAATTGGGACCCGGTGACTGTGTTCCACAACTGGACCTCACCTGGACCAGGTGACTCTGGTCCCCCTCTGGGTCTCAGCGTGCCCTAGTGACTGTGAACCCCACTTTGGCCTAACTGGGACCTGCTGATCCTGTTTGCCACCTGCGCCTGACCTCGAACTGTTGACTCTGGTTCTTGCAAAGTCCTCCCCTGTACCTGGTGATCCTGATCCCCACCTGGGCCTCAACTGGACGTGGTGACTGTTGTCACCACCTGGGACTCACCTGGAGCTGGTTACTGTGTTCCACACCTGTGCCTCAAGTAGACCTGTTTTCCATTGGCCCCAAGCCGGCCACACAGGGACCTGTTGCCTCTGATCAAAACCGGAGCTCACGTGTACCTGGTTACTCTGGTCCTCACCTGGGACTCATCTGGACCTAGTGACTCTGGTCCCCACCTGGACTTCACCTGGATCTCGTGACTCTGGTCCCCACCTGGACTTCACCTGGATCTGATGACACTGGTCCCCACCTGGACCTCACCTGAACGTGGTGACTCTCGTCCTCAGTTTGGCCTCACCTGGACCTGTTGACTCTTGTCCCCACTTTGACCACACTCAGAACTGCTGAATCTTGCCCCACCTAGGCGGCACCCAGACCTGTTGACACTTGTCCCCAGCTATGCCTCAATTCGATCTGATGAATCTGGTCCTCACGTGGGCCTCACCTGGACCTAGTGATTCACCTTCCCCTCTAGGCCTCACCCTGACGTGGTGACTCTGGTCTCCAGCTGGATATCACCAGAACCGGGTGACTCTAGTCCCCCTCTGGGACTCACCCGGATCTGGGGACACTGGTCCTCAACTGGGCCTCAACAGGACCTGGTGAATCTACTCCTCACTTAGGCCTCGTCTGTACCTTGAGACTCTTTTCCCACCTGGCATCAATGGGACATGGTTACTCTGTTCCCCACCTGGGCCTCACCTGCACATGATAAGTTTGCTCCACATTTTGGCCTCAACTGGTCCTGATGACTCTGTTCCCCCCACCTAGGCCTCAGTCTGGACCTGGTGACTGTGGTGCCCACCTGGGTCTCACCTGTACCTGGTGATTCTCGTTCCCACATGAACCACACCTGGCCCCGGTGACTGTGGTGTTCTTGTAGACTCACATTTACCTGGTGACTCCGGTCCCCACTAGGGCCTCACCTGGATCTGGTGACTCTGGCTTGCCGGTTGGCCTCACCTTGACCTGGTGAGTGGGATTGCCACCTGGGCCTCACACATAGCTGGTGACTCAATTCCCCTCGTGGGCCTCTTGGACCAGGTGAATCTGGTCCTTACCTGGTCCTGTCCCAGACCCGGGGACTCTGGTCACCACCTGGGTCTCAACTGAACCTGGTGAATCTGGGCCCCGTCTGGGCCTCACCCAGTAGTGGTGACTTTGTTCCCCACCTGGACCTGATTGCTGTGGACTCTTTCTTGGCCTCACCTGCAACTGGTGACTCTGATCCTATCTGCGCGTCATCCAGTTCTGGTGACTCTGCGCCTCACCTGGGCATCATTGGTACCTGGTGACTCTGTTCCACGCCTGAGCCTAACCTGGACTTGATGACTCTGGATCCCCTCTGGGCCTCACTTTGACATGGTGACTCTGCTCCACATCTGGATGTCACCTAGACCAGGTGAATCTGATACCCCTCTAGGCCTCAACTAGACCTGGGGATTCTGGTCCTCAAGTGCGCCTCACCGAGACCTAGAGAATATGCTCCCCACCTGCTCCTCATCTGGACCTGGTGACTCTGGTTCTACCTGCGCATCATCGGGACATGGTTACTCTATTCCCCACTGGGACTGAAATGATCCTGGTAACTCTGGTCCTCACTTTGGCCACTTCTGTACCAGGTGACTCTGGCTCCACCTGGGCCTCACCTCTAACTGGTGACTCTGTTCCTCAGCATGGCCTCACCTGACCTGGTGACTCTGGTTCCCATCGGTACCTCCGCTGGACCTCATATCTCTGGTCCCACCTGGGCCTCACCAGGACCTGGTGTCTCTGGTACCCACCAGGGTAGCATTAGGATATGGTTACACTGTTCACTAACAGTGACCTAGCCGGACCTATTAACTCTGGTCTTCACCTGGGCCACACCTGGACATGGTGACACTCGTTCCCACCTGGGTCTCACCTGGACATGGTAAGTCGGATCCCCACCTGGTCCTCACCTGTAACTGGTGATTCTCGTTCCCACATGGACATCCTGTGGACCAAGTGGCTGCAGTGTTTCTAGCTTCTCACGTACCTCGTGACTCTGGTCCCCAACAGGGCCTCACCGGGACCTGGTGAGTGTGGTTGCCACTTGCACCTCACCTGGACTTGTTGATTCTGGTCTGCACCTGAGAGTACCCTGGATCTGGTGACTGTGGTCCCCACCTGGTCTTCACCTGGATTTGGGGACTCCGGTCCCCATGTGGGCCTTACCTGGCCCTGTTGACCATGGTCCTCAACTGGGCACAATTGGGGCCCGGTGAATGTGTTCCACAACTGGACCTCATCTGGACCAGTTGACTCTGGTCCCCCTCTGGTTCTCACTGTGCGCTAATGACTGTGAACCGCACTTTGGCCTGACTTGGACCTGCTGACCCTGGTTGCCACCTGCGCTTGATTTCGACCTGTTGACTCTGGTTCTTTCTTTTTCTTTTTTTTTTAATTTATTATTTATTATTGGTGTTCTATTTGCTAACATACAGAATAACCC
The DNA here is from genome assembly GCF_053574225.1 of Canis aureus. Taxonomy (NCBI): domain Eukaryota; kingdom Metazoa; phylum Chordata; class Mammalia; order Carnivora; family Canidae; genus Canis; species Canis aureus. The sequence continues at coordinate 1,026,434 of NW_027554422.1, forward strand.
CCAGTGCCCGTCACCCATTCACTCCCACCCCCCGCCCTCCTCCCCTTCTACCACCCCTAGTTCGTTTCCCAGAGTTAGCAGTCTTTCCGTTCTCTCTCCCTTTCTGATATTTCCCACACATTTCTTCACCCTTCCCTTATATTCCCTTTCACTATTATTTATATTCTCCAAATGAATGAGAACATATAATGTTTGTCTTTCTCCGACTGGCTTACTTCACTCAGCATAATACCCTCCAGTTCCATCCACGTTGAAGCAAATGGGGGGTATTTGTCATTTCTGATAGCTGAGTAATATTCCATTGTATACATAAACCACATCTTCTTTATCCATTCATCTTTCGTTGGACACCGAGGCTCCTTCCACAGTTTGGCTATCGTGGCCCTTGCTGCTATAAACATCGGGGTGCAGGTGTCCCGGCGTTTCATTGCATTTGTCTCTTTGGGGAAAATCCCCAACAGTGCAATTGCTGGGTCGTAGGGCAGGTATAGTTTTAACTGTTTGAGGAACCTCCACACAGTTTTCCAGAGTGGCTGCACCAGTTCACATTCCCACCAACAGTGTATGAGGATTCCCTTTTCTCCGCATCCTCTCCAACATTGGTTGTTTCCTGTCTTGTTAATGTTCCCCATTCTCACTGGTGTGAGGTGGTATCTCATTGTGGCTTTGATTTGTATTTCCCTGATGGCAAGTGATGCAGAGCATTTTCTCATGTGCATGTTGGCCATGTCTATGTCTTCCTCTGTGAGATTTCTGTTCATGTCTTTTGCCCATTTCATGATTGGATTGTTTGTTTCTTTGGTGTTGAGTTTGATAAGTTCTTTATAGATCTTGGAAACTAGTCCTTTATCTGATATGTCATTTGCAAATATCGTCTCCCATTCTGTAGGTTGTCTTTGAGTTTTGTTGACTGTATCCTTTGCTGTGCAAAAGCTTCTTATCTTGATGAAGTCCCAATAGTTCATTTTTGCTTTTGTTTCTTTTGCCTTCGTGGATGTATCTTGCAAGAAGTTACTATGGCCGAGTTCAAAAAGGGTGTTGCCTGTGTTCTTCTCTAGGATTTTGATGGAATCTTGTCTCACATTTAGATCTTTCATGCATTTTGAGTTTATCTTTGTGTATGGTGAAAGAGAGTGGTCTAGTTTCATTCTTCTGCATGTGGATGTCCAATTTTCCCAGCACCATTTATTGAAGAGACTGTCTTTCTTCCAATGGATAGTCTTTCCTCCTTTATCGAATATTAGTTGCCCATAAAGTTCAGGGTCCACTTCTGGATTCTCTATTCTGTTTCACTGATCTATGTGTCTGTATTTGTGCCAGTAGACTCTAGTTCTTTCAAGGGCCTCAACTGTACCTGGTGATCCTGGTCCCCACCTGGGCCTCACCTGGACGTGGTGACTCTTTTCACCACCTGGGTCTCACCTGGACCTTGTGACTCTCGTTCCCACATGAACCCCACCTGGACCTGTTGACTGTGGTGTTCTTGTAGACTCACATTTACCTGGTGTCTCCGGTCCCCAGTAGGGCCTCACCTGGATCTGGTGACTCTGATCCTATCTGCGCGTCACCCAGACCTGGTGACTCTGCTCCTAACCTGGGCATCATTGGTACCTGGTTACTCTGTTCGACACCTGAGCCTCACCTGGACATGATGACTCTGGAACCTGGCTGGGCCTCACCCTGACCTGGTGACTCTGTTCCCCATCTGGCTGTCACCTGGTCCAGGTGACTCTGGTACCCCTCTAGGCCTCAACCAGTTCTGATGCCTCTCGTCCTCAACTGGGCCTCACCTGGACCTAGTGAATAAGCTCCATCTGGGCCTCATTTGGACCTGGTGACTCTGGTCCCTACCTGGGCATCATCGGGACATGGTTCTACTGCATGGCCTGCAGGTTGGCCTCACATGAACCTGGTAACTCTGGTCCCTACCTGGGCATTATCGGTTCACGGTTCCTCGGCATGGCCTGCAGGTTTGCCTCACCTTGAACTGGTGAGAGGGTTTGCCACCTGGGCCTCACCCATACATGGTGACACAGGACCCCATGTGGGCCTTACTTGGACCTGGTGAATCTGGTCCTTACCTGATCCTCACCTGGAACTGGTAGCTCTGGTCACCACCTGGGCCTCACTTGGACCTGGTGAATCTGGTCCCCATCTGGGCCTCACCCAGTCCTGGTGACTATGTTCCCCACCTGGACCTGTTTGCTGTGGACATTTTCTTGGCCACACCTGAAACTGGTGACTCTGATCCTATCTGCGCGTCACACAGACCTGGTGACTCTGGTCCTAACCTGGGTATGATTGGTACCTGGTGACTCTGTTCCACACCTGAGCCTCACCTGGACTTGATGACTCTGGAACCTCTCTGGGCCTCACACTGACATGGTGACTCTGGTCCCCATCTGGATGTCACCTAGACCAGGTGTATCTGGTACTCCCCTAGGCCTCAACTAGACCGGGGGAATCTGGTCCTCAACTGGGCCTCACCGGGACCTAGTGAATACACTCCCCACCTGCGCCTCATCTGGACGTGGCGACTCTGGTTCTACCTGGGCGTCATCGGGACATGGTTACTCTATTACCCACTGGGACTGACCTGATCCTGGTAACTCTGGTCCTGACTTTGGTGTCTTCTCTACCAGGTGACTCTGGCTCCACCTGGGCCTCACCTGTAACTGGTGACTCTGATCCTAAGCATGGCCTCACCTGACATGGTGACTGTGGTTCCTTTCGGGACCTCACCTGGACCTCATGTCTCTGGTCCCACCTGGGCCTCACCAGGAGCTGTTGTCTCTGGTACCCACCTGCGTAGCATCAGGATATGGTTACACTGTTCACTAACAGTGACCCAGCCGAACCTATTATCTCTGGTCTTCACCTGGGCCACACCTGGACATGCTGACACTGGTTCCCACCTGGGTCTCACCTGGACATGGTGAGTCGGATCCCCACGTGGTCCTCACCTGTAACTGGTGATTCTCGTTCCCACATGGACATCATGTGGACCTGGTGGCTGCAGTGTTTCTAGCTTCTCATGTACCTCGACTCTGGTTCCCACCAGTGCCTCACCGGAACCTGGTGAGTGTGGTTGCCACCTGCACCTAACCTGGACCTGTGGTCCTGGTCTGCACCTGAGACTACCCTGGATCTTTTGACTCTGGTCCCCACCTGGGCTTCACCTGGATTTGGGTATTCTGGTCCCCATATTGGCCTCCCCTGGTCCTGTTGACCATGGTCCTCAACTGAGCAAATTTGGGACCCGGTGACTGTGTTCCACAACTGGACTTCACCTGCACCAGTTGACTCTTGTCCTCCTCTGGTTCTCACCGTGCCCTAGTGACTGTGAACCCCACTTTGGCCTGACTTGGACCTGCTGACCCTGGTTGCCACCTGCGCCTGACCTCGAACTGTTGTTCTGGTACTTTCAAGGGCCTCCACTGTACCTGGTGATCCTGGTCCACACCTGGGCCTCACCAGGACGTGGTGAGTCTTGTCACCACCGGCGACTCAGCTGGACCTGGTGACTCTCGTTCCCACCTGAACCACACCTGGACCTGGTGACTGTGGTGTTCTTGTAGACTCACATTTACCTGGTGACTCCGGTCCCCACTAGGGCCTCACCTAGATCTGGTATCTCTGGCCTGCAGGTTGGCCTCACCTGGACCTCTTGAATGGGGTTGCCACCTGGGCCTCAACCATACATGGTGGCTCAGGTCCCCACGTGAGCCTCTTGGACCTGGTGAATCTGGTCCTTACCTGGTCCTCTCCCAGACCCGGAGACTCTGGTCAACACCTGGGCCTCACCTGGACCTGGTGAATCTGTTCCCCATCTGGGCCTCACCCAGTCCAGGTGACTTTGATCCTCTCCTGGACCTGTTTGTTGTGGACCCTTTCTTGGCCTCATCTGGAACTGGTGACTCTGATCCTATCAGCGCGTCTCCCAGATCTGGTGACTCTGGTCCTCACCTGGGCATCATTGGTACCTGGTGACTCTGTTCCTCACCTGAGCCTCACCTGGACATGATGACTCTGGAACCTCTCTGGACCTCTCCCTGACCTGGTGACTCTGGTCCCCATCTGCATGTCACCTGGACGAGGTGATTCTGGTATCCCTCTAGGCATCAACTAAATCTGGTGACTCTGGTCCTCAACTGGGCCTCAGCTGGACCTAGTGAATTTGCTCCATCTGGGCCTCATTTGGACCTGGTGTCTCTGTTCCCTACCTGGGCTTCATCGGGACGTGGTTCCACTGCATGGTCTGCAGGTTGTCCTCACCTGGACCTGGTAACTCTGTTCCTTACCTGGGCATCATCGGGACATGGTTCCTCTGCATGGCTTGCAGGTTGGCCTCACCTGGACCTGGTGAGTGGGGCGGCAAACTGGGCCTCACACATGCATTGTGACACAAGTCCCCACGTGGGTCTCACTTGGACCTGGTGAATCTCGTCCTTACCTGGTCCTCACCCAGAACTGGTAACTCTGGTCACCACCTGGGAATAACCTGGATCTTGTTAATCTGGTCCCCATCTTGTCCTCACCCAGTCCGGGTGACTTTGTTCCCCACTTGGACCTGATTGCTGTGGACACCTTCTTGGCCTCACCTGGAACTGGTGACTCTGATCCTAACTGGGTCTCACCCAGATCTGGTGACTCAGGTCCTCACCTGAGGACCATTATGACCTGGATACTCTGTTCCACACCTGAGCCTCACCTGGACATGATGACTCTGGATCCCCTATGGGCCTCAGCCTGACATGGTGACACTGGTCCCCATCTGGATGTCACCTGGACCAGGTGATTCTGGTACGACTCTAGGCCTCAACTTGACCTGATGACTCTGGTCCTCAACTGGGCCTCACCGGGCCCTAGTGAACATGCTCCCTACCTGCGCCTCATCTGGACCTGGTGACTCTGGTTCTACCTGGGCATCATCGGGACATAGTTACTCTATTCCCCACTGGGACTGACCTGATCCTGGTAACTCTGTTCCTGACTTTGGCCTCTTCTGTACCAGGTGACTCTGGCTCCACCTGGGCCTCACCTGTACCTGGTGACTCTGATCCTAAGCATGGCCTCACCTGACCTGGTGACTGGGGAACCCATCGGGTCCTCACCTGGACCTCATGTCTCCGCTCCCACCTGGGCCTCACCAAGACCTTGTGTCTCTGGTACCCACCGGGATAGCATCAGGATATGGTTACACTCTTCACTAACAGTGACCCAGCCGGACCTATTAACTCTGCTCTTCACCTGGGCCACACCTAGACATGGTGATTCTGGTCTGCACCTGAGACTACCCTGAATCTGGTGACTGTGGTCCCCACCTGGACTTCACCTGGATATTTTGACTCCGGTCCGCATCTGGGCCTCACCTGGACGAGGTGACTCGTACCTCACCTGGACCTGGTGACTCAGGTCCTCATATGGGCATCACGGGACCTGGTTTCTCAGTTCCATATAGGGGCCTCACCTGGACCTGGTAACTCAGGTCCCTACATGGGCATCATCGGGACATGGTTCCTCAGCAGGTCCCAAAGGTTGGCCTCTCCTGGACCTGGTAAGTCTGGTCCCTACGTGGGCATCATTGGGATATGGTTCCTCTGCATGGCCTGCACGTTGGCCTCACCTGGACCTGGTGATTGGGATTTCCACCTGGGCCTCACCCATACCTGGAGAACAAGTCCCCACGTGGGCCTCACTTGGACCTGGTGAATCTGGTCCTTACCTGGTCCTTCCCTGGAACTGGTAACTCTGGTCACCACCTGGGAATCACCTGGACTTGGTGAATCTGGTCCCCATCTGGGCCTCACCCAGTCTTGGTGACTTTGTTCCCAACCTGGACCTGATTGCTGTGGACTCCTTCTTGGCCTCACCTGGAACTGGTGACTCTGATCCTAACTGGACCTCACCCAGATCTGCTGACTCTGGTATTCACCTGTGGAACTTTATGACCTGGATACTCTGTTCCACACCGGAGCCTCACCTGGAGTTGATGACTCTGGATCCACTCTGGGCCTCACCCTTACAAGGTGACTCTGGTCCCCATCTGGATGTCACCTAGACCAGGTGAATCTGGTACCCCTCTAGGCCTCAACTTGACCTGGTGACTCTAGCCCTCATCTGTGCCTCACTGGGACATAGTGAACATACTCCCCACCTGCGCCTCATCTGGACCTGGTGACTCTGGTTTTACCAGGGCATCATCAGGAAATGGTTCCTCTATTCCCCACTGGGACTAAACTGATCGTGGTAACTCAGGTCCTGACTTTGGCCTCTTCTGTACAAGGTGACTCTGGCTCCTCCTGGGCCTCACCTGTAACTGGTGACTCTGATCCTAAGCATGGCCTCACCTGACCTGGTGACTGTGGTTCCCATGGGACCTCACCTGGACCTCATGTCTCTGGTCCCACCTGGGCCTCACCAGGACCTGGTGTATCTGGTACCCACCTGGGTAGCATCAGGATATGGTTACCCTGTTCACTATCAGTGACTCACCCAGACCTATTAACTCTTGTCTTCACCTGGGTCACACGTGGACATGGTGACACTGGTTCCCAACTGGGTCTCACCTGGACATGGTGAGTCGGATCCCCACATGTTCCTCACCTGTAAGTGGTGATTCTCGTTCCCACATGGACATAATGTGGACCTGGTGGCTGCAGTGTTTCTAGCTTCTCATGTACCTCGTGACTCTGATCCCCACCAGGGCCTCACCGTGTACTGGTGAGTGTGGTTTCACCTGCACCTCACCTGGACCTGGTGATTCTGGTCTGCACCTGAGACTACCCTGGATCTGGTGACTGTGGTCCACACCTGGGATTCACCTGGATTTGCGGACTCCGGTCCGCATCTGGGCCTCACCTGGCCCTGTTGACCATGGTCCACAACTGGGTAAAATTGGGACCCGGTGACTGTGTTCCACAACTGGACCTCACCTGGACCAGGTGACTCTGGTCCCCCATTGGGTCTCACCGTGCCCTAGTGACTGTGAACCCCAATTTGGCCTGACTTCGACCTGTTGACCCTGGTTGCCACCTGCGCCTGACCTTGAACTGTTGACTCTGGTTCTTTCAAGGGCGTCCCGTGGACATGGTAATCCTGGTGCCCACATGGACCTCACCTGGACCTGGTGACTCTTGTCAACACCGGGAACTCACCTGGACCTGCTTACTGTGTTCCACACCTGGGCCTCAAGTAGACCTGTTGACCATGGTCCCCAAGCCGGCCTCACATGGACATGTTCCCTCTGATCCCCACCGGGGCTTCACGTGTACCTGGGAACTCTGGTCCTCACCTGGGCCTCATCTGGACCTAGTGACTCTGGTCACCTCCTGGGCTTCACCTGAATCTGTGGACTCTGGTCCCCACCTGGACTTCACCTGTATCTGGTGACTCTGGTCCCCACCTGGACCTCTCCTAGACCTGGTGACTCTCTTTCCAACATGGACCTCACCTGGATCTGGTGACTCTCATCCTCAGTTTGGCCTCACCTGGACCTGGTGTCTCTCGTCCCCACTTTGAAATAACTCAGAACACTGAATCTGGCCCCATATAGGCCGCACCAAGACCTGGTGACTCTTGTCCCCAGCTCTCTCAATTCGACCTGATGAACCTGGTCCTCACGTGGGCCTCACATGGACCTGGGTCTCAGCAGTGTAGAGTGGCTCTGGTTCCCCCAATGGGCTCACCTGATACTGCTGAATGTGATCTTATTTTATGCCTCACCAGGACCTAGTGATTCTGTTCCCCATCTGGGACTGCATGGCCCTAGTGACTCTGGTCCTCACCCAGGCATCATTGGGACATGGATACTCTATTACATACCTGGGCCTCACTTTGACCAGCGACCTCTGGTCCCATTCTGGGCCCCAAACTAAACTGGTTAATCTGGTTCCCCCTCTGGGCCTCACCCTTACCTGGTGACTGTGGTCACCCCCTGGGCTCTACTTGGCCCTGGTGAATCTGGACCTTAGGTGGTCCACACCTGTATCTCGTGACTGCTCGCCACCTGGGCCTCACCTGGACCTGGTCAGTGGGCGTTCCACCTGGTCCTCACCCATGCCTGGTGACACAGGTCCCCACGTGGGCCTCACTTGGACCTGGTGAATCTAGTCCTTGCCTGGTCCCCCCCCGGAACTGGTAACTCTGGTCACCACCTGGGAATCACCTGGACCTGGTGAATTTGGTCCCCATCTTGTCCTCACTCAGTCCTGGTGACTTTGTTCCCGACCTGGACCTGATTGCTGTGGACAACTTCTTGGCCTCACCTAGAACTGGTGACTCTGATCCTTACTGGGCCCCACTCAGATCTGGTGACTCTGGCCCTCACCTGTGGACCATTATGATCTGGATACTCTGTTCCACACCTGAGCCTCATCTGGACATGAGGACTCTGGATCCTCTCTGGGCCTCACCCTGACATGGTGACTCTGGTCCCCACCTGGATATCACCAGATACGGGTGACTCTGGTCCCCGTCTGGGACTCAACCAGAGCTGGGGACACTGGTCCTCAACTTGGCCTCAACAGGACCTGGTGAATCCACTCCTCACTTAGGCCTCGTCTGGACCTTGTGACTCTTTTCCCACCTGGCATCAATGGGACATGGTTACTCTGTTCCCCACCTGGGCCTCACCTGGACATGATAACTGTGCTCCGCACTTCGGCCTCAAAGTGTCCAGATGACTCTGGTCCCCCGACCAGGCCTCAATCTGGACCTGGTGACTGTGGTCCCCACATGGGTCTCACCTGTACCTGGGGAATCTCGTTCCAACATGATCCACACCTGGACCTTGTGACTGTGGTGTTCTTGTAGACTCACCTTTACCTGGTGACTGCAGTCCCCACTAGGGCCTCACCTGGATCTGGTGACTCTGGCCTGCAGGTTGGCCTCACCTGGACCTGGTGAGTGGGGTTGCCACCTGGGCCTCACCCATACCTGGTGACTCAGGTCCCCACGTGGGCCTCTTGGACCTGGTGAATCTGGTCCTTACCTGGTCCTCTCCCATACCCGGGGACTCTGGTCACCACCTGGGACTCACCTGGACCTGGTGAATCTGGTCCCCATCTGGGCCTCTCCCAGTCCTGTTGACTTTGTTCCCACCCGGACCTGATTGCTGTGGACCCCTTCTTGGCCTCACCTGGAACTGGTGACTCTGGTCCTCACCTGTGGACCATTATGACCTGGATACTCTGTTCCACAACTGAGCCTCAGCTGGACATGATGACTCTGGATCCCCTCTGGGCCTCACCCTGACATGGTGACTCTGGTCCCCATCTGGATGTCACCTAGACCAAGTGAGTCTGATACCACTCTAGGCCTCAACTAGACCTGGTGACTCTGGTCCTCAAATGGGCCTCACCGGGACCTAGTGAACATGCTCCCCAACTGCGCCTCATCTATAACTGGTGACTCTGTTTCTACCTGGGCATCATCGGGAAATGCTTCCTCTATTCCTCTCTGGGACTAACCTCATCGTGGTAATTCTGGTCCTGACTTTGGCCTCTTCTGTACCAGGTGACTCTGGCTCCACCTGGGCCTCACCTGTAACTGGTGACTCTGATCCTAAGCATGGCCTCACCTGACCTGGTGACTGTGGTTCCCATCGGGACCTCACCTGGACCTCATGTCTCTGGTCCCACCTGGGCCTCACCAGGACCTGGTGTCTCCGGTACCCACCTGGGTAGCATTAGGATATGGTTACACTGTTCACTAACAGTGACCCAGCCGGACCTATTAACTCTTGTCTTCACCTGGGCCACACCTGGACATGGTGACACTGGTCCCACCTGGGTCTCACCTGGACATGGTGAGTCGGATCCCCACGTGGTCCTCACCTGAAACTGGTGATTTTCGTTCCCACATGGACATAATGTGGACCTGGTGGCTGCAATGTTTCTAGCTACTCATGTACCTCGTGACTCTGGTCCCCACCAGGGCCTCACCGCGACCTGGTGAGTGTGGTTGCCACCTGCACCTCACCTGGACATGGTGATTCTGGTCTGCACCTGAGACTACCCTGGATCTGGTGACTGTGGTCCCCACCTTGGCTTCACCTAAATTTGGGGACTCCGGTCCCCATCTGGACCTCACATGGCCCTGTTGACCTTGGTCCTCAACTGGACAAAATTGGGACTCGGTGACTGTGTTCCACAACTGGACATCTCTACCAGGTTACTCTGGTCCCCCTCTGGGTCTCACCGTGCCCTAGTGACTGTGAACCCCACTTTGGCCTGACTTGGACCTGCTGATCCTGTTTGCCACCTGTGCCTGACCTCGAACTGTTGACTCTGGTACTTTCATGGCCCTCCCCTGTACCTGGTGATCCTGGTCCCCACCTGGGCCTCACCTGGACGTGGTGACTCTTGTCACCACCGGGGACTCACCTGGACCTGCTTACTGTGTTCCATACCTGGGCCTCAGGTAGACCTGTTGACCATTTTCCCCAAGCCGGCCTCACATGAACCTATTGCCTCTGATCAAAACCGGAGCTCACGTGTACCTGGTTACTCTGGTCCTCACCTGGGACTCATCTGGACCTAGTGAGTCTGGTCCAAATCTGGGCTTCACGTGGATCTGGTGACTCTGGTCCCCAACTGGACTTCACCTGAATCTGGTGACTCTGGTCCCCACCTGGACCTCTCCTGGACCTGGTGACTCTCTTTCCAACATGGACCTCACCTGGATCTGTTGACTCTGGTCCTCAGTTTGGCCTCACATGGACCTGATGTCTCTCGTCCCCACTTTGACCTAACTCAGAACTGCTGAATCTTACCCCACCTAGGCCGCACCCAGACCTGGTGACTCTTGTCCCCAGCTATGCCTCAATTCGACCTGATGAATCTGGTCCTCACGTGGGCCTCACATGGACCTGGGACTCAGATGGATAGAGTGGCTCTGTTTCCCACAACGGGCTCACCTGATACTGGTGACTGTGCTCTTATTCTATGCCTCACCAGGACCTATTGATTCTGTTTCCCATCTGGGCCTGCATGGCCCTACTGACTCTGGTCCACAACCAGGCATCATTGGGACCCGGATACTCTATTCCACCCCTGGGCCTCACTTTGACCAGGGACCTCTGTTCCCATTCTGGGCCCAAAACTAAACTGGTTACTCTGGATCCCGCTCTGGGCCTCACGCTTACCTGGTGACTCTGGTCAACCCTTGGGCTTTCTTGGGCCTGGTGAATCTGTTCCTTAATTGTGCGCACCTGGATCTGGTGACTGGTCGCCACCTGGGACTCTCCTGGACTTGGTGAGTCTTGTTGCCACCTGCGCCTCAACTGGACCTTGTGACAGTGGTCCCACCTGAACCTATCCTGGATCTGGTGGCTCTGATTCCCATATGGGGCTCTCCTGGACCTGGTTCCTGTGGTCTCCATCTGGCCTCACCTGGAACTCAATGACTCTATTCCATATTTGGGCCTCTCCTGCACCTGTTGACTCTGGTGCTTAACTGGGCATCATTGAGACTTGGATACTCTCTTATATACCTGGGCCTCACGTGGACCTGGTGACTGTGGTCCCACCTTCGCCTCACCTGGATGAGGTGACTGGTTCCCACAGGGACCTCACCTGGTCCTGGTGACTCAAGTCCTCATATGGGCATCTTGGGACCTGGTTTCTCAGTTCCACATAGGGGCCTCACCTGGACCTATTGATTCACCTTCCACTCTGGGCCTCACCCTGACGTGGTGACTCTGGTACCCACCTGGATATCACCAGAACCGGGTGACTCTGGTCCCCACTGAGACTCACCCGGAGCTGTGGAAACTGGTTCTCAACTAGGCCTCAACAGGACCTGATGAATCTACTCTTCACTTAGGCATCGTCTGGTCCTTGTGACTCTTTTCCCACCTGGCATCAATGGGACATTGTTACTCTGTTCCCCACCTGGGCCTCACCTGGGCATGATAACTTTGCTCCATTCTTTGGCCTCAACTGGTCCTGATGACTCTCGTCCCCCACCTAGGCCTCAATCAGGACCTGGTGACTGTTGTTCCCACCTGGGTCTCCCCTGGACCTGGTGACTCTCGTTCCCACATGAACCACACCTGGACTTGGTGACTAGGTGTTCTTGTAGACTCACATTTCCCTGGTGACTCCGGTCCCAACTAGGGCCTCACCTGGATCTGGTGACCCTGGCCTGCAGGTGGCCTCACCTGGACTTGGTGAGTGGGGTTGACACCTGGGCGTCATCCATACCTGGTGACTCAGGTCCCCACGTGGGCCTCTTGGACCTGGTGAATCTGGTCCTTACCTGGCCTCTCCCAGACCCAGGGACTCTGGTCACCACCTGGGCCTCACCTCGACCTGGTGATTCTGGTCCCCATCTGGGCCTCCCCCAGTCCTGGTGACTTTGTTTCCCACCTGGACCTGATTGCTGTGGACTCTTTCTTACCCGCACCTGGAACTGGTGACTCTGATCCTAACTGGGCCTCACCCAGATCTGGTGACTCTGGTCCTCACCTGTGGACCATTATGACCTGGATACTCTGTTCCACACCTGAGACTCACCTGGACATGATGACTCTGGATCCCCTCTGGGCCTCACCCTGACATGGTGACACTTGTCTCTATCTGGATGTCACCTAGACCAGGTGAATCTGGTACCCCTCTAGGCCTCAACTAGACCTTGTGACTCTTGTCCTCAACTGGGCCTCACCGGGACCCAGTGATTAGCTCCGCACCTGGGCCTTATCAGGAACTGGTGACTCTGGTTCTACCTGGGCATCATCGAGACATGGTTACTCTATTCCCCACTGGGACTGACCTGATACTGGTATCTCTGGTGTGACTTTGGCCTATTCTGTTCCAGGTGACTCTGATCCAGGTGCGGACCAGCAAAGGACCAGATTCATCAGGCCCAAGTGAAGCCCAAGGGTTGACCAGCGTCAGCAGGTAAGGGTGAGGCCCAGAGGGGAACCAGAGTAACTAGGTTAGTTTGAGGCCCCGAATAGGACCAGAGGTCCCTGGTCAAAGTGAGGCCCAGGTGTGGTTAGAGTATCCAGGTCCCAATGATGGCTGAGTGAGGACCAGAGTCACTAGGGCCATGCAGGCCCAGATCAGGAACAGAACCTCTAGGTCCTGCTGAGGCATAGAATAAGACCACAGTCACCAGTATCAGGTGAGCCTCTTGTGGGAACCAGAGTCAGTCTATCCAGATGAGTTCCAGGTGATGTGAGGCCCACGTGAGGACCAGATTCATCAAGTCGAATTGAGGCATAGCTGTGGACAAGAGTCACCTGGTCTGGGTGCGGCCTAGGTGGGGCAAGATTCAGCAGTTCTGAGTTAGGTCAAAGTGGGGACGAGAGACACCAGGTCCATGTGAGGCCAAACTGAGGACCAGAGTCACCAGATCCAGGTGAGGTCCATGTTGGAAAGAGAGTCACCTGGTCCAGGAGAGGTCCAGGTGGGGACCAGAGTCACCAGATCCAGGTGAAGCCCATGTGGGGACCAGAGTCACTAAGTCCAGATGAGGTCAAGGTGGGGACCAGAGATACCAGGTACAAGTGAGGCCCCAGTGGGGAGCAGTGGCATCAGGTCCATGTGAGTCCGTCCTGGGGACCATGGTCAACATGTCTACTTGAGGTCCAGGTGTGGAACCCAGTAACCAGGTCCAGGAGAGTCCCCGGTGGTGACAAGTGTCCCCACGTCCAAGTGAGACCCAGGTGGGGACCAGGATGACGAGGTCGAGGGGAGGCCTTTGAAAAACCAGAGTCTACAGTTTGAGGTCAGGCGCAGGTGGCAACCAGTATCAGCAGGTACAAGTCAGGCCAAAGAGAGGTTCACAGTCACTAGGGCACGGTGAGACCCAGATGGGACCAGAGTCACCTGGTCCAGTTGAGGTCCAGTTTTGGAACACAGTCACCGGAACCCAATATTGCCCAGTTGAGGACCATGGTCAACAGGGCCAGGTGAGGCCCAGATGGCGACCGGAGTCCAAATATCCAGGTGAAGCCCAGGTGGGGACCCCAGTCACCAGATCCAGGGTAGTCTCAGGTGCAGACCATAATCACCAGGTCCAAGTGAGGTGCAGGTGGCAACGACATTCCCCAGGACCCAATGAGGCCCTGGCGGGGACCAGAGTCACAAGGTACTTGAGAAGCTATAAACACTGCATCCACCAGGTCCATATGATGTCCATGTGTACCAGAGAATCAACAGTTACACTTGAGGACCAGGTGGAGATCCGACTCACCATGTCATGTTGAGACCCAGGTGGGATCCAGTGTCACCATGTCCAGGTGTGGCCCAGGTGAAGACCAGAGTTAATAGGTCCGACTGGGTCACTGTTACTGAACAGTGTAACCATATCCTGATGCTACCCAGGTGGGTACCGGAGACACCGGGTCCTGGTGAGGCCCAGCTGGGACCAGAGACATGAGGTCCAGGTAAGATCCCGATGGGAACCACAGTCACCAGGTCAGGTGAGGCCATGCTTAGGATCACAGTCACCAGTTACAGGTGAGGCCCAGGTGGAGACAGAGTGACCTGGTACATAAGAGGCCAAAGTCAGGACCAGAGTTACTAGGGTCAGGTCAGTCCCATTGGGGAATAGAGTAACCATGTCCCGATGATGCCCAGGAAGAACCCGAGTCACCATGTTCAGATGAGGCGCAGGTGTGGAGCATGTTCACTATGTCCAGGTGAGGCCCAGTTGAGGACCAGAGTCACCAGGTCTGGTTGAGGCCGACAGGGGTCCCAGATTCACCTGGTTTAGGTGACATCCAGATGGGGACCAGAGTCAACATGTCAGTGTGAGTCCCAGAGAGGATCCAGAGTCATCATGTCCAGGTGAGGCTCAGGTGTGGAACAGAGTATCCAGGTCATAGTGGTCCACAGGTGAGGACCAGAGTCACCAGATCTGGGTGAGGCCCAGTTAGGATCAGAGTCACCAGTTCCAGGTGAGGCCAAGAAGGAGTCCACAGCAATCAGGTCCAGGTGGGGAACAAAGTCACCAGGACTGGGTGAGGCCCAGATGGCGACCAGATTCTCCAGGTCCAGGGGATTCCCAGGTGGTGACCAGAATTACCAGATTCACCAGGTCCAAGACCCACGTGAGAACCTGAGTCACCAGGTATGGGTGACGCCCAGGTGGCAACCCCACTCACCAGGTCCAGGTGAGGCAAACCTGCAGTCCATGCAGGGGAACCATGTCCCGATGATGCCCAGGTAAGGACCAGAGTCACCAGGTCCAAAAGAGGCCCAGATGGTGCATATTAACTAGGTCCAAGTGAGGCCCATTTGAGGACCAGAGTCACCAGATCTGGATGAGGCCTAGAAGGGTACAGAATCACCTGGTCCAGGTGACATCCAGATGGGGACCAGAGTCACCAGGTCAGGGTGAGGCCCAGAGAGGTTCCAGAGTCATCATGTTCAGGTGAGGCTCAGGTGTGGAACAGAGTCACCAGGTCCCAATGATGCCCAGGTGAGGAACAGAGTCACCAGGTCTGGGTGACGCGCAGATAGGATCAGAGTCACCAGATCTTGTGGAGGCCTAGAGGGGTACCAGATTCACCAGGTCCAGGTGAGGCACAGGTGGTGACCAGTGTCCCCGTTCTGGGATAGGACCAGTTAAGGACCAGATTCCCCAGGTCGAAGAGGCCCACGTGGGGACCTGAGTCACCAGGTATGGGTGAGGCCCAGGTGGCAATAACACTCACCAGGTCCAGGTGAGGCCAACCTGCATGTCATGCAGTGGAAACATATCCCGATGATGCCCAGGTAGGGAGAAGATTACCAGGTCCAGGTTAGGCCAACCTGCATGCCATGCAGTGGAAACATATCCAGATGATGCCCAGGTAGAGACCAGACTTACCAGGTCCAGGTGAGGCCAACCTGCAGACCATGCAGTGGAACCATATCCCGATGATGCCCAGGTATGGACAAGAGTCACCGGGTCCAAATGAGGCCCAGATGGAGCATATTCACTAGGTACAGGTGAGTCCACTTTGAAGACCAGGGTCACCAGATCTGTTAGAGGCCTAGGGGTACCAGAATCACCTTGTCCATGTGACATCCAGATGGGGACCAGAGTCACTAGGTCAGGGTGAGGCCCAGAGCGGTTCCAGAGTCAACATTTCCAGGTGAGGCTCAGGTGTGGTACAGAGTCACCAGATACCAATGATGCCCAGGTGAGGACAAGAGTCACCCGGTCTGGGTGACGCACAGATAGGATCAGATTCAGCAGTCCAGGTGAGGCCAAGAAAGGGCACAGCAATCAGGTCCAGGTGGGGAACAAAGTCACCAGGACTGGGTGAGGCCCAGATGGGGACCAGATTCAACAGGTCCAGGTGAGGCCCAGGTGGTGACAAGAGTCCCCGGGTCTAGGAGAGGATCGGGTAAGGACAAGATTCACCAGGTCCAAGAGGCCCACGTAGGGACTTGAGTCACCAGGTATGGGTGAGGCCCAGGTGGCAACCCCACTCACCAGGTCCCTGTGAGACCAACCTGCAGGCCAGAGTCACCAGATCCACGTGAGTCCCTAGTGGGGACCGGATTCACCAGGTAAAAGTGAGTCTACAAGAACGCCAGAGTCACCAGGTCCAGGCGTGGTTCATGTAGGAAGGAGACCACCAGGTCCAGGTGAGACCCAGGTGGGGACCACAGTCACCAGGTCCAGGTGTGACCCAGGTGGGGACCACAGTCACCAGGATCAGTTTGAGCCCTAGGTGGGGTGATCAGAGTCATCAGGACCAGTTGAGGCCAAAGTGTGGGGCAAAGTTATCATGTCCAGGTGAGGCCCAGTGGGAACAGAGTAACCATGTCCCATTGATGCCAGGTGGGAAAAGAGTCAGAAGGTCCAGATGAGACCTAAGTGAGGAGTAGATTCACCAGGTCCAGTTGTGCCCAGTTGAGGACCAGTGTCCCAGCTCCGGGTGAGTCCCAGAGGGGGAACAGAGTCACCCGATTCTGGTGATATCCAGATGGGGACCAGAGTCACCATGTCAGACTGAGGCCCAGAGGGGATTCAGCGTCATCATGTCCAGGTGAGTCTCAGGTGTGGAACAGAGTATCCAGGTCATAATGGTCCACAGGTGAGGACCAGAGTCACCAGAACTGGGTGAGGCCCAGTTAGGATCAGAGTCACCCGTTCAAAGTGAGGCCCAAAAGGAGTCCACAGCAATCAGGTCCAGGTGGGGAATAAAGTCACCAGGACTGGGTGAGGCCCAATGGGGACCAGATTCACCAGGTCCAGATGATTCCCATGTTGTGACCAGACATACTAGTTCCGAGTGAGGACCAGGTAAGGACCAGATTCACCAGGTCAAAGGGAGGCCCACGTGGGGCCCTGTGTAAAAAGGTATGGGGGAGGCCCAGGTGGCAACCCCACTCACCAGGTCCAGGTGACGCCGTCCTGCAGGCCATGCAGAGGAACCATGTCCCGGTGATGCTCAGGTAGGGACCAGATTTACCAGGTCCAGTTGAGGTCAATCTGCAGGCCATGCAGTGGAACCATGCCCCGATGATGCCCAGGTAGAACTAGAGGCACCGGTTCCGAATGAGGCCCAGATGGATCATATTCACTAGGTCCAGGTGAGGCCCAGTTGAGGACCAGAGTCACCAGATCTGGTTGAGCACTAGAGGGGTACCAGAATCACCTGGTCAAGGTGACATCCAGATGGGGACCAGAGTCTCCAGGTCAGGGTGAGGCCCAGAGAGGTTCCAGAGTCCTCATGTCCAGGTGAGGCTCAGGTGTGGAAAAGAGTCACCAGGTACCAATGATGCCCAGGTGAGGACCAGAGTCACCAGTTCTTGTTGAGGCCTAGAGGGGTACCAGAATCACGTGGTCCAGGTGACTTCCAGATGAGGACCAGAGTCACCAGGTCAGGGTGAGACCCAGAGATTTTCCAGAGTCATCATGTCCAGGTGAGGCTCAGGTGTGGAACAGAGTCAACAGGTACGAACGATGCCCAAGTGAGGACCAGAGTCACCGGGTCTGCGTGAAGCGAAGATAGAATCACAGTCACTAGTTCCAATTGAGGCCAAGAAAGAGTCAACATCAATCAGGTCCAGGTGGGGAACAAATGACCAGGACTGGGTGAGACCCAGATGGGGACAAGATTCACCAGGTCCAGGTGAGTCCCAGGTGGTGACCAGAGTCCCCGGGTCCGGGAAGGACCAGGTAAGGACCAGATTCACCAGGTCCAAGAGGCCCACGTGGGGACCTGAGTCACCAGGTATGGGTGAGGCCCAGGTGGCAACCCCACTCACCAGGTCCAGGTGAGGCCAACCTGCAGGCCAGAGTCACCAGATCCAGGGGAGGCCCTAGTGGGGACCGGAGTCACCAGGTAAATGTGAGTATACAAGAACACCACAGTCACCAGGTCCTGGTGTGGTTCATGTGGGAACGAGAGTCACCAGGTCCAGGTGAGACCCAGGTGGGAACCACAGTCACCAGGTCCAGATTGAGGACTAGGTGGGGGGACCTGAGTCATCAGGACCAGTTGAGAACAAAGTGCGGAGCAAAGTTATCATGTCCAGGTGAGGCCCAGGTGGGGAACAGAGTAACCGTGTCCCATTGAGGTCAGGTGGGAAAAGAGTCACAAGGTCCAGACGTGGCCTAACTGAGGAGTAGATTCACCAGGTCCTGTTGAGGCCCAGATTAGGACCACTGTCCCCAGCTCCGTGGGAGTCCCAGAGGGGGACCAGAGTCACTGGTTCTGGTGATATCCAGGTGGTGACCAGAGTCACCACGTCAGGGTGAGGCCCAGAGCGGGACGAGAATCACTAGGTCCAGGTGAGGTCCCGATGTGGAACTGAGAAACCAGGTCCCATGATGCCCATATGAGGACCTGAGTCACCAGGTCCAGGTGAGGTCCCTGTGGGAACCAATCACCTCATCCTGGTGAGGCCCAGGTGGGACCACAGCCACCAGGTCCACGTGAGGCCCAGGTATATAAGAGAGTATCCAGGTCCCAATGATGCCCAGGTAAGGACCAGAGTCAACAGGTCCAGGAGAGGCCCAAATATGGATCAGAGTCATTGTGTTCCAGGTGAGGCCAGATGGAGACCACAGGATCGAGTTACAGGAGAGCCCCATATGGGAACCAGAGCCACCAGATCCAGGTGAGAACCAGGTGGGACCACAGTCACAAGGTCCAGGTGAAGCGCAGGTGGAAACAAGAATCACCGAGTCCAGGTGAGGCCCAGGTGGCGACCAGTCACCAGATCCAAGGGAGGACAATCTAAGACCAGATTCACCAAGCTCAATGAAGCCCAAGGGGTGACCAGAGTCACCAGGTAAGGGTGAGGCCCAGAGGGGAAACCAGAGTAAAAATTTAGTTTGAGGCCAAGAATGGGACCAGAGTTCCCTGTTCAGAGTGAGTCCCAGATTTGGAATAGAGTATCCAGGTCCCAATGATGCCTGGGTGAGGACCAGAGTCACTAGGGCCATGGAGGCCCAGATGGGGAACAGAATCACTAGGTCCTGATGAGTCATAGAATAAGACGACACTCACCTGTATCACGTGAGCCCCTTGTGGGAACCAGAGCCACTCTATCCAGCTGAGTCCCACGTCCATGTGAGGCCCACGTGAGGACCAGATTCATCAGGTCGAATGGAGGCATAGCTGGGTACAAGAGTCACCAGGTCTGTGTGCGGTCTAGGTGGGGCATGATTCAGCAGTTCTGAGTTAGGTCAAAGTGGGGACTAGAGACACCAGGTCCAGGTGAGGCCAAACTGAGGACCAGAGTTACCAGATCCAGGTGAGGTCCATGTTGGAAAGAGAGTCACCAGGTCCGGGAGAGGTCCAGGTGGGGACCAGAGTCACTAGATCCAGGTGAAGTCGAGGTGGGGACCAGAGTCACCAGATCCAGGTGAAGCCCAGGTGGGGACCAGAGTCTCTAAGTCCAGATGAGGCCCAGGTTAGGACCAGAGTTCCCAGGTACACATGAAGCCCCGGTGGGGATCAGAGGGAACAGGTCCATGTGAGGCCGGCTTGGGGACCATGGTCAACAGATCTACTTGAGGCCCTGGTGTGGAACACAGTAAGCAGGTCCAGGTGAGTCCCCGGTGGTGACAAGAGTCACCAGGTCCAGGTCAGGCCCATGTGGGCACCAGGATCACCATGTCCAGGGGAGGCTCTTGAAAGAACCAGAGTCAACAGTTCGAGGTCAGGCGCAGGTGGCAACCAGGGTCAGCGGGTCCAAGTCAGGCCAAAGAGGGGTTCACAGTCACTAGGGCACGGTGAGACCCAGAGGGGGACCAGAGTCACATGGTCCAGGTGAGTTCCATGTGGATCACAGTCACCGGGTCCCAATTTTGCCCAGTTGAGGACCATGGTCAACAGGGCCAGGTGAGGCCCAGATGGGAACCAGAGCCCAAAATCCAGGTGAAGCCCAGGTGGGGACCAGAGTCACCAGATATAGGGTTGCTTCAGGTGCAGACCAGAATCACCAGGTCCAGGTGAGGTATAGGTGGCAACCACACTCAACAGGTCCCGGTGAGGCCCTGGTGGGGAACAGAGTCACGAGGTACATAAGAAGTTAGAAACACTGCAGCCACCAGATCCACATGATGTCCATGTGGGAACGAGAATCACCAGTTACAGGTGAGGACCAGGCAGGGATCCGAATCACCATGTCCACGTGAGACCCAAGAGGTAACCAGAGCCACCATGTCCAGGTGTGGCCCAGGTGAAGACCAGAGTTAATAGGTCCGGCTGGGTCACTGTTAGTGAAGAGTGTAACCATATCCTGATGCTACCCAGGTGGATACTAGAGACACCAGGGTCTGGTGAGTCCCAGGTGGGATCAGAGACATGAGGTCCAGGTGAGGTCCCGATGGGAACCACAGTCTACAGGTCAGGTGAGGCCATGCTTAGGATCAGAGTCACCAGTTACAGGTGAGGCCCAGGTGGAGCCAGAGTCACCAAGTAGAAAAGACGCCAAAGTCAGGACCAGAGTTACCAGGATCAGGTCAGTCCCAGTGGGGAATAGAGTAACCATGTCCCAATCATGCCCAGGTAGAACCCGAGTCACCACGTATAGATGAGGCGCAGGTGGGGAGTATATTCACGAGGTCCCGGTGAGGCCCAGTTGAGGACCAGATTCCCCCAGTCTAGTTGAGGCCTAGAGGGGTACCAGATTCACCTGGTCTAGGTGACATCAGATGGGGACCAGAGTCACCATGTCAGGGTGAGGCCAGAGGGGATCCAGAGTCATCATGTCCAGGTGAGGCTGAGGTGTGGAGCAGAGTATCCAGGTCATAATGTTCACAGATGAGGACCAGAGTCACCAGATCTGGGTGAGGCCCAGTTAGGATCAGAGTCACCAGTTCCAGGTGAGGCCAAGAAGGAGTCCACAGCAATCAGGTCCAGGTGGGGAACAAAGTCACCAGGACTGGGTGAGGACCAGATGGGGACCAGATACACCAGCTCCAGGTGATATCCAGGTCGTGGCCAGACTTACCAGTTCCGGGTGAGGACCAGGTAAGGACCAGATTCACCAGGTCCAAGTGAGGCCCACGTGGGGACCTGTGTCACCAGGCATGGGTGAGGCCCAGGTGGCAACCTCACTGACCAGGTCCAGGTGAGGCCAACCAGCAGGCCATGCAGAGGAACAATGTCCCGATGATGACCAGGTAGTGACCAGAGTCACCAGGTCCAAATGAGGCCCAGATGAGAATATCCACTAGGTCAAGGTGAGGTCCAGTTGAAGGCCAGAGTCACCAGATCTGGTGGAGGCCTAGAGGGGTATCAGAATCACATGGTCCAGGTGACATCCAGATGGGGACCAGAGTCACCAGGTCTGGGTGTGGCCTATGTGGGGTAAGATTCAGCAGTTCTGAGTTAGGTCAAAGTGGGGACGAGAGACACCAGGTCCAGATGAGGCAAAACTGAGGACAAGAGTCACCAGATCCAGGTGTGGTCCATGTTGGAAGAGAGTCACCAGGTCCAGGAGAGGTCCAGGTGGGGACCAGAGTCACCAGATCCAGGTGAAGCCCAGGTGGGGAACAAAATCACTAGGTCCAGATGAGGCCCAGGTGAGGAACAGAGTTACCAGGTACACATGAGGCCCCGGTGGGGATCAGAGGCAACAGGTCCATGTGAGGCCGGCTTGAGGACCATGGTCAACAGGTCTACTTGAGGCCCAAGTGTGGAACACAGTAAGAAGATCCAGGTGAGTTCCCGGTGGTTACAAGAGTCACCACGTCGAGGTGAGGCCGAGGTGGGGACCAGGATCACCAGGTCGATGGGAAGCCCTTGAAAGGACCGGAGTCAACAGTTCGAGGTCAGGCGCAGGTGGCAACCAGGGACAGCAGGTCCAAGTCAGGGCAAAGTGGGTTTCACAGTCACTAGGGCACGGTGAGACCCAGAGGGGGACCAGAGTCACCTGGTCCAGGTGAGGTCCAGTTGTGGAACACAGTCACCGGGTCCCAATTTTGCCCAGTTGAGGACCATGGTCAATAGGACCAGGTGAGGCCCACATGCGGATTGGAGTCCCCAAATCCAGGTGAAGACCAGGTGGGGACCACAGTATACAGATCCAGGATAGTCTCATGTGCAGACCAGAATCACCAGGTCCAGGTGAGTTGCAGGTGGCAACCACACTCACCACATCCCGGTGAGGCCCTGGTGGGGACCAGAGTCACGAGGTACATGAGAAGCTAGAAACAATACAGCCACCAGTTCCACGTGATGTTCGCGTGGGAATGAGAATCACCAGGTACACGAGAGGACCTGGTGGGGATCCGACTCACCATGTCCAGTTGAGACCCAGGTGGGAACCAGTGTCACCATGTCCAGGTGTGGCCCAGGTGAAGACCAGAGTTAATATTTCCGGCAGGGTCACTGTTAGTGAACAGTGTAACCATATCCTGATGCTACCCAGGTGGGTACCAGAGACACAAGGTCCTGGTGAGGCCCAGGTGGGACCAGAGACATGAGGTCCAGGTGAGGTCCCGATGGGAACCACAGTCACCAGGTCAGGTGAGGCCATGTTTAGGATCAGAGTCACCAGTTACAGGTGAGGCCCAGGTGGAGCCAGAGTCACGTGGTACAGAAGAGGCCAAAGTCAGGACCAGAGTTACTAGAATCAGGTCAGTCCCAGTGGGGAATAGAGTAACCATGTCCCGATGATGCCCAGGTAGAACCAGAGTCACCAGGTCCAGAGGAGGCGCAGGTGGGGAGCAATTCACCAGGTCCCGGTGAGGCCCAGTTGAGGACCAGAGTCACCAGGTCTAGTTGAAGCCTAGAGGGGTTCCAGATTCACCTGGTCTAGGTGACATCCAGATGGGGACCAGAGTCACCATGTCAGGGTGAGGCCCAGAGGGGATCCAGAGTCATCATGTCCAGGTGAGGCTCAGGAGTGGAACAGAGTATTCAGGTCATAATGGTCCACAGGTGAGGACCAGAGTCAGCAGATCTGGGTGAGGCCCAGTGATGTTCAGAGTCACCAGTTCCAGGTGAGGCCAAGAAGGAGTCCACAGCAATCAGGTCCAGGGGGGAACAAAGACACAAGGACTGGATGAGGCCTAGAGGGGTACCTGATTCACCAGGTCCATGTGAGGCCCAGGTGCGGACCTGATTACCCGTTCTGGGAGAGGACAAGGTAAGGACAAGATTCAACAGGTCCACGTGAGGCCCACGTGGGAACCTGAGTCACCAGGTATGGGTGAGGCCCAGGTGGCCACACCACTCACCAGGTCCAGGTGAGGCCAACATGCAGGCCATGCAGAGGAACAATGTCACTATGATGCCCTGGTTGGGACCAGAGTTACCAGATCCAGGTAAGGCCAACCTTCAGGCCATGCAGTGGAACCATGTCCCGATGAGGCCCAGGGAGGGGCCAGAGTCACCAGATCCAAATGATGCCCAGATGGAGCATATTCACTAGGTCCTTGTGAGGCCCAGTTGAGGACCATAGTCACCAGACCTGGTTGAGGCCTAGAGGGGTACCAGAATCACCTGTCCAGGTGACATCCAGATGGGGACCAGAGTCACCAGGTCAGGGTGAGGCCAAGAGAGGTTACAGAGTCATCATGTCCAGCTAAGGCTCAGGTGTGGAACAGAGTCACCAGGTACCAATGATGCCCAGGTGAGGACCAGGGTCACCAGGTTTGGGTGACGCGCAGATAGGATCAGTCACCAGTTCCAGGTGAGGCCATGAAATAGTCCACAGCAATCAGGTCCAGGTGGGGAACAAAGTCACCAGGACTTGGTGAGGCCCAGTGGGCACGAGATTCACCAGGACCAAGTGAGGCCCAGGTGGTGACCAGAGTCCCCGGGTCTGGGAGAGGACCACGTAAGGACCAGATTCACCAGGTCCAAGAGGCCCACGTGGGGAACTGAGTCACAAGGTTGGGTGAGGTCCAGGTGGAAACCCCACTCAACAGGTCCAGGTGAGGCCAACCTGCAGGACAGAGTCACCAGGTCCAGGTTAGGCCCTAGTGGGGAACGGAGTCACCATGTAAAATGAGTCTACAAGAACACCACAGTCACCATGTCCAGGGTTTGTTCATGTGGGAACGAGAGTCACCAGGTCCATTTGAGACCCAGGTGGGGACCACAGTCACCAGGTCCTGATTTAGGCCTAGGTGGGAGGACCAGAGTCATCAGGACCAGTTGAGGCCAAAGAATGGAGCAAAGTTATCATGTCCAGGTGAGGCCCAGGTGGGGAACAGAGTAACCATGTCCCATTGATGCCAGGTGGGAAAAGAGTCACAAGGTCTAGACGAGGCCTAAGTGAGGAGTAGATTCACCAGGTCCTGTTGAGGCCCAGTTGAGGAATACTGTCCCCAGCTCCGGGTGAGTCCCAGTGAGGGACCAGAGTCACCCGGTTCTGGTGATATCCAGGTGGTGACCAGAGTCACCACGTCAGGGTGATGCCCATAAGAGGACCTGAGTCACCAGGTCCAGGTGAGGTCCCTGTGGGAACCAGTCACCTCGTCCAGGTGAGGCCCAGGTGGGACCACAGTCACCAGGTCCAGGTGAGGCCCAGGTATATAATAGAGTACCCAGGTCCCAATGATGCCCAGGTAAGCACCAGAGTTAACAGGTCCAGGAGAGGCCCAGATATGGATCAGAGTCATTGATTTCCAGTTGAGGCCAGATGGAGACCACAGGAACACGGACCAGGAGAGCCCCATATGGGAACCAGAGCCACCAGATCCAGGTTAGTTTCAGGTGGGACCACAGTCACAAGGTCCAGGTGAGGCGCAGGTTGCAACAGGATTCACCAAGTCCAGGAGAGGCCCAGGTGGCGACCAGTCGCAGATCCAGAGGAGGACCATCCAAGGACCAGATTCAGCAGGCCCAAGTGAAGCCCAAGGGTTGACCAGAGTCACCAGGTAAGGGTGAGGCCCAGAGGGGGATCCAGAGTAACCAGTTTAGTTTGGGGCCCAGAATGGGACCAGAGGTACCTGGTCAAAGTGAGGCGCAGGTGTGGATAGAGTATCCAGGTCCCAGTGATGCCTGGGTGTGGACCAGAGTCACTAGGGCCATGCAGGCCCAGATGGGGAACAGAATCACAAGGTCATGGTGAGGCATAGAATACGAACAGAGTCACCAGTATCAGGTGAGCCCCTTGTGGGAAACAGAGCCACTCTATCCAGCTGAGTCCCAGGTACATGTGAGGCCCACGTGAGGACCAGATTCAACAGGTCGAATTGAGGTATAGCTGGGGACAAGAGTCACCAAGTCTGGGTGCGGTCTAGGTGGGGCAAGATTCAGCAGTTCTGAGTTAGGTCAAAGTGGGGACGAGAGACATCATGTACAGGGGAGGCCAAACTGAGGACCAGAGTCACCAGATCCACGTGAGATCCATGTTGGAAAGGAGTCACCAGGTCCAGGAGAGGTCCTGGGGTGGACCAGAGTCACCAGATCCAGGTGAAATCCAGGTGGGGACCAGAGTCACTAGGTCCAGATGAGGCCCAGGTGAGGACCAGAGTTACCAGGTACACGTGAGCTCCGGTTTTGATCAAAGGCAACATGTCCATGTGAGGCTGGCTTGGGGACCATGGTCAACAGGTCTACTTGAGGCCCAGGTGTGGAACACAGTAAGCAGGTCCCGGTGAGTCCCCGGTGGTGACAAGAGTCACCACGTCCAGGTGAGGCCCAGGTGGGGACCAGGATCACCAGGTCCAGGGGAGGCCCTTGAAAGAACCAGAGTCAACAGTTCGAGGTCAGGCACAGGTGGCAACCAGGGACAGCAGGTCCAAGTCAGGCCAAAGTGGGGTTCACTTGCACTAGGACACGGTGACACCCAGAGGGGGACCAGAGTCACTTGGTCCAGGTGAGGCCACTTGTGGAACACAGTCTCCGGGTCCCAATTTTGCCCAGTTGAGGACAACACCACTCAGCAGGTCCAGGTGAGGCCAACCTGCAGGCCATGCCGTGATACCATATCCCGATGATGTCCAGGTAGGGACTAGCGTCACCAGGTCCAAATGAGGCCCAGATGGGGTACATTCACTAGGTCCAGGTGAGGCCCAGTTGAGGACCAGAGTCACCAGATCACCTTGAGCCCTAGAGGGGTACCAGAATCACCTGGTCCAGGTGACATCCAGATGGGAACCAGAGTCACCAGGTCAGAGTGAGTCCCAGAGAGGTTCCAGAGTCATCATGTCCCGGTGAGGCTCAGGTGTGGAACAGAGTTACCAGGTATCAATGATGCCCAGGTGAAGACCAGACTCACCAGATCTGGGAGACGCACAATAGGATCAGAGTCACCAGTTCCAGGTGAGGCCAAGAAAGCGTCCACAGCAATCAGGTCCAGGTGGGGAACAAAGTCACCAGGACTGGGTGAGCCCAGATGGGGACCAAATTCACCAGGTCCAGGTGATTCCCAGGTGGTGACCAGAGTTACCAGTTCCGGGTGAGCAACAGGTAAGGACCAGATTCACAAGGTCCAAGTGAGGCCCACGTGGGAGTCTGAGTCACCAGGTATGGGTGAGGCCCAGGTGGCAACCCCACTCAACAGGTCCAGGTGAGGCCACCTGCAGGCCATGCAGAGGAACTATGTCCCGATGATGCCCAGGTAAGGACAGGCCTTACCATGTCCAGGTGAGGCCGACCTGCAGGCCATGCTGTGGAACCATGTCCCGATGATGCCCAGGTAGGGACTAGAGTCACCAGGTGCAAATGAGGCCCAGATGGACCATATTCACTAGGTCCAGGTGAGGCCCGGTTGAAGACCAGAGTCACCAGATCTGGATGAGGCCTATCGGGGTACAGAATCACCTGGTCCAGGTGACATCCAGATGGGGACCAGCCTCACCAGGTCAGGGAGAGGCCCAGAGAGGTTCCAGAGTCATCTTGTCCAGGTGAGACTCAGGTGTGGAACAGAGTCACCAGGTACCAATGATGCCCAGGTTAGAGTCAGAGTCACCAGGTCTGGGTGACGCGCAGATAGGATCAGAGTCACCTGTTCCAGGTGAGGACAAGAAAGAGTCCATAGCAATCAGGTCCACGTGTGGAACGAAGTCACCAGGACTGGGTGAGGCCCAGATGGGGACCAGATTCACCAGGTCCAGGTGAGGCCCAGGTGGTGACCAGAGTCCCTGGGTCTGGGAGAGGACCAGGTAAGGACCAGATTCACCAGGTCCAAGATACCCCCTTGGGGACCTGAGTCACCAGGTATGGGTGAGGCACAGGTGGCAACTGCACTCAACAGGTCCAGGTGAGGCCAATCTGCATGCCAGAGTCACCAGATCCAGGTGAGGCCCTAGTGGGGACCGGAGTCACCAGGTAAATGTGAGTCTACAAGAACACCACATTCACCAGGTCCAGGTGTGGTTCATGTGGGACAAGAGTCACCATGTCCAGGTGAGACCCAGGTGGGGACCACAGTCACCAGGTCCAGATTGAGGCCTAGGTGTCGGGACCAGACTCATCAGGACCAGTTGAGGCCAAAGAGTGGAGCAAAGTTATCATGTCCAGGTGAGGCCCAGGTGGGGAACAGTGAAACCATGCCCCATTGATGCCAGGTGGGAAAAGAGTCACAGGTCCAGACGAGGCCTGAGTGAGGAGTAGATTCACCAGGTCTTGTTGAGGCCCAGTTGAGGACCAGTGTCCCCAGCTCCGGGTGAGTCCCAGAGGGGGACCAGAGTCACCCGGTTCTGGTGATACCCAGGTGGGGACCAGGGTCACCACGTCAGGGTGAGGCCCAGAGGGGGACGAGAATCACTAGGTGCAGGTGAGGTCCCGATGTGGAACTGAGAAACCAGGTCCCATGATGCCCATATGAGGACCTGAGTCACCAGGTCCAGGTGAGGTCCCTGTGGGAACCACTCACCTCGTCCAGGTGAGGCCCAGGTGGGACCACAGTCACCGGTCCAGGTGAGGCCCAGGTATATAACAGAGTATCCAGCTCCCAATGATGCCCAAGTAAGGACCAGAGTCAACAGGTTCAGGAGAGGCCCAAATATTGTCAGAGTCATTGTGTTCCAGTTGAGGCCAGTTGTAGCCCACAGGAACCAGGTCCAGGAGAGTCCCATATGGGAACCAGAGCCACCAGATCCAGGTGAGGTCCAGGTGGGAACACAGTCACAAGGTCCAGGTGAGGTGCAGGTGGCAACAGGATTCACCAAGTCCAGGTGAGGTCCAGGTGGCGACAAGTCACCAGATCCAGGTGCAGACCAGCTAAGGACCAGATTCACCAGGTCCTAGTGAAGCCCAAGGGGTGACCAGAGTCACCAGGTAAAAGAGGCCCAGAGGGGAACCGAGTAACCAGTTTAGATTGAGGCCCAGAATGGGACCAGAAGTCCCTGTTCAAAGTGAGGCACAGCTGTGAAATAGAGTATCCAGGGTGAGGATCTTTGGGTCCATCACCCAATGATGCCTGGGTGAGGACCAGAGGCAATAGGGCCATGCAGGCGCAGTTGGGGAACAGAAGTACTAAGTCCTGGTGTGGCATAGAATAAGACCACAGTCAGCAGTATCAGGTGAGCCCCTTGTGGGAACCAGAGCCACTCTATCTAGCTGAGTCCCAGGTTCATGTGAGGTCCACGTGAGGACCAGATTCATCCGGTCGAATTAAGGCATAGCTGGTGACAAGAGTCACCAGGTTGGGTGCGTCCTAGGTGGGGCAAAATTCTGCAGTTCTGAGTTAGGTCAAAGTGGGGACGAGAGACACCAGGTCCAGGTGAGACCAAACTGAGGACCAGAGTCACCAGATCCAGGTGGGGTCCATGTTGGAAAGAGAGTCACCAGATCCAGGTGAGATCCATTTTGGAAAGAGAGTCACCAGGTTGAGGAGAGGTCCAGGTGGGGACCAGAGTCACCAGATCCAGGTGAAGTCCAGGTGGGGACCAGAGTCACCAGATCCAGATGAAGCCCAGGTGGGGACCAGAGTCACTAGGTCCAGATGAGGCCCAGTTAAGGACAAGAGTTACCAGGTACACTTGAGGCCCTGGTGAGAATCAGAGGCAACAGGTCCATGTGAGGCCGGCTTGGGGACCATGGTCAACAGGTCTACTTGAGGCCCAGGTGAGGAACAAAGTAACCAGGTCCTGGTGAGTCCCCAGTGGTGACAAGAGTCACCAAGTCCAGGGGAGGCCCAGTTGGTGACCAGGATCACCAGGTCCAGGGGAGGCCTTTGAAAGTACCAGAGTCAACAGTTCGAGGTCTGGCGCAGGTGGCAACCAGGGTCAGCAGGTCCAAGTCAGGCCAAAGTGGGGTTCACAGTCACTAGGGCACGGTGACACCCAGAGGGGGACCAGAGTCACCTGG
This sequence comes from Canis aureus, assembly GCF_053574225.1. NCBI lineage: Eukaryota > Metazoa > Chordata > Mammalia > Carnivora > Canidae > Canis > Canis aureus. The sequence goes on from NW_027554422.1 coordinate 1,056,111, forward strand.
TCCATGTGAGGTCCACTTGTGGAACACAGTCACCGGGTCCCAATTTTGCCCAGTTGAGGACCATGGTCAACAGGGCCAGGTAAAGCCCAGATGGGGACCGGAGTCGCCAAATCCAGGTAAAGACCAGGTGGGGACCACAAACACCAGATGCAGGGTAGTCTCAGGTGCAGACCAGAATCACCAGGTCCAGGTGAGGTGCAGGTGGCAACCACACTCACCAGGTCCCGGTGAGGCCCTGGTGGGGACCAGAGTGACGAGGTACATGAGAAGCTAGAAACACTGCTGCCACCAGGTCCACATTATGTCCATATGGGAACGAGAATCACCAGTTACAGGTGAGGACCAGGTGGGGAACAGAGTAACCATGTCCCATTGATGCCAGGTGGGAAAAGAGTCAGAAGGTCCAGAAGAGGCCTAAGTGAGGAGTAGGTTCACCAGGTCCTGTTGAGGCCCAGTTGAGGACCAGTGTCCCCTGCTCCGGGTGAGTCCCAGAGGGGGATCAGAGTCACCCGATTCTGGTGATATCCAGGTGGGGACCAGAGTCACCACGTCAGGGTGAGGCCCAGAGTGGGATGAGAATCATTAGGTCCAGGTGAGGCCCCTATGTGGAATTGAAACCAGGTCCCATGATGCCCATATGATGACCTGAGTCACCAGGTCCAGGTGAGGTCCCTGTTGGAACCAGTCAACTCGTCCAGGTGAGGCCCAGGTGGGACTACAGTCACCAGGTACATGTGAGGCCCAGGTATATAAGAGCGTAACCAGTTCCCAATGATCCCCAGGTTAGGACCAGAGTCAACAGGTCCAGGAGAGGCCCAAATATGGATCAGAGTCATTATGTTCCAGGTGAGTCCAGATGGAAACCACAAGAACCAGGTCCAGGAGAGCCCCATAAGGGAACCAGAGCCACCAGATCCAGGTGAGTTACAGGTGGGACCACAGTCACAAGGTCCAGGTGAGGCACAGGTGGCAACAGGATCCACCATGTCCAGGTGAGCCCCAGGTGGCAACCAGTCACCAGATCCAAGTGAGGACAAGCTAAGGACCAGATTCACCAGGCCCAAGTGAAGCCCAAGGGGTGACCACAGTCACCAGGTAATGGTGAGGCCCAGAGGGGGAACCAGAGTAATGAGTTTAGTTTGAGGCCAAGAATGGGACCAGAGGTCCCTGGTCAAAGTGAGGACCAGGTGTGGAATAGAGTATCCAGGTCCCAATGATGCCTGGGTGAAGACCAGAGTCACTATGGCCATGCAGGCCCAGATGGGGAACAGAATCACTAGGTGCTGGTGAGGCCTAGAATAAGACCACAGTCAGCAGTATAGGTGAGCCCATTGTGGGAACCAGAGCCACTCTATCCAGCTGAGTCCCAGGTCCATGTGAGGCCCACGTGAGGACCAGATTCATCAGGTGGACTTGAGGCATAGGTGGGGACAAGAGTCACCAGGTATGGATGCGGCCTAGGTTGGGGCAAGATTCAGCAGTTCTGAGTTAGGTCAAATTGGGGACGAGAGACACCAGGTCCAGGTGAGGCCAAAATGAGGATCAGAGTCACCAGATCCAGGTGAGGTCCATGTTGGAAAGAGAGTCACCAGGTCCAGGAGAGGTCCAGGTGGGGACCAGAGTCAACGGATCCAGGTAAGTCCAGGTGGGGACCTGAGTCACCAGATCCAGGTGAAGCCCAGGTGGAGACCAGAGTCTCTAGGACCAGATGAGGCCCAGGTGAGGACAGGAGTTACCAGGTACACGTGAGGCCCCGGTGGGGATCAGAGGCAACAGGTCCATGTGAGGCCGGCTTGGGGACCATGGTCAACAGGTCTACTTGAGGCCCAGGTGTGGAACACAGTAAGCAGGTCCAGGTGAGTCCCCGGTGGTGACAAGGGTCACCAGGTCCAGCTGAGGCCCAGGTGGTGTCCAGGATCACCAGGTACAGTTGAGGCCCTTGAAAGAACTAGAGTCTACTGGCACAAAAACAGACACATAGATCAGGGAAACAGAATAGAGAATCCAGAAGTGGACCCTGAACTTTATGGGCAACTAACATTCGATAAAGGAGGAAAGACTATCCATTGGAAGAAAGACAGTCTCTTCAATAAATGGTGCTGGGAAAATTGGACATCCACATGCAGAAGAATGAAACTAGACCACTCTCTTTCACCATACACAAAGATAAACTCAAAATGGATGAAAGATCTAAATGTGAGACAAGATTCCATCAAAATCCTAGAGAAGAACACAGGCAACACCCTTTTTGAACTCGGCCATAGTAACTTCTTACAAGATACATCCACGAAGGCAAAAGAAACAAAAGCAAAAATGAACTATTGGGACTTCATCAAGATAAGAAGCTTTTGCACAGCAAAGATTACAGTCAACAAAACTCAAAGACAACCTACAGAATGGGAGACTATATTTGCAAATGACATATCAGATAAAGGACTAGTTTCCAAGATCTATAAAGAACTTATAAAACTCAACACCAAAGAAACAAACAATCCAATCATGAAATGGGCAAAAGACATGAACAGAAATCTCACAGAGGAAGACATAGACATGGCCAACATGCATATGAGAAAATGCTCTGCATCACTTGCCATCAGGGAAATACAAATCAAAACCACAATGAGATACCACCTCACACCAGTGAGAATGGGGAAAATTAACAAGACAGGAAACAACCAATGTTGGAGAGGATGCGGAGAAAAGGGAATCCTCATACACTGTTGGTGGGAATGTGAACTGGTGCAGCCACTCTGGAAAACTGTGTGGAGGTTCCTCAAACAGTTAAAACTATACCTGCCCTACGACCCAGCAATTGCACTGTTGGGGATTTTCCCCAAAGAGACAAATGCAATGAAACGCCGGGACACCTGCACCCCGATGTTTATAGCAGCAAGGGCCACGATAGCCAAACTGTGGAAGGAGCCTCGGTGTCCAACGAAAGATGAATGGATAAAGAAGATGTGGTTTATGTATACAATGGAATATTACTCAGCTATCAGAAATGACAAATACCCACCATTTGCTTCAACGTGGATGGAACTGGAGGGTATTATGCTGAGTGAAGTAAGCCAGACGGAGAAAGACAAACATTATATGTTCTCATTCATTTGGGGAATATAAATAATAGTGAAAGGGAATATAAGGGAAGGGGGAAGAAATGTGTGGGAAATATCAGAAAGGGAGACAGAACGTAAAGACTGCTAACTCTGGGAAACGAACTAGGGGTGGTAGAAGGGGAGGAGGGCGGGGGGGTGCGAGTGAATGGGTGACGGGCACTGGGGGTTATTCTGTATGTTAGTAAATAGAACACCAATAATAAAAAATAAATTTAAAAAAAAAAAGAAAAAAGAAAAACCAGAGTCAACAGTCGAAGTCAAGCGCAGGTGGCAACCAGGGTCAGCAGATCCAAGTCAGGCCAAAGTGGGGTTCACAGTCATTAGGGCACGGTGAGACCTAGAGGGGGACCAGAGTCACCTGGTCCAGGTGAGGTCCATTTGTGGAACACAGTCACTGGGCCCCAATTGTGCCCAGTAGAGGACCATAGTCAACTGGGCCAGGTGAGGCCCAGATGGGGACCGGAGTCCCCAAATCCAGGTGAAGACCAGGTGGGGACCACAGTCACCAGATCCAGGGTAGTCTCAGGTGCAGACCAGAGTCACCAAGTCCAGGTGAGGTACAGGTGGCAACCACACTAACCAGATCCCGGTGAGGCCCTAGTGGGGTCCAGAGTCACGAGGTACATGAGAAGCTAGAAACACTGCAGCCACCAGGTCCATATGATGCCCATGTGTGAACGAGAATGACCAGTTACAGTTGAGGACCAGGTGGGGATCCGACTCACCATGTTCAGGTCTGACCCAAGTGGGTACCTGAGTCACCATGTCCAGGTGTGGCCCAGGTGAAGACCAGAGTTAATAGGTCCGGCTGGGTCACTGTTAGTGAACAGTGTAACCATGTCCTGATGCTACCCTGGTGGGTACCAGAGACACCAGGTCCTGATGAGGCCCAGGTGGGACCAGAGATATGAGGTCCAGGTGAGGTCCCGATGGGAACCACAGTCACCAGGTCTGGTGAGGCCATGCTTAGGATCAGAGTCACCAGTTACTGGTGTGGCCCAGGTGGAGCCAGAGTCACCTGGTAGAGAAGACGCCAAAGTCAGGACCAGAGTTACCAGGATCAGGTCAGTCCCAGTGGGGAATAGATTAACCATGTCCCGATGATGCGCAGGTTGAACCAGAGTCACCAGGTCCAGATGAGGAGCAGGTGGGGAGCATATTCTCTAGGTCTCGGTGAGGCGCACCTGAGGACCAGAATCCCCAAGTCTAGTTGAGGCCTAGAGGGGTACCAGATTCACCTGGTCTAGGTGACATCCAGATGGGGAGCAGAGTCACCATGTCAGGGTGAGGCCCAGCGGGGATCCAGAGTCATCATGTCCAGGTGAGGCTCAGGTGTGGAACAGAGATCCAGGTCATAATGGTCCACAGGTGAGGACCAGAGTCACCAGATCTGGGTGAGGCCCAGTTAGGATCAGAGGCACCAGTTCCAGGTGAGGCCAAGAAGGTGTCCACAGCAATCAGATCCAGGTGGGTAAGAAAGTCACCAGGACTGGGTGAGGCCCAGATGGGGACCAGATTCACCAGGTGCAGGTGATTCTCAGGTGGTGACCAGAGTTACCAGTTCCGGGTGAGGACCATGTAAGGACCAGATTCACCAGGTCCAAGTGATGCCCACGTGGGTACCTGTGTCACCAAGCATGGGTGAGGCCCAGGTGGCAATCCCACTCCCCAGGTCCAGGTGAGGCCAAACTGCAGGCCATGCAGAGGAACCATGTCCCGATGATGCCCAGGTAGGGACCAGAGTCACAAGGTCCAAATGAGGCACAGATGGAGCATATTCACTAGGTCCAGTGAGGCCCAGTTGAGGACCACTTTCACCAGATATGGTTGAGGCTTAGAGTGGTACCAGAATCACATCGTCCAGGTGACATCCAGATGGGGACCAGAGGCATCAGGTCAGGGAGAGGCCCAGAGTGGTTCCAGAGTCATCATGTCCAGGTTAGGCTCAGGCGTGGAACAGAGTCACTAGGTACCTATGATGCCCAGGTGAGGCCCAGAGTCACCAATCTGGGTGACGCGCAGATAGGATCAGAGTCACCAGTTCCAGGTGAGGCCAAGAAAGAGTCCACAGGAATCAGATCCAGTTGCGGAACAAAGTCACCAGGACTGGGTGAGGCCCAGATGGGGACCAGATTCACCAGGTCCAGGTGAGTCTCAGGTGGTGACCAGAGTCCCCGTGTCTGGGACAGGACCAGGTAAGGACCAGATTCACCAGGTCCAAGAGGCTCAAGAGGGGAATTGAGTCACCAGCTATGTGTGAGGCCCAGGTGGCAACCCCACTCACCAGGTCAAGGTGAGGCCAACGGCAGGCCAGAGTCACAAGATCCAGGTGAGGACCTAGTGGGGACCAGTGTCACCAGGTAAATGTGAGTCTACAAGAACACCACAGTCACCAGGTCCAGGTGTGGTTCATGTGGGAACGAGAATCACCAGGTACAGGTGAGACCAGGTGGGCACCACAGTCACCAGGTCCAGAATGAGGCCTAGGTGGGGGGAACAGAGTCATCAGGACCAGTTGAGGCCAAAGTGTGGAGCAAAGTTTTCCTGTGGAGGTGAGGCCCAGGTGGAGAACAGAGTAACCATGTCCCATTGATGCCAGGTGGGAAAAGAGTCACAAGGTCCAGACGAGGCCGAAGTGAGGAGTAGATTCACCAGGTACTGTTGAGGCCCAGTTGAGGACCAGTGCCCCATCTCCGGGTGAGTCCCAGAGGGGGACCACAGTCACCAGGTTCTGGTGATATCCAGGTTGGGACCAGAGTCACCAAGTCAGGGTCAGGCCCAGAGGGGGACCAGAATCACTAGGTCCACTTGAGGCCCCGATGTGGAACTGAGAAACCAGGTCCCATGATGCCCATATGAGGACCTGAGTCACGAGGTCCAGGTGAGGTCCCTGTGGGAACCAGTCACCTCGTCCAGGTGAGGCCAAGGTGGGACCACAGTCACCAGGTCCAGATGAGGACCAGGTATATAAGAGAGTATCCAGGCCCCAATGATGCCCATGTAAGGACCAGAGTCAACAGGTCCAGGAGAGGCACAAATATGGATCAGAGTCATTGTGTTCCAGGTGAGGCCTGATGGAGACCACAGGAACCAGGTCCAGGAGAGCCCCATATGGGAACCAGAGCAACCAGATCCATGTGAAGTCAGGGTTGGACCACTGTCACAAGGTCCAGGTGAGGCGCAGTTGGCAACAGGATTGTCCAAGTCCAGGTGAGGCCCAGGTGGCAACCAGTCACCATATCCCAGTGAGGACAATCTAAGGACCAGATTCACCAGGCCCAAATGAAGCCCAAGGGGTGTCCAGAGTGACCAGGTAAGGGTGAGGCCCAGAGGGGAACCAGAGTAACCGGTTTAATTTGAGGCCCAGAATGCGACCAGAGGTCCCTGGTGAGAGTGAGGCCAAGGTGTGGAATAGAGTATCCAGGTCCCAATGATGCCTGGGTGAGGACCAGAGTCACTAGGGCCATGCAGGCCCAGATGGGGAACAGAATCACTAGGTCCTGGTGAGGCATAGAATAAGACCACAGTCACCAGTATCAGGTGAGCCCCTTGTGGGAACCAGAGCCACTCTATCCAGCTGAGTCCCAGATACATGTGAGGCCCACGTGAGGACCAGATTCATCAGGTGGAATTGAGGCATAGCTGGGGACAAGAGTCACCAGGTATGGGTGTAGCCTAGGTGGGGCAAGATTCAGCAGTTCTGAGTTAGGTCAAAGTGTGGACGAGAGACACCAGGTCCAGGTGAGTCCAAACTGAGGACCAGAGTCACCAGATCCAGGTGAGGTCCATGTTGGAAAGAGAGTCAACAGGTCCAGGAGAGGTGCAGGTGGGGACCAGAGTCATCAGATCCAGGTGAAGTCCAGTTGGGGACCAGAGTCACCAGATCCAGGTGAAGCTCAGGTGGAGACCAGTGTCACTAGGTCCAGATGAGGCCCAGGTGAGGACCAGAGTTCCCAGATACACGTGAGGCCCCGGTGGGGATCAGAGGCAACAGGTCCATGTGAGGCCGGCTTGGGGACCATGGTCCACAGATCTACTTGAGACCCAAGTGTGGAACACAGTAACCAGGTTCAGGTGAGTCCCAGGTGGTGACAAGTGTCACCACGTCCAGTTGAGACCCAGGTGGGGACCAGGATCATCAGGTCCAGGGGAGGACCTTGAAAGAACCAGAGTCAACAGTTCGAGGTCAGGCGCAGGTGGCATCCAGGGTCAGCAGGTCCAAGGCACGCCAAAGTGAGGTTCACAGTCACTAGGGAACGGTGAGACCCAGAGGGGGACAAAAGTCACCTGGTCCAGGTGAGGTCCAGTTGTGGAACACAGTCACCGGGTACCAATTTTTCCCAGTTGAGGACCATGGTCAAAAGGGCCAGGTGCGGCCCAAATGGGGACTCGAGTCCCCAAATCCATGTGAAGCCCAGGTGGGGACCACATTCACCAGATCCAGGGTAGTCTCAGATGCAGACCAGAATCACCATGTCCAGGTGAGGTGCAGGTGGCAACCACACTCACCAGGTCCCGGTGAAGGCCTGGTGGGGACCAGAGTGACGAGGTACATGAGAAGCTATAAACACTGCATCCACCATGTCCACATGATGTCCATGTGGGAACGAGAATCACCAGTTACAGGTGAGGACCAGATGGGGATCCGACTCATCATGTCCAGGTGAGGCCCAGGTGTGAACCAGTGTAACCGTGTCCAGGTGTGGCCCAGGTGAAGACCAGACATAATAGGTCCGGCTGGGTCACTGTTATTGAACAGTGTAACCATATCCTGATGCTACCCAGGTGGGTACCAGAGACACCAGGTACTGGTGAGGCCCAGGTGGGACCAGAGATTTGAGGTCCAGGTGAGGTCCTGATGGGAAGCACAGTCACCAGGTCTGGTGAGGCCATGCTTAGGATCAGAGTCACCAGTTACTGGTGAGGTCCAGGTGGAGCCAGAGTCACCTGGTACAGAAGAGGCCAAAGTCAGGACCAGAGTTACCAGGATCAGGTCAGTCCCAGTGGGGAATAGAGTAAGCATGTCCCGATGATGCGCAGGTAGAACCAGAGTCACCAGGTCCAGATGAGGAGCAGGTGGGGAGTGTATTCTCTAGGTCTCGGTGAAGCGCACTTGAGGACCAGAATCCCCAGGTCTATTTGAGGCCTAGATGGGTACCAGATTCACCTGGTCTAGGTGACATCCAGATGGGGAGCAGAGTCACCATGTCAGGGTGAGGCCTAGAGGGGATCCAGAGTCATCATGTCCAGGTGAGGCTAGGTGTGGAACAGAGATCCAGGTCATAAAGGTCCACAGGTGAGGACCAGAGTCACCAGATCTGGGTGAGGCCCAGTTAGGATCAGAGTCACCAGTTCCAGGTGAGGCCAAGGAGTCCACAGCAATCAGGTCCAGGTGGGGAACAAAGTCACCAGGACTGGGTGAGGCCCAGATGGGGACCAGATTCACCAGGTCCAGGTGAGGCCGAGGTGGTGACCAGAGTCCCCGGGTGTGGGAGAGGACCAGGTAAGAACCAGATTCACCAGGTGCAAGACGCCCAAGTGGGGACCCGAGTCACCAGGTATGGGTGAGGCCCAGGTGGCAACCCCACTCACCAGGTCCAGGTGAGTCCACCCTGCAGGCCATGCAGAGGAACCATGTCCCGATTATGCCCAGGTAGGGAACAGAGTTACCAGGTCCATGTGAGGACAACCTGAAGGCCATGCAGTGGAACCATGTCCCGATGATGCCCAGGAAGGGACCAGAGACACCAGGTCCAAATGAGGCCCAGATGGAGCAAATTCACTAGGTGCAGGTGAGGCCCAGTTGAGGACCAGAGTAACCACATTTGGTTGATGCCTAGAGGGGTACCAGAATCACCTGGTCCCGGTGACATGCAGATGGGGACCAGATTCACCATGTCAGGGAGAGGCCCAGAGAGGTTCCAGAGTCATCATGTCCAGGTGAGTCTCAGGTGAGGAACAGAGTCACCAGGTACCAATGATGCCCATGTGAGGACCAGAGTCACCAGATCTTGGAGACGCGCGGATAGGATCAGTGTCACCAGTTCCAGATGAGGCCAAGAAAGGGTCCACAACAAACAGGTCCAGGAGGGGATCAAAGTCACCTGTACTGGGTGAGGCCCAGATGGGGAACAGATTCACCAGGTCCAGGTGAGGCCCAGGTGTTGACCAGAGTCTCCGGGTCTCGGAGAGGACCAGGTAAGGACCAGATTCACCAGGTCCAAGAGGCTCACGTGGGGACCTGAGTCACCAGGTAAGGATGAGGCCCAGGTGGCAACCCCACTCAAGAGGTCCAGGTGAGGCCCACCTGCAGGCCAGACTTACCAGATCCAGGTGAGGCCCTAGTGGGGACCGGAGTCACCAGGTAAATGTGAGTCTACAAGAACACCACAGTCACCAGGTCCAGGTGTGTTTCATGTGGGAACGAGAGTCACCAGGTCCAGCTGAGTCCCCGGTGGTGACAAGACTCACCACATCCAGGTGAGGCCCAGGTGGGGACCAGGATCACCATGTACAGTGGAGGCCCTGGAAAGAACCAGAGTCAAAATTTCGAGGTCAGGTGCAGGTGGCAACCAGGGTCAGCAGGTCCAAGTCAGGCCAAAGTGGGGTTCACAGTCACTAGGGCACGGTGAGACCCAAGGAGGACCAGAGTCACCTGGTCCAGGTGAAGTCCAGTTGTGGAACACAGTCACCGGGTCCCAAATTTGCCCAGTTGAGGACCATGGTCAACAGGGCCAGGGGAGGCCAATATGGGGACCGGAGTCCCCAAATCCAGGTGAAGCCCAGGTGAGGACCACAGTCACCAGATCCAGGGTAGTCTCAGGTGCAGACCAGAATCACCAGATCCAGGTGAGGTGCAGGTGGCAACCACACGCACCAGGTCCCGGTGAGGCCCTGGTGGGGACCAGAGTCACGAGGTACATGAGAAGCTAGAAACACTGCAGCCACCAGGTCCACATAATGTCCATGTGGGAACGAGAATCACCAGTTACAGGTGAGGACCACGTGGGGATCCGACTCACCATGTCCAGGTGAGACCCAAGTGGGAACCAGTGTCACCATGTCCAGGTGTGGCCCAGATGAAGAACAGAGTTAATAGGTCTGGCTGGGTCACTGTTAGTGAACAGTGTAACCATATCCTGATGCTATGCAGGTGGGTACCAGAAACACGAGGTCCTGGTGAGGCCCAGGTGGGACCAGAGACATGAGGTCCAGGTGAGGTCCCGAAAGGAACCACAGTCACCAGGTCAGGTGAGGCCATGCTTAGGATCAGAGTCACCAGTTACAGGTGAGGCCCAGGTGGAGCCAGAGTCACCTGGTAGAGAAGACGCTAAAGTCAGGACCAGAGTTACCAGGATCAGGTCAGTCCCAGTGGGTAATAGAGTAACCATGTCCCGATGATGCCCAGGTAGAACCAGAGTCGCCACGTCCAAATGAGGCGCAGGTGGGGAGCATATTCACTAGATCCCGGTGAGGCCCAGTGGAGGACCAGATTCCCCCGGTCTAGTTGAGGCCTAGGAGGGTACCAGATTCCCCTGGTCTAGGTGACATCCAGATGGGGACCAGAGTCACCATGTCAGGGTGAGGCCCAGAGAGGTTCCAGAGTCATCATGTCCAGGTGAGGCTCAGGTGTGGAACAGAGTCACCAGGTACCAATCATGCCCAGGTGAGGACCAGAGTCACCAGGTCTGTGTGACGCGCAGATAGGATCAGAGTCACCAGTTTCAGGTGAGGCCAAGAAAAAGTCCACAGCAAACAGGTCCAGGTGGGGAACATAGTCACCAGGACTGGGTGAGGCCCAGATGGGGACCAGATTCACCAGGTCAGGTGAGGCCCAGGTGGTGACCAGAGTTACCAGTTCTAGGTGAGGATCAGGTAAAGACCAGATTCACCAGGTCCAAGTAAGGCCCACATGGGTACCTGTGTCACCATGTATGGGTGAGGCCCAGGTGGCAAACCCTCTCACCAGTTCAAGGTGAGGCCAACCTGCAGGCCATGCCGAGGAACCGTGACCCGATGATGCCCAGGTAGGGACCAGAGTTTCCAGGTTTATGTGAGGCCAACCTGCAGGCCATGCAGTGGAACCATGTCCCGATGATGCCCAGGTAGGGACCAGAGTCACCAGGTCCAAATGAGGCCCAGATGGAGCTTATTCACTAGGTCCAGGTGAGGCCCATTTGAGGATGAGAGGCACCAGAACTGGTTGAGGCCTAGAAGGGTACCAGAGTCACCTGGTCCAGGTGACAACCAGATGGGGACCAGAGTCACCAGGTCAGGGTGAGCCCCAGCCAGTTTCCAGAGTCATCATGTCCAGGTGAGGCTCAAGTGTCGAACAGAGTCACCAGGTACCAATGATGCCCAGGTTAGGAGCAGAGTCACCAGGTCTGGGTGACGCGCAGATAGGATCAGAGTCACCAGATCCAGGTGAGTCCAAGAAAGAGTCCACAGCAATCAGGTCCAGGTGGGGAACAAAGTCACCATGTCCAGGTGAGGCCCAGATGGAGACCAGAATCACCAGGTCCAGGTGAGGCCCAGGTGGTGACCAGAGTCACCAGGTACCAATGATGCCCAGGTGAGGACCAGAGTCACCAGATCTGGTGACGCGCAGATATGATCAGAGTCACCAGATCCAGGAGAGGCTTTTGTGGGCACCGAATTCACCAGGTAAATATGAGGCTAGAAGGACTTCACAGGCCCCAGGTCCAGGTGTGGCTCTTGTGGGAACGAGAGTCACCATGTCCAGGTTAGTCCCAGTTGGGGACCACAGTCACTAGGTCCAGAATGAGGCCTAGATGGGGAGCCCAGAGTCATCAGGGCCATGTGAGGCCAAAGTGTGGAGCAAACTTATCAAGGCCAGGTGAGGCCCAGGTGGGGAACAGAGTACATGTCCAATTATGCCCAGGTGGGCCCCGTGTCACAAGGTCCAGACGAGACCTAAGTGAGGATTATATTCACCAGGTCCTGTTGAGGCCCAGTTGAGGACCAGAGTCCCCAGGTCCAGGTGAGGCCCAAAGGGGGACTAGAGTCACCCGGTGCAGGTTATATCCAAGTGGGGACCAGAGTCACCACGTCAGGGTGAGGCCCAGAGTGGGATGAGAATTACTAGGTCCAGGTGAGGCCCCGAAGTATAACTGAGTAACCAGGTTTCTTGATGCCCATGTGAGGACCAGATTCACCAGGTCCAGGTGTGGTCCCTGTGGGAAGCAGTGACCTCGTCCAGGTGAGAACCAGGTGGGACCACAGTCACCAAGACAGGGTGAGGTTCCGAAGGTGACCAGAGTCACCAGGTCCAGATGAGGCCCAGGTAGAGAGGAGAGTAACCAGTAACCTGTAACAGAAACCAATGATGCCCAGGTAAGGACCAGAGTCACTAGGTACAGCTGAGGCCCAAATATAGATCATAGTCATTTGGTTCCAGGTGAGGCCAGAAGGAGACCTGAGGAACCAGGTCCAGGAGAGCCCCATATGGGAACCAGAGCCACCAGAACCAGGTGAGGTCCAGGTGGGGATCACAGTCAAAGGTCCAGGTGAGGCCCAGGTGGCAACAAGATTCACCAAGTCCAGGTGAGACCCAGGTGTTGACCAGAGTCACCAGGTCCAGGTGAGGAACAGGTATGGACAAGATTCACCAGGTCCAAGTGAAGCCCAGGGAGGACCAGATTCACCATGTAAGGGTGAGGCCCAGAGGGGGAACCAGAGTATCCAGTTTCAATTGAGGTCCAGAGTGAGACCAGAGGTCCCTGGTCAAAGTTAGGCCCAGGTGTGGAATAAAGTAACCAGGTCACAATGATGCCTAGCTGGAGACCAGAGTCACTAGGGCCATGCAAGGCCCAGATGGGGATCAGAATCACCAGGTCCTGGTGTGGCATAGAAGGAGACCACAGTCATCAGTATCAGGTGACCCCATGTGGGAACCAGAGCCACTCTATCCAGCTGAGTCCTATGTCCATGTGAGGCCCACGTGAGGACCAGATTCATCAGGTCGAATTGAGGCATAGGTGAGGACAAGAGTCACCAGGTCTGGGTGAGTCCTAGGTGGGGACAAGTTTCACCAGGTCTGAGTTAGTTCAAAGTCGGGACGAGAGTCACCAGGTCCAGTGAGGCCAAACTGAGGACCAGATTCACCAGATCCAGGTGAGGTCCATGTTGGAAAGAGAGTCAGCAGGTCCAGGAGAGGTCCGGGTGGGAACCAGAGTCACCAGATCCAGGTGGAGCCCTGGTGCGGACCAGAGTCACCAGGTTCAGATGAGGCCAAGTTGTGGACCAGAGATACCAGGTACACGTGAGGCTCAGGGGGAACCAGAGGCAATAGGTCCATGTGAGGCTGGCTTGGGGACCATGGTCAACAGGTCTATGTGAGGGCCAGGTTTGGAACACAGTAACAAGGTTCAGGTGAGTCCCAGGTCGTGACAAGAGTCTCCAGGTCCAGGTGAGACCCAGATGGAAACCAGGATCACCAGGTACAGGGGAGGCCCTTGAAAAAACCAGAGTCAACAGTTCGAGGGGAGGCGCAGGTGGCAACAGAGTCAGCATGACAAATTCAGGCCATAGTGGGGTTCACAGTCACCCGGGCAGGGTGAAACCCAGAGGTGGACCAGTCACCTCGTCCAGGTGAGGTCCAGTTGTGGAACACAGTAACTGGATCCCAATTATGCCCAGTTGAGGACCATGGTCAACTTGGCCAGGTGAGCCCCAGATGGGGATCAGAGTCACCAGGTCCAAATGAGGCCAGGTGGGGACCACAGTCACCAGATCCAGGGTAGTCTCAGGTGCAGACCAGAGTCACCAGGTCTGGTGAGGTCCAGGTGGCAACCACACTCACCATGTCCTGGTGAGGCCATGGTGGGGACCAGAGTCACCAGGTCCATGAGAAGGTAGAAACACTGCAGCCACTATGTCCACATGAGGTCCATGTGGAACGAGAATCACCAGTTAGAAGTGAGGCCCAGGTGGGGATCAGAATCACCATGTCCAGGTGAGACCCAGGTGGGAACCAGTGTCACCATGTCCAGTTGTGGCCCAGGTGTAGACCAGAGTTAACAGGTCCAAATGGGTCCCTGTTAGGGAAGAGTGAAACCATGTCCTGATGCTACCCAGGTGGGTACCAGAGACACCAGGTCCAGGTGAGGACCAGGTGGGGACCAGAGACATGAGGTCCAGGTGAGGTCCCGGTGGGAACCACAGTCACCAGGTCAGGTGAGGCCATGCTGAGAATCAGAGTCACCAGTTCCAGGTGAGGCCCAGGTGGGGCCAGAGTCACCAGGTACAGAAGAGGCCAAAGTCAGGACCAGAGTTACCAGATCCAGGTGAGTCCCAGTGGGGAATGGAGTAACCATGTCCCAATGATGCCCAAGTAGGGACCAGAGTCACCAGGTCCATATGAGGCCCAGGTGGGGAGCATATTCACTAGGTGCAGGTGAGGCCCAGTTTAGGACCAGAGTCACCAGGTCTGGTTGAGGCCTAGAGGGGTACCAGAATCACCTGGTCCAGTGTACATCCAGATGGGGACCAGAGTCACCAGATCAGGGAGAGACCCAGAGAGGTTCCAGATTCATCATGTCCAGGTGAGGTTCAGGTGTGGAACAGCTTAACCAGGTCCCAATGATGCCCAGGTGAGGACAGAGTCACCAGATCTGGGTGACGAACAGAAACGATCAGAGTCACCAGTTCCAGGTGAGGCCAAGAAGGAGTCCACAACAATCAGGTCCAGTTGGGGAACAAAGTCAACAGGACTGGGTGACGCCCGGATGGGGACCAGATTCACCAGGTCCAGGTGAGGCCCAGGTGGTGACCAGAGTCCCCGGGTCTGGGAGTGGACCAGGTAGGGACCAGATTCACCAGGTCCACGAGGCCCACGTGGGGACCAGAGTCACCAGGTATGGGTGAGGCCCAGGTGGCAACCCCACTCACGAGGTCCAGGTGAGGCCAACCTGCAGGCTAGAGTCACCAGATCCAGGTGAGGCCCTAGTGGGGACCGGAGTCACCAGGTAAATGTGAGTCTATAAGTACACCACAGTCACCAGGTCCAGGTATAGTTCATGTGGGAACGAGAGTCACCAGGTCCAGGTGAGACCCAGGTGGGGACCACAGTCACCAGGTCCAGATTGAGGCCTAGGTGGGGGGACCAGAGTCATCAGGACCAGTTGAGGCCAAAGTGTGGAGCCAAGTTATCATGTCCAGGTGAGACCCAGTTGAGGACCAGAGTCACCAGGTCTAGTTGAGGCATAGAGGGGTACCAGATTCACCTGGTCTAGGTGACATCCAGATGGGGACCAGAGTCACCACGTCAGGGTGAGGCCCAATGTGGGCCGAGAATCACTAGGTCCAGGTGAGGCTCCGATGTGGAACTGAGAAACAAGATCCCATGATGCCCATATGAGGACCTGAGTCACCAGGTCCAGGTGAGGTCCCTGTGGGAACCAGTCACCTCGTCCAGGTGAGGCCCGGTGGGACCACAGTCACCAGGTCCAGATGAGGCGCAGGTGGCAATAAGATTCACCAAGACAACAGCTCCTGGTGAGGCCCAGGTGGGACCAGAGACATGAGGTCCAGGTGAGGTCCCGAAAGGAACCACAGTCACCAGAGTCATCAGGACCAGGTGAGGCCAACGTGTGGAGCAAAGTTATCATGTCCAGGAGAGGCCCAGGTGGGGAACAGAGTAACCATGTCCCATTGATGCCAGGTGGGAAAAGAGTCACAAGTTCCAGACGAGGCCTATGTGAAGAGTCGATTCATCAGGTCCTGTTGAGGCCCAGTTGAGGACCAGTGTCCACAGTTCCGGTGAGTCTCAGAGGGGGACCAGAGTCACCCGGTTCTGGTGATATCCAGGTGGGGATCAGAGTCACCACGTCAGGATGAGGCCCAGAGGGAGACGAGAATCACTAGCTCCAGGTGAGGCCTCAATGTGGAACTGAGAAACCAGGTCCCATGATGCCCATATGAGGACCTGAGTCACCAGGTCCAGGTGACGTCCCAGTGGGAACCAGTCACCTCGTCCAGGTGAGACCCAGGTGGGACCACAGTCACCACGTCCAGGTGAGGCCCAGGTATATAAGAGAGTATCCAGGTCCCAATGATGCCCAGGTAAGGACCAGAGTCAACAGGTCCAGGAGAGGCCCAAATATGGATCAGAGTCATTGTGTTCCAGGTGAGGCCAGATGGAGACCACAGGAACCAGGTCCAGGAGAGTCCCATATGGGAACCAGAGCCACCAGATCCAGGTGAGGTCCAGGTGGGACCACAGTCACAAGGTTCAGGTGAGGCGCAGGTGGCAACAGGATTCACCAAGTCCAGGTGAGGCCTAGGTGGCGACCAGTCACCACATCTAGGCGCGGACCAGCTAAGGACCAGATTCACCAGGCCGAAGTGAAGCCGAAAGGGGGACCAGAGTCACCAGGTAAGGGTGAGCCCCAGAAGGGGAACCAGAGTAACCAATTTAGTTTGAGGCCCAGATGGGACCAGAGGTCCCTGGTCAAAGTGAGGCCCAGGTGTGGAATAGAGTATCCAGGGTGAGGATCATTGGGTCCATCACCCAATGATGCCTGGGTGAGGATCAGAGTCACTGGGGCCATGCAGGTCCAGATGGGGAACAGAATCACTAGGTCCTGTTGAGGCATACAATAAGACCACAGTCAGCAGTATCAGCTGAGCCCCTTGCGGGAACCAGAGCCACTCTATCCAGCTGAGTCCCAGATCCTGATGAGACTCCCAAGAGGACCAGATTCATTAGGTCGAATTGAGGCATAGCTGGGGACAAGAGTCACCAGGTCTGGGTGCAGCCTAAGTTGGGCTAGATTCAGCAGTTCTGAGTTAGGTCAAAGTGGGGACGAGAGACGCCAGTTCCAGGTGAGGCCAAACTGAGTACCAGAGTCACCAGATCCATGTGAGGTCCATGTTTGAAAGAAAGTCAGCAGGTCCGGGAGAGGTCCAGGTGGGGACCAGAGTCTCCAGTTCAAAGTGAGGTCAAAAGGAGTCCACAGAAATCAGGTCCTGGTGGGGAACAAAGTCACCAGGACTGGGTGAGGCCTAGATGGGGACCAGATACACAAGGTCCAGGTGATATCCAGGTGGTGACCAGACTTACCAGTTCCGGGTGAGGACCAGGTAAGGACAAGATTCACCAGGTCCAAGTGAGGCCCACTTGGGGACCTGTGTCACCAGGCATAGGTGAGGCCCAGGTGGCAAACCCACTGACCAGGTCCAGGTGAGGCCAACCTGCAGGCCATGCAGAGGAACCATGTCCTGATGATGACCATGTAGGGAACAGACTTACCAGGTCCAAGTGAGGCCAACCTGCAGGCCATGCAGTGGAACCATGTCCCGATGATGCCCAGGTAGGGACCAGAGTCACCAGGTCCAAAAGAGGCCCAGATGGTGCATATTTACTAGGTCCAAGTGAGGCCCATTTGAGGACCATAGTCACCAGATCTGGTTGAGGCCTAGAAGGGTACCAGAATCACCTGGTCCAGGTGACATCCAGATGGGGACCAGAGTCTCCAGGTCAGGGTGAGGCCCAGAGAGGTTCCAGAGTCATCATGTCCAGGTGAGGCTCAGGTGTGGAACAGAGTCACCAGGTACCAATGATGCCCAGGTGAGGACCAGAGTCACCAGGTCTGGGTGACGAGCAGATAGAATCACAGTCACCAGTTCCAGGTGAGGTCAAAAAGGAGTCCACAGCAATCAGGTCCAGGTGGGGAACAAAGTCACCAGGACTCGGTGAGGCCCAGATAGGGAACAGATTCACCAGGTCCGGTGAGGCCCAGGTGGTCCCCAGGTCTGGGAGAGGACCAGGTAAGGTCCAGATTCACCAGGTCCAAGAGGCCCACGTGGGGACCTGAGTCACCAGGTGTGGGTGAGGCCCTGGTGGCAAACCCTACTAACCAGGTCCAGGTGAGGCCAACCTGCAGGCCAGAGTCACTAGATCCAGGTGAGGCCCTAGTGGGGACCGGAGTCACCAGGTAAATGTGAGTCTACAAGAACACCACAGTCACCAGGTCCAGGTGTGGGTCATGTGGGAACGAGAGTCACCAGGTCCAGGTGAGACCCAGGTGGGGACCACAGACATCAAGTCCAGATTGAGGCCTAGGTGGGGGGACCAGAGTCATCAGGACCATTTGACGCCAAAGTGCGGAGCAAAGTTATCATGTCCAGGTGAGGCCCAGGTGGGGAACAGAGTAACCATGTCCCATTGATGCCAGGTGGGAAAAGAGTCACAAGGTCCAGACAAGGCCTAAGTGAGGAGTAGATTCACCAGGTCTTGTTGAGGATCAGTGTCCCCAGCTCCGGAAGAGTCCCAGAGGGGGACCAGAGTCACTCGGTTCTGGTGATATCCACGTGGGGAACAGAGTCACCACGTCAGGGTGAGGGCCAGAGGGGGACGAGAATCACAAGATCCAGGTGAGGCCCCAATGTGGAACTGAGAAACCAGGTCCCACGATGTCAATATGAAGACCTGAGTCACCAGGTCCAGGTGAGGCCCAGGTATATAAGAGAGTATCCAGGTCCCAATGATGCCCAGGTAAGGACCAGAGTCAATAGGTCCAGGAGAGGCCCAAGTATGGATCAGAGTCATTGTGTTCCAGGTGAGGCCAGATGGAGACCACAGGAACCAGGTGCAAGAGAGTCCCATATGGGAACCAGAGCCACCAGATCCAGGTGAGGTCCAGGTGGGACCACAGTCACAAGGTTCAGGTGAGGCGCAGGTGGCAACAGGATTCACCAAGTTCAGGTGAGGCCCAGCTGGCGACCAGATCCAGGTGCGGACCAGATTCACCAGGCCCAAGTGAAGCCCAAGGGGTGGAACCAGAGTAACCAGTTTAGTTTGAGGCCCAGAATGGGACCAGAGGTGCCTGTTCAAAGTGAGGCCCAGGTGTGGAATAGAGTATCCAGGTCCCAATGATGCCTGGGTGAGGACCAGAGTCACTAGGGCCATGCAGGCCCAGATCAGGAACAGAATATCTAGGTCCTGGTGAGGCATAGAATAAGGCCACAGTCACCAGTATCAGGTGAGCCCCTTGTGGGAACCAGAGCCAGTCTATCCAGCTGAGTCCCAGGTCCATGTGAGGCTCACTTGAGGACCAGATTCATCAGGTCGAATTGAGGCATAGCTGGGTACAAGAGTCACCAGGTCTGGGTGCAGCCTAGGTGGGGCAAGATTCAGCAGTTCTGAGTTAGGTCAAAGTGGGGACGAGAGACGCCAGGTCCAGGTGAGGCCAAACTGAGGTCCAGAGTCACCAGATCCATGTGAGGTCCATGTTGGAAAGAGAGTCACCAGGTCCAGGAGAGGCCCAGGTGGGGACCAGAGTCACCAGATCCAGGTGAAGTCCAGGTGGGTACCAGAGTCACCAGACCCAGGTGAAGCCAAGGTGGGGACCAGAGTCACTAGGTCCAGATGAGACCCAGGTGAGGACCAGTGTTACCAGGTACACGTGAGGCCCCGGTGGGGATCAGAGGCAACAGGTCCATGTGAGGCCTGCGGAGACCATGGTCAACAGGTCTATTGAGGCCCAGGTGTGGAACACAGTAACCAGGTCCACGTGAGTGCCCTGTGGTGACAAGAGTCATCAAGTCCCGGTGAGGCCCATGTGGGCAACAGTATCACCATGTCCAGGGGATTCCCTTGAATGTACCAGAGGTAACAGTTCGAGTTCAGGCGCAGGTGGCAACCAGGGTGAGCAGGTCCAAGTCAGGCCAAAGTGGGGTTCACAGTCACTAGGGCATGGTGAGATCCAGAGGGGGACCAGAGTCACTTGGTCCAGGTGAGGTCCAGTTGTGGAACACAGTGACCGGGTCCCAATTTTGCCCAGTTGAGGACCATGGTCAACAGGGCCAGGTGAGGCCCAGATGGGGACCGGAGTCCCTAAATCCAGGTGAAGCCCAGGTGGGGACCACAGTCACCAGATCCAGGGTAGTCTCAGGTGCATGCCAGAATCACCAGGTCCAGGTGAGGTGCAGGTGGCAAACACACCTACCAGATCCCGGTGAGGCCCTGGTGGGGACCAGAGTCACGAGGTACATGAGAAGCTAGAAACACTGCAGCCACCAGGTCCACATGATGTCCATGAAGGAACGAAAATCACCAGTTACAGGTGAGGACCAGGCGGGGATCCGACTCACCATGTCCAGGTGAGACCCAATTGGGAACCAGTGTAACCATGTCCAGGTGTGGCCCAGGTGAAGACCAGAGTTAATAGGTCCGGGTGGGTCACTGTTAGAGAACAGTGTAACCATATCCTGATACTACCCAGGTGGGTACCAGAGATACCAGGTCCTGGTGAGGCCCAGGTGGGACCGGAGAAATGAGGTCCAGGTTAGTTCCCGATGAGAACCACAGTCACCAGGTCAGGTGAGGCCATGCTTAGGATCAGAGTCACCAGTTCCAGGTGAGGCCAAGAAGGAGTCCACAGCAATCAGATCCAGGTGGGGAACAAATTCAGCAGGACTGGGTGAGGCCCAGATGGGGAACAGTTTCACCAGGTCCAGGTGATTCCCAGGTTGTGACCAGAGTTACCAGTTCTGGGTGAGGACCAGGAAAGGACAATATTCACCAGGTCAAAGGGAGGCCAACGTGGGGACCTATGTCACTATGCATATGTGAGGCCCAGGTGGCAACCCCACTCCCCAGGTCCAGGTGAGGCCAACCTACAGGCCATGCAGAGGAACCATGTCCCGATGATGCCCAGGTAGGGACTAGATTTACCAGGTCCAGGTGAGGCCAACGAGCAGGCCATGCAGTGGAAACATGTCCCGATGATGCCCAGGTAGTGACCAGAGTCACCAGGTCCAAATGAGGCCCAGATTGAGGATATTCACTAGGTCCAGGTGAGGCCCAGTTGAGGACCAGAGTCCCCAGATCTGGTTGAGTCCTAGAGGGATACCAGAATCACCTGGTCCAGGTGACATGCAGATGGGGACCAGAGTCACCAGGTCAGGGTGAGGCCCAGAGATTTTCCAGAGTCATCATGTCCAGGTGAGGCTCAGGTGCGGAACAGATTCACCAGGTACCAACGATGCCCAGGTGAGGACCAGAGTCAACAGGTCTGGGTGATGCGCAGATAGAATCAGAGTCACCAGTTCCAGGTAAGCCCAAGAAGGAGTCCACAGCAATCAGGTCCAGGTGGGGAACAAAGTCACCAGGACTGGGTGAGGCCCAGATGGCGACCAGATTCTCCAGGTCCAGGGGATTCCCAGGTGGTGACCAGAATTACCAGATTCACCAGGTCCAAGACCCACGTGGGGACCTGAGTCACCAGGTATGGGTGACGCCCAGGTGGCAACCCCACTCACCAGGTCCGTGTGAGGTCAACCTGCAGCCAGAGTCACCAGATCCAGATGAGGCCCTACTGGGGACCGGAGTCACCAGGTAAATGTGAGTCTACAAGAACACCACAGTCAGTAGGTCCATGTGTGTTCATGTGGGAACGAGAGTCACCAGGTCCAGGTGAGACCCAGGTGGGGCCACAGTCACCAGGTCAGGTGAGGACATGCTTAGGATCAGAGTCACCAGTTACAGGTGAGGCACAGTTGGAGCCAGACTCACCAAGTAGAGAAGACGCCAAAGTCAGGTCCAGAGTTACCAGGATCAGTTCAGTCCCAGTGGGGAATAGAGTAACCATGTCCCGATGATGCCGAGGTAGAACCCGAGTCACCACGTACAGATGAGTCGCAGGTGGGGAGTATATTCACTAGGTCCCGGTGAGGCCCAGTTGAGGACCAGATTCCCCCAGTCTAGTTGAGGCCTAGAGTGGTACCAGATTCACCTGGCCTAGGTGACATCCAGATGGGGACCAGAGTCACCAGGTCAGGGTGAGGCCCAGAGAGGTTCCAGAGTCATCATATCCAGGTGAGCCTCAGGTGTGGAACAGAGTCACCAGGTACCAATGATGCCCAGGTGAGGACCAGAGTCACCAGGTCTGTGTGACGCGCAGATAGGATCAGAGTGACCAGTTTCAGGTGAGGTCAAGAAAGAGTCCACAGCAATCAGGTCCAGGTGGGGAACAAAGTCACCAGGACTGGGTGAGGCTAGATGGGGACCAGATTCACTAGGTGCATGTGATTCCCAGGTGGTGATCAGAAATACCAGTTCCGGGTGAGCACCAGGTAAGGACGAGATTCACCAGGTCCAAGTGAGACCCACGTGGGGACCTGTGTCACATTGCATGTGTGAGGCCCAGGTTGCCACCCCACTCACAAAGTCCAGGTGAGGCCAACCTGCAAGCCAAGCAGAGAAACCATGTCTCGATGATGCCCAGGTAGACATCAGAGTTACCAGGTCCAGGTGAGGCTAACCTGCAGGCCATGCAGTGGAACCATGTCCCGATGATGCCCAGGTAGGGAACAGAGTCACCAGGTCCAAATGAGGCCCAGATGGAGCAAATTCACTAGGTCCAGTTGAGGCCCAGTTCAGGACCAGAGGCACCAGATCTGCTTGATGCCTAGAGGGGTACCAGAATCACCTGGTCCAGGTAACATCCACATGCGGACCAGAATCACCAGGTCACGAAGAGGCCCAGAGGGGATCCAGAGTCATCATGTCCAGATGGGCACCACAGTCACCAGGTCCAGATTGAGGCCTAATGGGGAGACAAGAGTCATCAAGACCAGTTGATGCCAAAGTGCGGAACAAAGTTATCATGTCTAAGTGAGGACCAGGTGGGGAACAGAGTAACCATGTCCCATTGATGCCAGGTGGGAAATGAGTCACAAGGTGCAGACGAGGCCTAAGTGAGGAGTAGATTCAACAGGTCCTGTTGAGGCCCAGTTGAGGACCAGTGTCCCCAGCTCCGGGTAAGTCCCAGAGGGGGACCAGAGTCACCCGGTTCTGGTGATATCCAGGAGGGGACCAGAGTCACCACGTCAGGGTTAGGCCCAGAGGGGGACGAGAATCACTAGGTCCAGGTGAGGCCCCGATGTGGAATTGAAACCAGGTCCCATGATTCCGATATGAGGACCTGAGTCACCAGGTCCAGGTGAGGTCCCTGTGGGAACCAGTCACTTCGTCCAGGTGAGGCCCAGGTGGGACCACAGTCAACAGGTCCAGTTGAGGCCCAGGTATATAAGTGAGTATCCAGGTCCCAATGATGCCCAGGTAAGGACCAGAGTCAACAGGTCCAGCAGAGGCCCAAATATGGATCAGAGTCATTTTGTTCCAGGTGAGGCCAGATGGAGACCACAGGAACCAGTTCCAGGAGAGCCCCATATGGGAACCAGAGCCACCAGATCCAGGTGCGGTCCAGGTGTGACCAGAGTCACAAGGTCCAGGTGAGGCGCAGGTGGCAACAGGATTCACCAAGTCCAGGTGAGGCCCAGGTGGCGACCAGTCACCAGATCCAAGTGAGGACAAGCTAAGGACCAGATTCACCAGGCCAAATGAAGCCCAAGGGGTGACCAGAGTCACCAGGTAAGGGTGATTCCCAGAGGGAGAACCACAGTAAACAGTTTAGTTTGAGGCCCAGAATGTGACCAGAGGTCCCTAGTCAGAGGGAGGCTCAGGTGTGGAATAGTGTATCCAAGTCCCAATGATGCCTGTGAGGACCAGAGTCACTAGGGCCAGGCAGGCACAGATGGGGAACAGAATCACTAGGTCCTGGTGAGGCATAGAATAAGACCACAGTCAGCAGTATCATTTGAGCCCCTTGCGGGAACCAGAGCCACTCTATCCAGCTGAGTCCCAGGTGATGTGAGGCTCACGTGAGGACCAGATTCATTAGGTCGAAATGAGGCATATCTGGGGACAAGAGTCACCAGGTCTGGTTACGGCCTAGGTTGGTCAAGATTCAGCAGTTCTGAGTTAGGTCAAAGTAGGGACGAAAGACGACAGGTCTAGGTGAGGCCAAACTGAGGACCAGAGTCACCAAATCCATCTGAGGTCCATGTTGGAAAGAGAGTCTCCAGGTCCAAGAGAGGTCCAGGTGGGGACAAGAGTCACCAAATCCAGGTGAAGTCCAGGTGGGGACCAGAGTCACCAGATCCAGGTGAAGTCCAGGTGGGGACCGGAGTCACCAGATCCAGGTGAAGCCCAGGTGGGGACCAGAGTCACTAGGTCCAGATGAGGCCCAGGTGAGGACCAGAGTTACCAGGTACACATGAGGCCCCGGTGGGGATCAGAGGCAACAGGTCCATGTGAGGCCGGCTTGGGGACCATGGTCAACAGGTCTACCTGAGGACCTGGTGTGGAACACAGTAAGCAGGTCCAGGTGAGTCCCCGGTGGTGACAAGAGTCACCACGTCCAGGTGAGTCCCAGGTGGGGACCAGAATCACCAGGTACAGGGGAGGCCCTTGAAAGAACCAGAGTCAACAGGTCGAAGTCAAGCGCAGGTGGCAACCAGGGTCAGCAGGTCCAAGTCAGGCCAAAGTGGGGTTCACAGTCACTAGGGCATGGTGAGACCCAGAGGGGGACCAGAGTCACCTGGTCCATGTGAGGCCCAGTTGAGGACCAGTTTCACCATATCTGGTTCGGCTTAGAAGGGTACCGGAATCACCTGATCGAGGTGATATCCAGATGGGGACCAGAGTCACCAGGTCAGGGTGAGGCCCAGAGTGGTTCCAGAGTTCAGGTCCAGGTGAGGCTCAGATGTGGAACAGTATCACCAGGTACCAATGATGCCCAGGTGAGGACCAGAGTCACCAGTTCTGGGTGACTCGCAGATAGGATCATAGTCACCAGTTCCAGGTGACGCCAAGAAGGCGTCCACAGCAATCAGTTCCAGGTGGTGAAGAAAGTCACCAGGACTTGGTGAGGCCCAGATTTGGACCAGATTCACCAGGTCCAGGTTATTCCCAGGTGGTGACCAGAGTCCTCGGTTCTGGAAGAGGACCAGCTAAGGACCAGATTCAACAGGTCCAAATGAGGCCCACGTGGGGACCTGAGTCACCTGCTATGTGTGAGTCCCAGGTGGCAACCCCACTCCCCTGATCCAGGTGAGGCCAACCTGCAGGCCAGAGTCACCAGATGCAGGTGAGGTAAGTGGGGACCAAAGTCACCATATCCAGGTGAGGTCCATGTTCAAAGAGAGTCACCAGGTCCAGGAGAGGTCCAGGTGGTGACAAGAGTCACCAGATCCAGGTGAAGTCCAGGTGGGGACCAGAGTCACCAGATCCAGGTGAAGCACAGGTGGGGACCAAAGTCAATAGGTCCAGATGAGTCCCAGGTGAGGACCAGAGTTACCAGGTACACGTGAGGCCCCGGTGGGGATCAGAAGAAACAGGTCCATGTGAGGACGGCTTGGGGACCATGGTCAAAAGGTCTACTTGAGGCCCAGGTGTGGAACACAGTAAGCAGGTTCAGGAAGTCCCCGGGGGTGACAAGAGTCACTACATCCAGGTGAGGCCCAGGTGGTGACCAGAGTTCCCGGGTCTGGGAGAGGACGAGGTAAGGACCAGATTCACCAAGTCCAAGAGGCCCACGGGGGGACCTGAGTCACCAGGTATGTGTGAGGCCCAGGTGACCACCCCACTCACAAGGTCCAGGTGAGGCCAACCTGCATGCCAGAGTCACCAGATCCAGGGGAGGGCCTGGTGGGGACCGGAGTCACCAGGTAAATGTGAGTCTACAAGAACACCACAGTCACCAGGTCCTGGTGTGGTTCATGTGTGAACGAGAGTCACCAGATCCAGGTGAGACCCAGGTGGGGACCACAGTCACCAGGTCCAGATTGAGGCCTAGGTGGGGGGACCAGAGTCATGAGGAACATTTGAGGCCAAAGTGTGGAACAAAGTTATCATGTCCAGGTGAGGCCCAGGTGGGGAAGAGAGTAACCATGTCCCATTGATGCCAGGTGGGAAGAGAGTCACAAGGTCCAGACGAGGCCTAAGTGTGGAGTAGATTCACCAGGGCCTGTTGAGGCCCGGTTGAGTACCAGTGTCCCCAGCTCCGGGTGAGTCCCAGAGGGGGACCAGAGTCACCCGGTTCTGGGCATATCCAGCTGGGGACCAGAGTCACCACGTCAGGGTGAGGCCCAGAAGGGGATGAGAATCACTAGGTCCAGGTGAGTCCCCGATGTAGAACTGAAACCAGGTCCCATGATGCCCATATGAGGACCTGAGTCACCATGTCCTGGTGAGGTCCCTGTTGGAACCAGTCAACTCGTCCAGGTGAGGCCCAGGTGGGACCACAGTCACCAGGTCCAGGTGAGGCCCACGTATATAAGAGAGTATCCAGTTGCCAATGATCCCCAGGTTAGGACCAGAAACACCAGGTCCAGGAGAGGCCCAAATATGGATCAGAATCATTTTGTTCCAGGTGAGTCCAGATGGATACCACGGGAACCAGGTCTAGTAGAGCCCCATATGGGAACCAGAGCCACCAGATCCAGGTGAGTTCCAGGTGGGACCACAGTCACAAGGCCCAGGTGAGGCACAGGTGGCAACAGGATTCACCATGTCCAGCTGAGGCTCAGGTGGCGACCAGTCACCAGATCCAGTTGCGGACCAGCTAAGCACCAGATTCACCAGGCCCAAGTGAAGCCCAAGGGGTAACCAGAGTCACCAGGTAATGGTGAGGCCCCGAGGGGGAACCAGAGTAAACAGTTTAGTTTGAGGCCCAGAATGGGACCAGAGGTCCCTGGTCAAAGTGAGGCCCAGGTGTGGAATAGAGTATCCAGGTCCCAATGATGCCTTGGTGAGGACCATAGTCACTAGGGCCATGCAGGCCCAGATGGGGAACAGAATCACTAGGTGCTGGTGACGCATAGAATAAGACCAGAGTCAGCAGTATCAGGTGAGCCCCTTGTGGGAACCAGAGCAACTCTATCCAGCTGAGTCTTAGGTCCATGTGAGGCCCAGGTGAGGACCAGATTCATCAGGTCGTGTTGAGGCATAGCTGGGGACAAGAGTCACCAGGTCTGGGTGCGGCCTAGGTGGGGCAAGATTCAGCAGTTCTGAGTTAGGTCAAACTGGGGAAGAGGGACACCAGGTCCAGGTGAGGCCAATCTGGGGACCAGAGTCACCAGAGGCAGGTCAGGTCCAGGTGTGGACCAGAGTCCCCAGATTCTGGGGAAGTCCAGGTGGGGACCAGAGTCACTAGATCCAGGTGAAGCCTAGGTGGGGACCAGAGTCGCTAGGTCCAGATGACTCCCAGATGAGGACCAGAGTTACCAGGTACACGTGTAGCCCCGTGGGGGATCAGAGGCAACAGGTCCATGTGAGGCCGGCTTGGGGACCATAGTCAACAGGTTTAATTGAGGCCCAGGTATGGAACACAGTAAGCAGGTCCAGGTGAGTCCCCGGTGGTGACAAGTGTCACCACGTCCTGGTTTGGCCCAGGTGGGGTCCAGAATCACCAGGTACAGTGGAGGCCCTTGAAAGAACCAAGTCAGCAGTTCGAGGTCAGGCGCAGGTGGCAACCAGGGTCAAAGGTCCAAGTCAGGCGAAAGTGGGGTTCACAGTCACTAGGGCACGTGAGTCCCAGAGGGGGACCAGAGTGACTTGGTCCAGGTGAGGTCCAGTTGTGGAACACAGTCACCGGGTCCCAATTTTGCCCAGTTGAGGACCATGGTCAACAGGGCCAGGTGAGGCCCAGATGGGGACCGGCGTCCCCAAATCCAGGTGAAGCCCAGGTGGGGACCACAGTCACCAGATCCAGGGTAGTCTCAGGTGCAGACCAGAATCACCATGTCCAGGTGAGGTGCAGGTGAAAACTCACTCACCAGTACACGGTGAGGCCCTGGTGGGAATCAGAGTCACGAGGTACCTGAGAAGCTAGAAACACTGCAGTCACCAGGTCCACATGATGTCCAAGTGGGAACGAGAATCACCACTTACAGGTGGGGACCAGGTGGGGATCCGACTCACCATGTCCAGGTGAGACCCAGGTGGGAACCAGTGTCACCATGTCCAGGTGTGGTCCAGGTGAAGACCAGAGTTAATAGGTCCGGCTGGGTCACTGATAGTGAACAGGGTAACCATATCCTGATGCTATCCAGGTGGGTACCAGATACACCAGGTACTGGTGAGGCCCAGGTGGGACCAGAGACTTGAAGTCCAGGTGAGGTCCCATGGGAATCATAGTCACCAGGTCTGGTGAGGCCATGCTTAGGATCAGAGTCACCATTTACAGGTGAGGCCCAGGAGGAGCCAGAGTCACCTTGTACAGAAGAGGCCAAAGTCAGGACCTCAGTTACCAGGATCAGTTCAGTCCCGGTTCAGTAGGGAATAGAGTAACCATGTCCTAATGATGCCCTGTTAAAACCAGAGTCACCAGGTCCAGATGATGCGCAGTGGGGAGTATGTTCACTATGTCCCAGTGAGGCCCATCTGAGGAATAGAGTCACCAGTTCAAGTTGAGGCCGAGAGGGGTACCAGATTCACCTGGTCTAGGTGACATCGAGATGGGGACCAGAGTCACCATGTCAGGGTGAGGCCCAGAGGGGATCCAGAGTCATCAAGTTCAGGTGAGGCTCAGGTGTGGAACTAGTATCCAGGTCATAATGGTCCAAAGGTGATGACCAGAGTCACCAGATCTGGGTGAGGCCCAGATGGGGACCAGATTCACCAGGTCCAGGTGATTCCCAGGTGGTGACCAGAGTTACTAGTGCTGGGTGAGGACCAGGTAAGGACCAGATTCACCAGGTTCAAGTGAGTTCCATGTGGGGACCTGTGTCACCAGATATGGGTGAGGCCCAGGTGGCAAACCCACTTACCAGGTCCAGGTGAGGCCAAAATGCAGGCCATTAAGAGTAACCATGTCACGATGATGCCCAGGTAGGGACCAGAGTTACCAGGTCCAGGTGAGGCCAACCTGTAGGCCATGCAGTTGAACCATGTCCGGATGATGCCCATGTAGGGACCAGAGTCACCAGGTCCAAATGAGGCCCAGATGGAGCATATTCACTTGGTCCAGTTGAGGTCCAGTTGAGGGCCAGAGTCACCAGATCTGGTGGAGGCCTAGAGGGGTATCAGAATCACAGGGTCCAGGTGACATCCAGATGGGGACCAGAGTCACCAGGTAAGGGTGAGGCCCAGTGAGGTTCCAGAGTCATCATGTCCAGGTGAGGCTCAGGTGTGGAACAGAGTCACCAGGTACCAATGATGCCCATGTGAGGACCAGAGTCAGCAGGTCTTGGTGACGCGCAGATAGGATCAGAGTCACCAGTTTCAGGTGAGGGCAAGAAAGTGTCCACAGCAATCAGGTCCAGGTATGGATCAAAATCACCAGGTCTGGGTGAGGCCGAAATGGGGACAAGATTCAACAGGTCCAGATGCCTCCCAGATATTGACCAGAGTCCCCGGGTCTGGGAGAGGACCAGGTAAGGACCAGATTCACCAGGTCCAAGAGGCCCACATGGGGACCTGAGTCGCCAGGTTAGGGTGAGGCCCAGGTGGCAACCCTACTCACCAGGTCCAGGTGAGGCCAACCTGCAGGCCAGAGTCACCACATCCAGGTGAGTCTCTAGGGGGGACCAGAGTCACCAGGTAAATGTGAGTCTACAAGAACACCACAGTCACCAGGTCCAGGTGTGGTTCATGTGGGAACGAGAGTCACCAGATGCAGGTGAGACCCAGGTGGGGATGACAGTCACCAGGTCCAGATTGAGGCCTAGGTGGGTGGAACAGTGTCATCAGGAGCAGTTGAGGCCAAAGTGTGGAGCATTGTTATCATGTCCAGTTGAGGCCCAGGTGGGGAACAGAGTAACCATGTCCCATTGATGCCAGGTTGGAAGAGTCAAAGGTCCAGATGAGGCCTAAGTGAGGAGTAGATTCACCAGGTCCTGTGAGGCCCAGTTGAGGGCCAGTGTCCCCAGCTCTAGGGGATTCCCAGAGGGGTACCAGAGTCACCCGGTTCTGGTGATATCCAGGTGGGGACCAGAGTCAGCACGTCAGGGTGAGGCCCAGAGGGGGTCGAGAATCTCTAGGTCCAGGTGAGGCCCCTATGTTTTACTGAGAAACCAGGTCCCATGATGCCCATATGAGGACATGAGTCACCAGGTCCTGGTGAGGTCCCTGAACGAACCAGTCACCTAGTCCAGGTGAGGCCCAGGTGGGAACACAGACACCACGTCCAGGTGAGGCCCAGGTATATAAGAGAGTATGCAGGTCCCAATGATGCCCAGGTAACGACCACAGTAAACAGGTCCAGGAGAGTCCCAAAAATGTTTCAGAGTCATTGTGTTCCAGGTGATCCCAGATGGAGACCACAGGAACCAGGTCCACGAGAGTCCCATATAAGAACCAGAGCCACCAGTTCCAGGTGTGGTCCAGGTGGGACCACAGTCACAAGGTTCAGGTGAGGCGCAGGTGCCAACAGGATTCACCAAGTCCAGGTGAGGCCCAGCTGGCGACCAGGATCACCAGTTACAGGGGAGGGCCTTGAAAGAACCAGAGTCAACAGTTCGAGGTCAGGCGCAGGTGGCAAACAGGATCAGCAGGTCCAAGTCAGGCCAAAGTGGGATTCACAGTCACTAGGGCACGGTGAGACACAGAGGGGGTCCAGAGTAACCTGGTCGAGGTGAGGTCCAGTTGTGGAACACAGTCACCGATTCCCAATTAGGCCCAGTTGAGGACCATGGTCAACAGGGCCAGGTGAGGCCCAGATGGGGACCGGAGTCAAAATATCCAGGTGAAGCCCAGGTGGGGACCACAGTCAACAGATCCAGGGTAGTCTCAGGTGCAGACCAGAATCACCATGTCCAGGTGTGGCCCAGGTGAAGAGCAGAGTTAATAGGTCCGGCTGCGTCACTGATAGTGAAGAGTGTAACCATATCCTGAAGCTATCCAGGTGGGTACCAGAGACACAAGGTCCTGGTGAGGCCCAGGTGGGACCGGACACATGAGGTCCAGGTGAGATCCCGATGGGTTCCCCAGTCTCCAGGTCAGGTGAGGCCATGCTTAGGATCAGAGTCACCAGTTACAGGTGAAGCCCAGGTGGAGACAGAGTCACCTGGTACAGAAGAGGCCAAAGTCAGGACCAGAGTTACCAGGATCAGGTCAGTCCCAGTGGGGAATAGAGTAACTATGTCCCGATGATGCCCAGGTAGAACCAGAGTCACCAGGTCCAGAGGAGGCGCAGGTGGGGAGCATGTTCACTAGGTCCCGGTGAGGCCCAGTTGAGGACCAGAGTCACCAGGTCTAGTTGAGGCCTAGAGTGGTACCAGATTCACCTGGTCTAGGGGACATCCAGATGGGGACCAGAGTCACCATGTCAGGGTGAGGCCCAGAGGGGTTCCAGAGTCATCATGTCCAGGTTAGGCTGAGGTTTGGAACTAAGTATCCAGGTCATAATGGTCCACAAGAGAGGACCAGAGTCACCAGATCTGGGGGAGGCCCAGTTAGGATCAGAGTCACCAGTTCTAGGTGAGGCCAAGAAGGAGTCCACAGCAATCAGGTCCAGGTGGGGAACAAAATCACGGAGGACAGGGTGAGGCCCAGATTGGGACCAGATTCACCAGGCCCATGTGATTCCCAGGTGGTGAGCAGACATACCAGTTCCGGGTGAGGACCAGGTAAGGACCAGATTCACCAGGTCCAAGTGAAGCCCACGTGGGGACCTGTGTCACCACGTTTCGGTGAGGCCTAGGTGGCAACCGCACTCACCAGGTCCAGTTAGGCCAAACTGCAGGCCATGTTGCGGAACCATGTCGCGATGATGCCCAGAGAGGGACCAGAGTCACCAGGTCCAAATGAGGCCCAGATGGAGCATATTCACTAGGTCCAGGTAAGGCCCAGGTGAGGACCAGAATCACCAGATCTGGTTGAGCCCTAGAGGGATCCCAGAATCACCTGGTCCAGGTGACATCCAGATGGGGACCAGAGTCACCAGGTCAGGGTTAGGCCCAGAGAGGTTCAAGAGTCATCATGTTCAGGAGAGGCTCAGGTGTGGAACAGAGTCACCAGGTACCAAGGATGCCCAGGTGATGACCAGAGTCACCAGGTCTGGGTGACGCCCAGATAGGATCAGAGTCACCAGTTCCATGTGAGGCCAAGAAAGTGTCCACAGCAATCAGGTACAGGTGGGGAACAAAGTCACCAGGACTGGGTGTGGCCCAGGTGGGGACCAGATTCACCAGGTCCAGGTGAGGCCCAGGTGGTGACCAGAGTCCCCAGGTCTGGGAGAGGACAAGGTAAGGACCAGATTCACCAGGTCCAAGAGGCCCACGTGGGGACCTGAGTCACCAGGTATGGGTGAGGCCCAGGTGGCAACCCCACTCACCAGGTCCAGGTGAGGCCATCCAGCAGGCCAGAGTCACCAAATCCAGGAGAGGCCCTAGTGAGGACCAGATTCAACAGGTAAGAGTGAGTCTACAAGAACACCACAGTCACCAGATCC
This sequence comes from Canis aureus, assembly GCF_053574225.1. Lineage (NCBI taxonomy): Eukaryota > Metazoa > Chordata > Mammalia > Carnivora > Canidae > Canis > Canis aureus. The sequence continues at coordinate 1,088,488 of NW_027554422.1, forward strand.
AGGTGTGATTCATGTCGGAACGAGAGTCACCAGGTCCAGGTGAGACCCAGGTGGGGACCACAGTGTCCAGGTCCAGATTGAGGCCTAGGTGGTGGGTCCACAGTCATCAGGAGCAGTTGAGGCCAAAGTGTGGAGCAAAGTTATCATGTCCAGGTGAGGCCCAGGTGGGGAACAGAGTAACCATGTCCCATTGATGCCAGGTGGGAAAAGAGTCACAGGTCCAGTCGAAGCCTAAGTGAGGAGTAGATTCACCAGGTCCTGTTGAGGCCCAGTTTAGGACCAGTGTCCCCAGCTCCGGGTGAGTCCCAGACGGGGACCAGAGTCACCCGGTTCTGGTGATAATCAGGTTGGGACCAGAGTCACCACGTCAGAGTGAGGCCCAGAAAGGGAAGAGAATCACAAGGTCCACTTGAGGCCCCGATGTGGAACTGAGAAACCAGGTCCCATGATGCCCATATGAGGACCTGAGTCACCAGGTCCAGGTGAGGTCCCTGTGGGAACCAGTCACCTCGTCCAGGTGAGGCCCAGGTGGGACCACAGTCACCAGGTCCACGTGAGGCCCAGGTATATAAGAGAGTATCCAGGTCGCAATGATGCCCAGGTATGGACCAGAGTCAACAGGTCCAGGAGAGGCCCAAATATGGATCAGAGTCATCTTGTTCCAGGTGAGTCCAGATGGAGACCACAGGAACCAGTTCCAGGAGAGCCCCATATGGGAACCAGAGACACCAGATACAGGTGAGGTCCAGGTGGGACCACAGTCACAAGGACCAGGTGAGGCGCAGGTGGCAACAGGATTCACCAAGTCCCGGTGAGGCCCAGGTGGCGAGCAGTCACCTGATCCAGGTGCGGACCAGCTAAGGACCAGATTCTCCAGGCCCAAGTGAAGCCCAAGCGGTGACCAGAGTACCCAGGAAAGGGTGAGACCCAGAGTGGTAACCAGAGTAACCAGTTTATTTTGAGGCCCAGAATGGGACCAGAGGTGCCTGGTCAAAGTGAGGCCCAGGTGTGGAATAGAGTATCCAGATCCCAATGATGCCGGGTGAGGACCAGAATCACTAGGGCCACGCAGGCCCAGATGGGGAACAGAATCACTAGGTCCTGGTGAGGCATAGAATAAGACCACAGTCAGCAGTATCCGGTGAGGCCCTTGTGGGAACCAGAGCCACTCTATCCAGCTGAGTCCCAGGTCCATGTGAGGCCCACGTGAAAACCAGATTCATCAGGTCGAATTGAGGCATAGCTGGTGACAAGAGTCACCAGGTCTGGATGCGGTCTAGTTGGGACAAGATTCATCAGTTCTGAGTTAGGTCAAAGTGGGGACGAGAGACACCAGGTCCAGGTGAGGCCAAACTGAGGACCAGAGTCACCAGATCCAGGTGAGGTCCATGTTGGAAAGGAGTCACCAGGTGCAGGAGAGGTCCTGGTGGGGACCAGAGTCACCAGATCCAGGTGAAGTCCACGTGGGGACCAGAGTCACTACCTCCAGATGAGGCACAAGTGAGGACCAGACTTACCAGGTACATGTGAGGCCCCGGTGGGGATCAGGAGCAACATGTCTATGTGAGGCCGGCTTGGGGACCATGGTCAACAGGTCTACTTGAGGCCCAGGTGTGGAACAGAGTAAGCAAGTCCAGGTGAGTCCCCGGTGGTGACAAGAGTCACCACGTCCAGGTGAGCCCCAGGTGGGGACCAGGTTCAACAGGTCCAGGGGAGGGCCTAGAAAGAACCAGAGTCAACAGTTCGAGGTTAGGCGCAGGTGGCAACCAGGGTCAGCAGGTCCAAATCAGGCCAAAGTGGGGTTCACAGTCACTAGGGCACGGTGAGACCCAGAATGGGACCAGAGTCACCTGGTCCAGGTGAATTCCATTTGTGGAACACAGTCACCGGGTCCCAATTTTGCCCAGTTGAGGACCATTGTCAACAGGGCCAGGTGAGACCCAGATGGGGACCGGAGTCCCCAAATCCAGGTGAAGCCCAACTGGGGACCACAGTCACAAGATCCAGGGTAGTCTCAGGTGCAGACCAGAATCCCCAGGTCCAGGTGAGGTGCAGGTGGCAAACATACTCATCAGGTCCCGGTGAGGCCCTGGTGGGGACCAGAGTCACGACGTACATGAGAAGCTAGAAACGCTACAGCCACCAGGACCACATGATGTCCATGTGGGAACGAGAATCACCAGTTACTGGTGAGGACCAGTTGTGGTAACTAATCACCATGTCCAGGTGAGACCCAGGTGGGAACCAGTGTCACCATGTCCAGGTGTGGTCCAGGTGAAGACCAGAGTTAATAGGTCCGGCTGGGTCACTGTTATTGAACAGTGCAACCATATCCTTATGCCACCCTGGTGGGTACCAGAGTCACCAGGTCCTGGTGAGGCCCAGGTGAGACCAGAGACATGAGGTCCAGGTGAGGTCCCGATGAGAACCACAGACACCAGGTCAGGTTAGGCCATGCTTAGGATCAGAGTCACCAGTTACAGGTGAGGCCCAGGTGGAGCCAGAGTCACCTGGTACAGAAGAGGCCAAAGTCCGGACTAGACTTAACAGGATCAGGTCAGTCCCAGTGGGGAATTGAGTAACCATGTCCCGATGATGCCCAGGTCGTACCAGAGTCACCAGGTCCAGATGAGGCAGAGGTCGGGAGCATATTCACTAGGTCCCGGTGAGGCCCAGTTGAGGAACAGTGTCACCAGGTCTAGTTGAGGCCTAGAGGGGTACCAGATTCACCTGGTCTAGGTGATATCCAGATGGGGACCAGAGTCAACATGTCAGGGTGAGGCCCAGAAGGGATCCAGAGTCACCATGTCCAGGTGAGGCTCAGGTGTGTAACAGAGTATCCAGGTCATAATGGTACACAGGTAGGACCAGAGTCACCAGATCTGGGAGAGGATCACGTAGGATCAAAGTCACCAGTTCCAGGTGAGGACAAGAAGGAGTCCACAGCAATCAGGTCCAGGTGGGGAACAAAGTCACCAGGATTGGGTGAGGCCCAGATGGGGACAAGATTCACCAGGTCCAGGTGACTTCCACGTGGTGACCAGACTTACCAGTTCTGGGTGAGGACCAGGTAAGGACAAGATTCAACAGGTCCTCTTGAGGCCCAAGTGGAGACCTGTGTCACCAGGTATGGGTGAGGCCAAGGTGGCACCACCACTCCCCACGTCCATGTGAGGCCAACCTGCAGGCCATGCAGTGGAACCATGTCGCGATGATGCCCACGTAGGGACCAGAGTCACCAGGTGCAAATGAGGCCCAGATGGAGCATATTCACTAGGTCCAGGTCAGACCCAGTTGAGAACCAGAGTCTCCAGATCTGGTTGAGGCCTAGAGGGGTACCAGAATCACCTGGTCCAGGTGACATCTAGATGGGGACCAGAGGCACCAGGTCAGGGTGAGGCCCAGAGATTTTCCAGAGTCTTAATGTCCAGGTGAGGGTCAGGTGTGGAAAAGAGTCACCAGGTACCAACGATGCCCAGGTAAGGACCAGAGTCACCAGGTCTGGGTGATGCACAGATAGAATCAGAGTCACCAGTTCCAGGTGAGGCCAAGAAAGTGTCCACAGCAATCAGGTCCAGGTGGGGAACAAATCAGGAGGACTGGGTGAGACCCAGATGGGGACCAGATTCACCAGGTCTAGGTGAGTCCCAGGTGGTGACCAGAGTCCCCGGGTCCAGGAGAGGACCAGGTAAAGACCAGATTCACCAGGTCCAAGAGGCCCACGTGAGGATCTGAGTCACCAGGTATGGGTGAGTCCCAGGCGGCAACCCCACTCACCAGGTCCAGGTGTGTCCAAACTGCAGGCCAGAGTCTCCAGATGCATGTGAGCCCCTAGTGGGGACTGGAGTCACCAGGTAAATGTGAGTCTACAGGAATACCACAGTCACCAGGTCCTGGTGTGTTTCATGTGGGTACCAGTGTCACAAGGTCCAGGTGAGACCTAGGTGGGGACCACACTCACCAGGTCCAGATTGAGGCCTAGGTGGGGGGATCAGAGTCATCAGGACCAGTTGAGGCCAAAGTGCGGAGCAAAGTTATCATGTCCAGGTGAGGCCCAGGTGGGGAACAGAGTAACCATGTCCCATTGATGCCAGGTGGGAAAAGAGTCACAAGGTCCAGACGAGGCCTAAGTGAGGAGTAGATTCACCAGGTCCTGTTGAGGCCCAGTTTAGGACCAGTGTCCCCAGCTCCGGGTGAGTCCCAGAGGGGGACCAGAGTCACTGGTTCTGGTGATATCCAGGTGGTGACCAGAGTCACCACGTCAGGGTGAGGCCCAGAGTGGGACGAGAATCACTAGGTCCAGGTGAGGCCCCGATGTGGAACTGAGAAACTATGTCCCATGATGCCCATATGATGACCTGAGTCACCAGGTCCAAGTGAGGTCCCTGTGGGAACCAGTCATCTCGTCCAGGTGAGGCCCAGGTGGGACCACAGTCACCAGGTCCAGGTGAGGCCCAGGTATATGAGAGTATCCAGGTCCCAATGCTGCCCAGGTAAGGACCAGAGTCAACAGGTGCAGGAGAGGCACAAATATGGATCAGAGTCATTGTGTTCCATGTGAGGCCAGATGGAGAACACAGGAACCAGTTGCAGGAGAGCCCCATATGGGAACCAGAGCCCCCAGATCCAGGTGAGAACCAGGTGGGACCACAGTCACAAGGTCCAGGTCAGGCACAGGTGGAAAGAGGATTCACGGAGTCCAGGTGAGGCCCAGGTGGCGACCAGTCACCAGAACCAAGTGAGGACAAGCTAAGGACCAGATTCACCAGGTCCAATGAAGCCCAAGGGGTGAGAAGTGTAACCAGGTAAGGGTGAGGCCCAGAGGGGGAACCAGAGTAACCAGTTTAGTTTGAGGCCCAGAATGGGAACAGAGTTCCCTGTTCAGTGTGAGTCCCAGATGTGGAATAGAGTATCCAGGACCCAATGATGCCTGGGCGAGGACCAGAGTGCTGAGGACCATGCAGGCCCAGATGGGGAACAGAATCACTAGGTGCTGGTGAGGCATAGAATAAGACCACAGTCACCAGTATCAGGTGAGCCCCTTGTGGGAACCAGACCCACTCTATGCAGCTGAGTCCCAGGTCCATGTGAGGCTCACGTGAGGACCAGATTCATCAGGTCGAATTGAGGCATAGCTGCAGACAAGAGTCACCAGGTCTCGGTGCGGTCTAGGTGGGGCATGATTCAGCAGTTCTGAGTTAGGTCAAAGTGGGGACGAGAGACACCAGGTCCAGGTGAGGCCAAACTGAGGACCAGAGTTACCAGATCCAGGTGAGGTCCATGTTGGAAAGAGAGTCACCAGGTCCAGGAGAGTTCCAGGTGGGGACCAGAGTCACCAGATCCAGGTGAAGTCCAGGTGGGGACCAGAGTCACCAGATCCAGGTGAAACCCAGGTGGGGACCAGAGTCACTAGGTCCAGATGAGCCCCATGTGAGGACCAGAGATACCAGGTACACGTGAGGCCCCGGTGGGGTTCAGAGGCAACAGGTCCATGTGAGGCCGACTTGGGGACCATGGTCAACAGGTCTACTTGAGGCCCAGGTGTGGAACACAGTAAGCAGGTGCAGGTGAGTCCCCGGTGGTGACAAGAGGAACCACGTCCAGGTAGGCCCAGGTGGGGACCAGAATCACCAGGTCCAGGGGAGGCCATTGAAAGAACCAGAGTCAACAGCTCGAGGTCAGGCGCAGGTGGCAACCAGGGTAAGCAGGTCCAAGTCAGCCCAAGTGAGGTTCACAGTCACTAGGGCACGGTGAGACCCAGAGGGGGACCAGAGTCACCTGGTCCAGGTGAGGTCCAGTTGTGGAACACAGTCACCGGGTCCCAATTTTGCCCAGTTGAGGACCATGGTGAACAAGACCAGGTGAGGCCCAGATGGGGACCGGAGTCGCCAAATCCAGGTGAAGACCAGGTGGGGACCAGTGTCACCGAATCCAGGGTAGTCTCAAGTGCAGACCAGAATCACAAGTTCCAGGTGAGGTGCAGGTGGCAACCACACTCACCAGGGCCCGGTGAGGCCCTGGTGTGGACCAGAGTCACGAGGTACATGAGAAGCTAGAAACACTGCAGCCACCAGGTCCACATGATGTCCATGTGGGAACGAGAATCCCCAGTTACAGGTGAGGACCAGGTGGGGATCCGACTCACCATGTCCAGGTGAGTCCCAGATGGGAACCAGTGTCACCAAGTCCAGGTGTGGCCCATGTGAAGACCAGAGATAATAGGTCCGGCTGGGTCACTGTTAGTGAACAGTGTAACCATATCCTGATGCTACCCAGGTGGGTACCAGAGACACCAGGTCCTGGTCAGGCCCAGGTGGGACCAGATACCTGAGGTCCAGGTGAGGTCCCGATGGGATCAACAGTCACCAGGTCAGGTGAGGCCATGCTTAGGATCAGAGTCACCAGTTACAGGTGAGGCCCATGTGGAGCCAGAATCACCTGGTACAGAAAAGGCCAAAGTCAGGACCTGAGGTACCAGGATCTGGTCATTCCCAGTGGGGAATAGAGTAACCATGTCCCGATGATGCCCAGGTAGAACCAGAGTCATCAGGTCCAGATGAGGCGCAGGTGGGGATCATATTCACTAGGTCCCGGTGAGGCCCAGTTGAGGACCAGAGTCACCAGGTCAAGTTGAGGCATAGAGGGGTACCAGATTCACCTGGTCTAGGTGACATCCAGATGGGGACCAGAGTCACCATGTTACGCTGAGGCCCAGAGGGGATCCAGAGTCATCATGTCCAAGTGAGTCTCAGGTGTGGAAAAGAGTATCCAGGTCATAATGGTCCACAGGTGAGGACCAGAGTCAGCAGATCTGGATGAGGCCCAGTTAGGATCAGAGTCACCAGTTCCAGGTGAGGCCAAGAAGGTGTCCACAGCAATCAGGTCCAGGTGGGGAACAAAGTCACCAGGACTTGGTGAGGCCAAGATGGGGACCAGATTCACAAGGTCCAGGTTATTCCCAGGTGGGGACCAGAGTTACCAGTTCCGGGTGAGGACCAGTTAAGGACGAGATTCACCAGGTCCAAGTGAGACCCACGTGGGGACCTGTGTCACAATGTATGTGTGAGGCCCAGATTACCACCCCACTCACCAGGTCTAGGTGAGGCCAAACTGCAGGCCATGAAGAGGAACCATGTCCCGATGATGCCCTAGTAGGGAACAGAGTTACCAGGTCCAGGTGAGGACAACCTGCAGGCCATGCAGTGGAACCATGTCCCGATGATGCCCATATAGGGACCAGAGACACCAAGTCCAAATGAGGCCCAGATGGAGCATATTCACTAGGTCCAGGTGAGGCCCATTTGAGGACCAGAGTCCCCAGATCTGGTTGAGGCCTAGAGGGGTACCAGAATCACCTGGTACAGGTGACATCCAGATGGGGACCAGAGTCACCAGGTCAGGGTGAGTCCCAGAGATTTTCCAGAGTCATCATGTCCAGGTGAGGCTCATTGCGGAACAGAGTCACCAGGTACCAACGATGCCCGGTGATGACCAGAGTCACCAGGTCTGGGTGATGCGCAGATAGAATCAGAGTCACCAGTTCCAGGTGAGGCCAAGAAAGAGTCCACAGCAATCAGGTCCAGGTGGGGAATAAATCACCAGGACTGGGTGAGACCCAGATGGGACCAGATTCAACAGGTCCAGGTGAGTCCCAGGTGGTGACCAGAGTTACCAGTTTCGGGTGAGCACCAGGTAAGCACCAGATTCACAAGGTAAGTGAGGCCAACGTGGGAACCTGAGTCACCAGGTATGGGTGAGGCCCAAGTGGCAACCCCACTCACCAGGTCCAGGTGAGTCCAACCTGCAAGTCAGAGTCACCAGATCCACGTGAAGCCCTAGTGGGGACCGGAGTCACCAGGTAAATATGAGTCTACAAGATCACCACAGCCACCAGGTCCAGGTGTGGTTCATGTGGGAAAAAGAGTCACCAGGGCCAGGTGAGACCCAGGTGGGGACCACAGTCACCAGGTCCAGATTGAGGCCTAGGTGGGGGGACCAGAGTCATCAGGACCAGTTGAGGCCAAAGTGTGGAGCAAAGTTATCATGTCCAGGTGAGGCCCAGGTGGGGAACAGAGTAACCATGTCCCATTGATGCCAGGTGGGAAAAGAGTCACAGGTCCAGACGAGGCCTGAGTGAGGAGTAGATTCACCTAATCTTGTTGAGGCCCAGTTGAGGACCAGTGTCCCCAGCTCCGGGTGAGTCCCAGAAGGGGACCAGAGTCACGCGGTTCTGGTGATATCCAGGTGGGGACCAGACTCACCATGTCAGGGTGAGGCCCAGAGGGGGACGAGAATCACTAGGTCCAAGTGAGGCCCCGATGTGGAACTGAGAAACTAGGTCCCATGATGCCCATATGAGGACCTGAGTCACCAGGTCCAGGTGAGCTCCCTGTGGGAACCAGTCACCTCGTCCATGTGAGGCTCAGGTGGGACCACAGTCACCGGTCCAGGTGAGGCCCAGGTATATAAGAGAGTATCCAACTCCCAATGATGCCCAAGTAAGGACCAGAGTCAACAGGTCCAGGAGAGGTCCAAATATTGTTCAGAGTCATTGTGTTAGAGGTGACGCCAGTTGGAGACCACAGGAACCAGGTCCAGGAGAGCCCCATATGGGAACCAGAGCCACCAGATCCAGGTGAGGTCCAGGTGGGACCACAGTCACAAGGTCCAGGTGAGGCACAGGTGGCAACAGGATTGACCAAGTCCAGGTGAGGCCCAGGTGTCGACCAGTCTCCAGATCCAGGTGCGGACCAGCTAAGGACCAGATTCACCAGACCCTAGTGAAGCCCAAGGGGTGTCCAGAGTCACCAGGTAACGGTGAGGCCTAGAGTGGAACAAGAGTAACCAGTTTAGTTTGAGGGCCAGAATAGGACCAGAAGTCCCTGTTCAAAGTGAGGCACGGGTGTGGAATAGAGTATCCAGGGTGAGGATCATTGGGTCCATCACCCAATGATGCCTGGGTGAGGACCAGAGTCACTAGGGCCATGCAGGCCCAGATATGGACAAATCACTAGGTCCTGGTGAGGCATAGAATAAGACCACAGTCAGCAGTATCATTTGATCCCCTGGCGTGAACCAGAGCCACTCTATCCAGCTGAGTCCCAGGTCCATGTGAGGCTCACGTGAGGACCAGATTCATTATGTCGAATTGACGCATATCTGGGGACAAGAGTCACCAGGTCTGGGTGCGGGTTAGGTGGGGCAAGATTCAGCAGTTCTGAGTTAGTTCAAAGTGGGGACAAGAGACACCAGGTCCAGGTGAGGCCAAACTGAGGACCAGAGTCACCAGATCCATGTGAGGTCCATGTTGGAAAGAGAGTCACCAGGTCCAAGAGAGGTCGAGGTGGGGACCAGAGTCACCAGATCCAGGTGAAGTCCAGGTGAGGACCAGAGTCACCAGATCCACCTGAAGCCAAGGTGGGGACCAGAGTCACTAGGTCCCGATGAGGCCCTGGTGAGGACCAGAGTTACCAGGTACACGTGAGGCCCCGGTGGGGATCAGAGGCAACAGGTCCATGTGAGGCTGGCTTGGGGACCATGGTCAACAGGTCTACTTGAGGCCCTGGTGTGTAACACAGTAAGCAGGTCCAGGTGAGTCCCCAGTGGTGAAAAGAGTCACCACGTCCAGGTGAGTCCCAGGTGGGAACCAGGATCACCAGGTACAGTTGAGGCCCTTGAAAGAACTAGAGTCTCCTGGCAAAAAAACAGACACATAGATCAGTGAAACAGAATAGAGAATCCAGAAGTGAACCCTGAACTTTATGGGCAACTAATATTCGATAAAGGAGGAAAGACTATCCATTGGAAGAAAGACAGTCTCTTCAATAAATGGTGCTGGGAAAATTGGACATCCACATGCAGAAGAATGAAACTAGACCACTCTCTTTCACCATACACAAAGATAAACTCAAAATGGATGAAAGATCTAAATGTGAGACAAGATTCCATCAAAATCCTAGAGAAGAACACAGGCAACACCTTTTTGAACTCGGCCATAGTAACTTCTTGCAAGATACATCCACGAAGGCAAAAGAAACAAAAGCAAAAATGAACTACTGGGACTTCATCAAGATAAGAAGCTTTTGCACAGCAAAGGATACAGTCAACAAAACTCAAAGACAACCTACAGAATGGGAGAAGATATTGCAAATGACATATCAGATAAAGGACTAGTTTCTAAGATCTATAAAGAACTTATCAAAGTCAACACCAAAGAAACAAACAATCCAATCATGAAATGGGCAAAAGACATGAACAGAAATCTCACAGAGGAAGACATAGACATGGCCAACATGCACATGAGAAAATGCTCTGCATCACTTGCCATCAGGGAAATACAAATCAAAACCACAATGAGATACCACCTCACACCAGTGAGAATGGGGAAAATTAACAAGACAGGAAACAACCAATGTTGGAGAGGATGCGGAGAAAAGGGAATCCTCATACACTGTTGGTGGGAATGTGAACTGGTGCAGCCACTCTGGAAAACTGTGTGGAGGTTCCTCAAACAGTTAAAAATATACCTGCTCTACGACCCAGCAATTGCACTGTTGGGGATTTTCCCCAAAGAGACAAATGCAATGAAACGCCGGGACACCTGCACCCCGATGTTTATAGCAGCAATGGCCACGATAGCCAAACTGTGGAAGGAGCCTCGGTGTCCAACGAAAGATGAATGGATAAAGAAGATGTGGTTTATGTATACAATGGAATATTACTCAGCTATCAGAAATGACAAATACCCCCCATTTGCTTCAACGTGGATGGAACTGGAGGATATTATGCTGAGTGAAGTGAGCCAGTCGGAGCAAGACAAACATTATATGTTCTCATTCATTTGGGGAATATAAATAATAGTGAAAGGGAATATAAGGGAAGGGGGAAGAAATGTGTGGGAAATATCAGAAAGGGAGACAGAAGGTAAAGACTGCTAACTCTGGGAAACGAACTAGGGGTGGTAGAAGGGGAGGAGGGCGGGGGGTGGCAGTGAATGGGTGACGGACACTGGGGGTTATTCTGTATGTTAGTAAAGAGAACACCTATGAGAAAAAATAAATTAAAAAAAAAAAAGAAAAAAGAAAGAACCAGAGTCAACAGGTCGAAGTCAAGCGCAGGTGCCAACCAGGGTCAGCAGGTCCAAGTCAGGCCAAAGTGCGGTTCACAGTCATTAGGGCACGGTGAGAACCAGAGGGGAACCAGAGTCACCTGGTCCAGGTGAGGTCCATTTGTGGAACACAGTCACCGGGCCCCAAATGTGCCCAGTTGAGGACCATGGTCAACAGGGCCAGGTGAGGCCCAGCTGGGGACCGAAGTCCCCAAATCCAGGTGAAGACCAGGTGGGGACCACAGTCACCAGATCCAGGGTAGTCTCAGGTGCAGACCAGAATCACCAAGTCCAGGTGAGGTACAGGTGGCAACCACACTCACCAGGGCCCGGTGAGGCCCTGGTGTGGACCAGAGTCACGAGGTACATGAGAAGCTAGAAACACTGCAACCACTAGGTCCACAGGATGTCCATGTGGGAACGAGAATCACCAGTTACAGGTGAGGACCAGGTGGGGATCCGACTCACCATTTCCAGGTGAGACCCAGGTGGGAACGAGTGCCACCATGTCCAGGTGTGACCCAGGTGAAGACCAGAGTTAATAGGTCCGGCTGGGTCACTGTTAGTGAACAGTGTAACCATATCCTGATGCTACCCTGGTGGGTACCAGAGACACCAGGTCCTGGTGAGGCCCAGGTGGGACCAGAGTCATGAGTTCCAGGTGAGGTCCCATGGGAACCACAGTCACCAGGTCAGGTGAGGCCATGCTTAGGATCAGAGTCACCAGTTACAAGTGAGGCCCAGGTGGAGCCAGAGTCACCTGGTACAGAAGAGGCCAAAGTCAGGACCAGAGTTACCAGGATGAGGTCAGTCCCAGTGGGGAATAGAGTAACCATGACCCGATGATGCGCAGGTAGAACCAGAGTCACCAGGTCCAGATGAGGAGCAGGTGGGGAGCATATTCTCTAGGTCTCGGTGAGGCGCACTTGAGGACCAGAATCCCCAGGACTAGTTGAGGCCTAGAGGGGTACCAGATTCACCTGGTCTAGGTGACATCCAGATGTGGAGCAGAGTCATCATGTCAGGGTGAGGCCCAGAGGGGATCCAGAGTCATCATGTCCAGGTGAGGCTCAGGTGTGGAACAGAGATCCAGGTCATAATGGTCCACAGGTGAGGACCAGAGTCACCAGATCTGGGTGAGGCCCAGTTAGGATCAGAGTCACCAGTTCCAGGTGAGGCCAAGAAGGAGTCCACAGCAATCAGGTCCAGGTGGGGAACAAAGTCACGAGGACTGGGTGAGGCCCAGATGGGGACCAGATTCACCGGGTCCAGGTGATTCCCAGGGTGTGACCAGAGTTACCAGTTCCGGGTGAGGACCAAGTTAGGACCAGATTCACCAGGTCCAGTGAGGCCCACGTGGGTACCTGTGTCACCAAGCATGGGTGAGGCCCAGGTGGCAACCCCACTCCCCAGGTCCAGGTGAGGCCAAACTGCAGGCCATGCAGAGGAACCATGTCCCGATGATGCCCAGGTTGGGACTAGAGTTACCAGGTCCAGGTGAGGCCAATATGCAGGCCATGCAGTGGAACCATATCCCGATGATGCCCTGGTAGGGACCAGAGTCACCAGGTCCAAATCAGGTCCAGATGGAGCATATTCACTAGGTCCAGTGAGGCCCAGTTTAGAAGCACTGTCACCAGATCTGGTTGAGGCTTAGAGTAGTACCAGAATCACCTCGTCCAGGTGACATCCAGATGGGGACCAGAGGCATCAGGTCAGGGAGAGGCCCTGAGTGGTTCCAGAGCATCATATCCAGGTTAGGCTCAGGCGTGGAACAGAGTCACCAGGTACCAATGATGCCCAGGTGAGTCCCAGAGTCACCAGATCTGGGTGACGCGCAGATAGGATCAGAGTCAACAGTTCCAGGTGAGGCCAAGAAAGAGTCCACAGCAATCAGGTCCAGGTGGGGAACAAAGTCACCAGGAGTGGGTGAGGCCCAGATGGGGACCAGATTCACCAGGTCCAGGTGATGCCCAGGTGGTGACCAGAGTCCCCGGGTCTGGTCAGGACCAGGTAAGGACCAGATTCACCAGGTCCAAGAGGCCCACGAGGGGAATTGAGTCACCAGCTATGTGTGAGGCCCAGGTGGCAACCCCACTCACCAGGTAAAGGTGAGGCCAACCGGCAGGCCAGAGTCACCAGATCCAGGTGAGTCCCTAGTGGGGACCAGTGTCTCCAGGTAAATGTGAGTCTACAAGTACACCACAGTCACCAGGTCCAGGTGTGGTTCATGTGGGAACGAGAATCACCAGGTACAGGTGAGACCAGGTGGGCACCACAGTCACCAGGTCCAGACTGAGGCCTAGGTGGGGGGACCAGAGTCATCAGGACCAGTTGAGGCCAAAGAGTGGAGCAAAGTTACCATGTCCAGGTGAGGCCCAGGTGGGGAACAGAGTAACAATGTCCCATTGATGCCAGGTGGGAAAATGTCAAAAGGTCCAGACGATGCCTATGTGAGGAGTAGATTCACCAGGTCCTATTGAGGCCCAGTTGAGGACCAGTGTCCCCAGCTCCGGGTGAGTACCAGAGGAGGACCAGAGTCACAGGTTCTCGTGATATCCAGGTGGGGACCAGAGTCACCACGTCAGGGTGAGGTCCAGAGGGCGACGAGAAACACTAGGTCCAGGTGAGGCCCCGATGAGGAAATGAGAACTAGGTCCCATGATGGCCATATGAGGACCTGAGTCACCAGGTCCAGGTGAGGTCCCTGTGGGAAAAACTCTCCTCATCCAGGTGAGGCCCGGGTGGGACCAAAGTCACCAGGTCCAGGTGAAGCCGAGTTATATAAGAGAGTATCGAGGTCCCAATGATGCCCATGTAAGGAACAGAGTCAACAGGTCCAGGAGACGACAAAATATGGATCAGAGTCATTGTGTTCCAGGTGAGGCCAGATGGAGACCACAGGAACCAGGTTCAGGAGAGCCCCATATGGGAATCGGAGCCACCAGATCCAGGTGAGTTCCAGATGGGACCACAGTCACAAGGTCCAGGTGAGGCGCAGATGGCAACAGGATACACCAAGTCCAGGTGAGGCCCAGGTGGAGACCAGTCACCAGATCCAGGTGAGAACCAGCTAAGGACCAGATTCACCAGGCCCAAGTGAAGCCAAAGGGGTGACCAGAGTCACCAGGTTAGGGTGAGGCCCAGAGGGGGTACCAGAGTAACCAGTTTAGTTTGAGGCACAGAATGGGACCATAGGTCCCTGGTCAGAGTGAAGCCCAGGTGTGGAATTGAGTATCCCGGTCCCAATGATGCCTGCGGGAGGACCAGAGTCACTAGGGCCATGCAGGCCCAGATGGGAAACAGAATTACTAGGTCCTGGTGAGGCATAGAATAAAACCACAGTCACCAGAATCAGGTGAGCCCCATGTGGGAATAAGAGCCACTCTATCCAGCTTAGTAGCACTTCCATGTGAGGCCCACTAGAGGACCGGATTCATCAGGTCGAATTGAGGCATAGCTGGGGACAAGAGGCACCAGGTCTGTGTGCGGCCTAGGTGGGGCAATTTTCAGCAGTGCTGAGGTAGGTCAAAGTGGGGTCGAGAGACGACAGGTCCAGGTGAGGCCAAACTGAGGACCAGAGTCACCAGATGCAGGTCAGGTCCAGGTGGGTACCAGAGTCACCAGATCCAGGTGAAGTCCAGGTGGAGACCAGAGTCAACAGATCCAGGTGAAGCCCAGGTGGGGACCAGAGTCACTAGGTCCAGATGAGGCGAAGGTGAGGACCAGGTTGCCAGGTACACGTGAAGCCCCGGTGGGGATCAGAGGCAACAGGTCCATGTGAGGCCGGCTTGGGGACCATGGTCAACAGGTCTACTTGAGGCCCAGGTGTGGAACACAGTAAGCAGATCCAGGTGAGTTCCCGGTGGTGACAAGAGTCACCAGGTCCAGGTGAGGCCCATGTGGGCACCAGGATCACCATGTCCAGGGGACGCCCTTGAAAGAACCAGAGTCATCAGTTCGATGTCAGGCGCAGGTGGCAACCAGGGTCAACAAGTCCAAGTCAGGCCAAAGTGGGGTTCACAGTCACTACGGCACGGTGAGACCCAGAGGGGGACCAGAGTCACCTGGTTCAGGGGAGGTCCATTTGTGGAACACAGACACCGGGTCCCAATTTTGCCCAGTTGAGGACCATAGTCAACAGGACCAGGTGAGGCACAGATGGGGACCGGAGTCCCCAAATCCAGGTGAAGCCCAGGTAGGGACTACAGTCACCAGATCCAGGGTAGTCTCAGGTGCAGGCCAGAATCACCAGGTCCAGGTGAGGTGCAGGTGGCAACCACACTCACCAGGTCCCGGTGAGGCCCTGGTGGGGACCAGAGTCAGGAGGTACATGAGAAGCTAGAAACATGCAGCCACCAGATCCACATGATGTCCATGTGGGAACGAGAATCACCAGTTACAGGTGAGGACCAGGCGGGGATCCGACTCACCATGTTCAGGTCAGACCCAAGTGGGTACCAGTGTCACCATGTCCAGGTGTGGCCCAGGTGAAGACCAGAGTTAATAGGTCCGGCTGGGTCACTGTTAGTGAACAGTGTAACCATATCCTGATGCTACCCAGGTGGGTACCAGAGACACCAGGTCCTGGTGAGGCCCAGGTGGGACCAGAGTCATGAGGTCCAGGTGAGGTCCCGATGGGAACCACAGTCACCAGGTCAGGTGAGGCCATGCTTAGGATCAGAGTCACCAGTTACAGGTGAGGCCCAGGTGGAGCCAGAGTCACCCGGTAGAGAAGACGCCAAAGTCAGGACCAGAGTTACCAGGATCAGGTCAGTCCCAGTGGGGCATAGAGTAACCATGTCCCGATGATGCCCAGGTAGAACCCGAGTCTCCACGTCCAGATGAGGCGCAGTTGGGGAGTATATTCACTAGGTTCCGGTGAGGCCCAGTTGAGGACCACATCACCCGGTCTTGTTGAGGCCTAGATGGGTACCATATTCCCCTGGTCTAGGTGACATCCAGATGGGGACCAGAGTACCATGTTAGGCTGAGGCCCAGAGGGGATCCAGAGTCATCATGTCCAGGTGAGTCTCAGGTGTGGAAAAGAGTATCCAGGTCATAATGATCCGCAGGTGAGGACCAGAGTCACCAGATCTGGATGAGGCCCAGTTAGGATCAGAGTCACCAGTTCCAGGTGAGGCCAAGAAGGTGTCCACAGCAATCAGGTCCAGGTGGGGAACAAAGTCACCAGGACTGGGTGAGGCCAAGATGGGGATCAGATTCAGAAGGTCCAGGTAATTCCCAGGTGGTGTCAGAGTTACCAGTTCCGGGTGAGGACCAGTTAAGGACGAGATTCACCAGGTCCAAGTGAGACCCACGTGGGGACCTGTGTCACAATGTATGTGTGAGGCCCAGATTACCACCCCACTCACCAGGTCTAGGTGAGGCCAAACTGCAGGCCATGAAAGGGAACCATGTCCCGATGATACCCTAGTAGGGAACAGATTTACCAGGTCCAGGTGAGGCCAACCTGCAGGCCATGCAGTGGAACCATGTCCCGGTGATGCCCAGGTAGGGACCAGAGACACCAGGTCCAAATGAGGTCCAGCTGGAGCAAATTCACTAGGTCCAGGTGAGGCCCAGTTGAGGACCAGAGTCACCAGATTTGGTTGATGACTACAGGGGTACCAGAATCACCTGGTCCAGGTGACATGCAGATGGGGACCAGAGTCACCAGGTCAGGGAGAGGCCCAGAGAGGTTCCAGACTCATCATGTCCAGGTGAGGCTTAGGTGAGAACAGAGTCACCAGGTACCATGATGCCCAGGTGAGGACCAGAGTCACCAGATCTGGGTGAGGCCCTGTTAGGTTCAGAGTCACCAGTTCCAGGTGAGGCCCAAAAGGAATACACAGCAATCAGGTCCAGGAGGGGAACAAAGTCACCAGGACTGGGTGAGACCCAGATGGGGACCAGATTCACCAGGTCCAGTTGAGGCCCAGGTGGTGACCAGAGTCCCAGATCTGGGAGAGGACCATGTAAGGACCAGATTCACCAGGTAAATGTGAGTTTACAAGAACACCACAGTCACCAGGTCCAGGTGTGGTTCATGTGGGAAAAAGAGTCACCAGGTCCAGGTGACACCCAGGTGGAGACCACAGTCACCAGGTCCAGATTGAGGCCTAGGTGGGGGGACCAGAGTCATCAGGACCAGGTGAAGCCAAAGTGTGGAGCAAAGTTATCATGTCCAGGTGAGACTCAGTTGGGGAACAGAGTAACCATGTCCCATTGATGCCAGGTGAGAAAAGAGTCACAAGTTCCAGACGAGGCCTATGTGAAGAGTAGATCCATCAGGTCCTGTTGATGCCCAGTTGAGGACCAGTGTCCATAGCTCCGGTGAGTCTCAGAGGGGTACCAGAGTCACACGGTTGTGGTGATATCCAGGAGGGGACCAGAGTCACCACGTCAGGATGAGGCCCAGAGAGGGACGAGAATCACTAGCTCCAGGTGAGGCCCGATGTGGAACTGAGAAACCAGGTCCCATGATGCCCATATGAGGACCTGAGTTACCAGGTCCAGGTGAGGTCCCTGTGGGAACCAGTCACCTCGTCCAGGTGAGGCCGAGGTGGGACCACAGTCACCAGGTACATGTGAGGCCCAGGTATATAAGAGAGTATCGAGGTCCCAATGATGTCCAGTTAAGGACCAGAGTCAACAGGTCCAGGAGAGGCTCAAATACCGATCAGAGTCATTGTGTTAGAGGTGATGCCAGATGGAGACCACAGGAACCAGGTCCAGGAGAGCCCCATATGGGAACCAGAGCCACGAGATCCAGGTGAGGTCCAGGTGGGACCCCAGTCACAAGATCCAGGTGAGGCGCAGGTGGCAACAGGATTCAGCAAGTCCAGGTGAGGCCCAGCTGGCGACCAGTCACCACATCCAGGCGCGGACCAGCTAAGGACCAGATTCACCAGGCCGAAGTGAAGCCCAAAGGGTGACCAGAGTCACCAGGTAAGGGTGAGCCCCAGAGGGGGGAACCAGAGTAACCAGTTTAGTTTGAGGCCCAGAATGGGACCAGAGGTCCCTGGTCAAAGTGAGGCCCAGGTGTGGAATAGAGTATCCAGGTTGAGGATCATTGGATCCATCACCCAATGATGCCTGGGTGAGGACCAGACTCACTGGGGCCATGCAGGCCCAGATGGGGAACAGAATCACTACGTCCTGGTGTGGCATAGAATAAGACCACAGTCAGCAGTATCAGCTGAGCCACTTGCGGGAACCAGAGCCATTCTATCCAGCTGAGTCCCAGGTCCAGGTGAGGCTCCCGTGAGGACCAGATTCATTAGGTCGAATTGAGGCATAGCTGGGGACAAGAGTCACCAGGTCTGGGTGCAGCCTAAGTTGGGCTAGATTCAGCAGGTCTGAGTTACGTCAAAGTGAGGACGAGAGACGCCAGTTCCAGGTGAGGCCAAACTGAGTATAGTGTCACCAGATCCATGTGAGGTCCATGTTTGAAAGAAAGTCACCAGTTCCGGGAGAGGTCCAGGTGGGGACCAGAGTAACCAGTTCCAGGTGAGGCCAAGAAGGAGTCCACAGAAATCAGGTCCAGGTGGGGAACAAAGTCACCAGGACTGGGTGAGGCCTAGATGGGGACCAGATACACAAGGTCCAGGTGATATCCAGGTGGTGACCAGAGTTACCAGTTTCGGGTGAGGACCAGGTTAGGACAAGATTCACCAGGTCCAAGTGAGGCCCACGTGGGGACCTGTGTCACCAGACATGGGTGAGGCCCAGGTGGCAACCCCACTGACCAGGTCCAGGTGAGGCCAACTTGCAGGCCATGCAGAGGAACCATGTCCCGATGATGACGATGTTGGGACCAGACTTACCAGGTCCAAGTGAGGCCAACCTGCAGGCCATGCAGAGTAACCATGTCCCAATGATGCCCACGTAGGGACCAGACTTACCAGGTCCACGTGAGGCCAACCTTTGGGACCTGCTGAGGAACCGTGTCCCGATGATGCCCATGTAGGGACCTGAGTTACCAGGTCCAGGTGAGGCCCCGATATGGAACTGAGAAACCAGGTCCCGTGATGCCCATATGAGGACCTGAGTCACCAGGTGCAGGTGAGGTACCAGGCACCTCATCCAGGTGAGGCCCAGGTGGGACCAGTCACCAGGTCCACGTGAGGCCCAGGTACATAAGAGAATATCCAGGTCGCAATGATGCCCATGTATGGACCAGAGTCAACAGGTCCAGGAGAGGCCCAAATATGGATCAGAGTCATCTTGTTCCAGGTGAGGCCAGAAGGACACCACAGCAACCATGTCCAGGGGTGCCCCATATGGGAACCAGAGACACCAGATCCATGTGAGGTCCATGTTTGAAAGAAAGTCACCAGGTCCGGGAGAGGTCCAGGTGGGGACCAGAGTCACCAGTTCCAGGTGAGGCCAAGAAGGAGTCCACAGAAATCAGGTCCAGGTGGGGAACAAAGTCACCAGGACTGGGTGAGGCCTAGATGGGGACCAGATACACAAGGTCAAGGTGATATCCAGGTGGTGACCAGACTTACCAGTTCCGGGTGAGGACCAGGTAAGGACCAGATTCACCAGGTCCAAGAGGCCCACGTGGGGACCTGAGTCACCAGGTATGGGTGAGGCCCAGGTGGCAATAACACTCACCAGGTCCAGGTGAGGCCAACCTGCAGGCCATGCAGTGGAACCATATCCCGATGATGCCCAGGTAGGGAGAAGAGTTACTAGGTCCAGGTGAGGCCAACCTGCATGCCATGCAGAGGAAACATATCCGGATGATGCCCAGGTAGAGACAGACTTACCAGGTCCAGGTGAGGTCAACCTGCAGGCCATGCAGTGGAACCATATCCCGATGATGCCCAGGTATGGACCAGAGTCACCAGGTCCAAATGAGGCCCAGATGGAGCATATTCACTAGGTACAGGTGAGTCCCCTTTGAAGACCAGAGTCACCAGATCTGTTTGAGGCCTAGGGGGTACCAGAATCACCTTGTTCATGTGACATCCAGATGGGGACCAGAGTCACTAGGTCAGGGTGAGGAACAGAGCGGTTACAGAGTCAACATTTCCAGGTGAGGCTCAGGTGTGGAACAGAGTCACCAGGTACCAATGATGCCCAGGTGAGGACAAGAGTCACCCGGTCTGGGTGTCGCACAGATAATATCAGACTCACCAGTCCAGGTGAGGCCAAGAAAGGGCACAGCAATCAGTTCCAGGTGGGGAACAAAGTCACCAGGACTGGGTGAGGCCCATATGGGGACCAGATTCAACAGGTCCAGGTGAGGCCCAGGTGGTGACAAGAGTCCCGGGGTCTAGGAGAGGACCGGGTAAGGACAAGATTCACCAGGTCCAAGAGGACCACGTAGGGACTTGAGTCACCAGGTATGGGTGAGGCCCAGGTGGCAACCCCACTCACCAGGTCCTGGTGAGACCAACCTGCAGGCCAGAGTCACCAGATCCACGTGAGTCCCTAGTGGGGACCGGATTCACCAGGTAAAATTGAGTCTACAAGAACGCCAGAGTCACCAGGTCCAGGCGTGGTTCATGTAGGAACGAGACCACCAGGTCCAGGTGAGACCCAGGTGGAGACCACAGTCACCAGGTCCAGGTGTGACCCAGGTGGGGACCACAGTCACCAGGTTCAGTTTGAGGCCTAGGTGGGGGGATCAGAGTCATCGAGACCAGTTGAGGCCAAAGTGTGGAGCAAAGTTATCATGTCCAGGTGAGGCCCAGAGGGAACAGAGTAACCATGTCCCATTGATGCCAGGTGGGAAAAGAGTCACAAGGTCCAGACGAGACCTAAGAGAGGAGTAGATTCACCAGGTCCAGTTGTGCCCAGTTGAGGACCAGTATCCCAGCTCCAGGTGAGTCCCAGATGGGGAACAGAGTCACCCGATTCTGGTGATATCCAGATGGGGACCAGAGTCACCATGTCAGGCTGAGGCCCAGAGGGGATCCAGCGTCATCATGTCCAGGTGAGTCTCAGGTGTGGAAAAGAGTACCCAGGTCAAAATGTTCCACAGGTGAGGACCAGAGTCACCAGATCTGGGTGAGTCCCAGTTAGGATCAGAGTCAACCGTTCCAGGTGAGGCCCAAAAGGAGTCCACAGCAATCAGTTCCAGGTGGGGAACAAAGTCACCAGGACTGGGTGAGGCCCAATGGGGACCAGATTCACCAGGTCCAGATGATTGCCATGTTGTGACCAGACTTACTAGTTCCGAGTGAGGACCAGGTAAGGACCAGATTCACCCGGTCAAAGGGAGGCCCACGTGGGGCCCTAGTAACAAGGCATGGGGGAGGCCCAGGTGGCCACCCCACTCACCAGGTCCAGGTGAGGCCAACCTGCAGGCCATGCAGAGGAACCATGTCACGATGATGCCCTGGTTGGGACCAGAGTTACCAGATCCAGGTGAGGCCAACCTTCAGGCCATGCATTGGAACCATGTCCCGATGATGCCCAGGTAGGGACCAGAATCATCAGGTCCAAATGAGGCCCAGATGGAACATATTCACTAGGTCCAGGTGAGGTCCATTTGAGGACCAGAGTCCCCAGATCTGGTTGAGGCCTAGAGGGGTACCAGAATCACCTGGTCCAGGTGACATCCAGATGGGGACCAGAGTCACCAGGTCAGGCTGAGGTTCAGAGAGGTTCCAGAGTCATCATGTCCTGGTGAGGCTCAGGTGTGGAACAGAGGCACCAGGTACCAACGATGCCCAGGTGAGGACCAGAGTCACCAGGTCTGGGTGATGCGCAGATAGAATCAGAGTCACCAGTTCCAGGTGAGGCCAAGAAAGAGTGCACAGCAATCAGGTCCATTTGGGGAACAAAGTCACCAGGACTGGGTGAGGCCCAGATGGGGACCAGAATCACCAGGTCCAGGTGAGGCCCAGGTGGTGACCAGAGTCCCCAGGTCCGGGAGAAGACCAGGTAAGGACCAGATTCACCAGGTCCAAGAGGCCCACGTGGGGACCTGAGTCACCAGGTATGGGTGACGCCCAGGTGTCAACCCCACACACCAAGTCCAGGTGAGGCCAACCTGCAGGCCAGAGTCTCCAGATCCAGGTGAGGCCCTAGTGGGGACCAGAGTCACCAGGTAAATGTGAGTCTACAAGAACACCACAGTCACCAGGTCCTGGTGTGGTTCATGTGGGAACGAGAGTCACCAGGTCCAGGTGAGACCCAGGTGGGGACCACAGTCACCAGGTCCAGATTGAGGCCTAGGTGGGGGGACGAGAGTCATCAGGACAAGTTGATGCCAAAGTGTGGAGCAAAGTTATCATGTCCAGGTGAGGCCCAGGTGGGGAACAGAGTAACCATGTCCCATTGATGCCAGGTGGGAAAAGAGTCACAGGTGGAGACGAGGCCTAAGTGAAGAGTAGATTCATCAGGTCCTGTTGAGGCCCAGTTGAGGAGCAGTGTCCCCAGCTCCGGGTAAGTCCAAGAAGGGGACCAGTGTCACCCAGTTCTGGTGATATCCAGGTGGGGACCAGAGTCACCACGTAGGGTGAGGCCCAGAGCGGGACGAGAATCACTAGGTCCAGGGTTGGCCCCGATGGGGAAATGAGAAATCAGGTCCCATAATGTCCATATGAGGACCTGAGTCACCAGGTCCAGGTGAGGTCCCTGTGGGAACCATTCACCTCATCCAGGTGAGGCCCAGGTGGGACGACAGTCACGAGGACCAGGTGAGGCCCAGGTATATAAAAGTGTACCCACGTCCCAATGATGCCCAGGTAAGTACCAGAGTCAACAGGTCCAGGAGAGGGCAAATATGGAACAGAGTCATTGTGTTCCAGGTGAGGCCAGATGGAGACCACAGGAACCAGGACCAGGAGAGCCCCATATGGGAACCAGAGCCACCAGATCCAGGTGAGGTCCAGGTGGGAAAACAGTCACAAGGTCCCGGTGACGCTCAGGTGGCAACAGGATTCACCAAGTCCAGGAGAGGCCCAGATGGCGACCAGTCACAGATCCAGGTTCGGACCATCTAAGTACCAGATTCACCTGGCCCAAGTGAAGCCCAAGGGTTGACCAGAGTCACCAGGTCAGGGTGAGACCCAGAGGGGGAACAAGAGTAACTAGTTTAGTTTGAGGCCCAGAATGGGACCAGAGGTCCCTGGTCAAAGTGAGACCCAGGTGTGGAATAGAGTATCCAGGTCCCAATGATGGCTGAGTGAGGACCAGAGTCACTAGGGCCATGCAGGCCCAGATGGAGAACAGAATCACTAGGTCCTGATGAGTCATAGAATCAGACCACAGTCCGCAGTATCAGGTGAGCACCTTGTGGAAAGCAGAGCCACTCTATCCAGCTGAGACCCAGGTCCATGGGAGGCCCACGTAAGTAACATATTCATCAGGTCGAAATGAGGCATAGCTGGGGACAAGAGTCACCAGGACTGGGTGCGGCCTAGGTGGGGCAAGATTCAGCAGTTCTGAGTTACTTCAATGTGGGGACGAGAGACGCCAGGTCCAGGTCAGGCCAAACTGAGGACCAGAGTCACCATATCCAGTTGAGGTCCATGTTGGAAAGAGAGTCACCAGGTCCAGGAGAGGTCCAGGTGGGGACTAGAGTCACCAGATCCAGGTGAAGCCCAGTTGGGGATCAGAGTCACTAGGTCCAGATGAGGCCCAGGTGAGGACTAGAGTTATCAGGTACACGTGAGGCCCCGGTGAGGATCAGAGGCCACAGGTCCATGTGAGGCCGGCTTGGGGACCATGGTCAACAAATCTACTTGAGGCCCAGGTGTGGAACACAGTAAGCAGGTCCAGGTGAGTCCCCAGTGGTGACAAGAGTGACCACGTCCAGGTGAGACACAAGTGGGGACCAGGACCATCAGGTCCCGGGGAGTCCCTTGAAAGAACCAGAGTCAACAGTTCGAGGTCAGGCGCAGGTGGCAACCAGGGTCAGGAGGTCCAATTCAGGCCAAAGTGGGGTTCACAGTCACTAGGGCATGGTGAGACCCAGAGGGGGACCAGAATCACCTGGTCCAGGTGAGGCCCAGGTGAGGACCAGGTTCACCATATCTGGTTCGGCTTAGAAGGATACCAGAATCACCTGATCGAGGTGATATCCAGATGGGGCCCAGAGTCACAAAGTCAGGGTGAGGCCCAGAGTGGTTCCAGAGTCATCGGGTCCAGGTGAGGCTAAGGTGTGGCACAGAATCACCAGGTACCAATGATGCCCAGGTGAGGACCAGAGTCACCAGATCTGGGTACACGCAGATAGGATCAGAGTCACCAGTTCCAGGTGACGCCAAGAAGGCGTCCACAGCAATCAGGTCCAGGTGGTGAAGAAGTCACCAGGACTTGGTGAGGCCCAGATTTGGACCAGATTCACCAGGTCCAGGTTATTCCAGGTGGTTACCAGGGTCCTCGGGTCTGGGAGAAGACCAGCTAAGGACCAGATTCAACAGGTCCAAATGAGACCCACGTGGGGAACTGAGTCACCAGCTATGTGTGAGGCCTAGGTGGCAACCCCACTCCCCAGGTCCAGGTGAGGCCAACCTGCAGGCCAGAGTCACCAGATGCAGGTGAGGACCAGATGGGGACCAGAGTCAACAGATCCATGTGAGGTCCATCTTCAAAGAGAGTCACCAGGTCCAGGAGATGTCCAGGTGGGGACCAGAGTCACCAGATCCAGGTGAAGTCCAGGTGGGGACCAGAGTCACCAGATCCAGGTGAAGCACAGGTGGGGACCAAAGTCAATAGGTCAAGATGAGGCCCTGGTGAGGACCAGAGTTACTAGGTACACGTGAGGCACCGGTGGGGATCAGAAGCAACAGGTCCATGTGAGGCCGGCTTGGGGACCATGGTCAACAGGTCTACTTGAGGCCCAGGTGTGGAACACAGTAAGCACGTCTAGGAATTCCCCGGGGGTGACAAGAGTCACAACGTCCAGGTGAGACCCACGTGGGGACCAGGACCACCAGGTACTCGGGAGGCCATTGAAAGAACCAGAGTCAACACTTCGAGGTCAGGCGTAGGTGGCAACCAGGGTCAGCAGGTCCATGTCAGGCCAAAGTGGGGTTCACAGTCACTAGGGCACGGTGAGACCCAGAGGGGGACCAGAGTCACCTGGTTCAGGCGAGGTTCAATTGTGGAACACAGTCACCGGGTCCCAATTTTGCCCAGTTGAGGACCATGGTCAACAGGGCCAGGTGAGGCCCAGATGGGGACCGGAGTCCCCAAATCCAGGTGAAGCCCAGTTGGGGAACACAGTCACCAGATCCGGGGTAGTCTCAGGTGCAGATCAGAATCACCAGGTCCAGGTGAGGTGCAGGTGGAAACCACACTGACCAGGTCCCGGTGAGGCCCTGGTGGGGACCAGAGACACGAGGTACATGAGAAGCTAGAAACGCTGCAGCCACCAGGTCCACATGATGTCCACGTGGGAACGAGAATCACCAGTTAGAGGTGAGGACCATGTGGCGATCCGACTTCCCATGTCCACGTGAGACCCAGGTGGAAACAAGTGTCACCATGTCCAGGTGTAGCCCAGTTGAAGACCAGAGTTAATAGTTCCCGCTGGGTCACTGTTAGTTAACAGAGTACCATATCCTGTTGCTAACCAAGTGGGTACAAGAGACACCAGGTCCTGGTGAGGGCCAAGTGGGACCAGAGTCACCAGATCTGGTTGAGGCCTAGAGGGGTACCAGAATCACCTGGTCCAGGTGACATCCAGATGGGGACCAGAGTCACCAGGTCAGTGTGAGGCCCAGAGAGGAAACACAGTCATCATGTCCACGTGAGGCTCAGGTGTGGAACAGAGTCACCAGGTACCTATGATGCCCAGGTGAGGACCAGAGTCACCAGATATGGGTGATGCGCAGATAGGACCAGAGTCACCAGATCTAGGTGAGGCAAAGAAAGTGTCCACAGCAAGCAGGTCCAGGTGGGGAACAAAGTCACCAGGACTGGGTGAGGCCCAGATGGTGTTCAGATTCACCAGGTCCAGGTGAGGCCCAGGTGGTGACCAGAGTTCCCGGGTCTGGGAGAGGACGAGGTACGGACCAGTTTACCAGGTCCAAGAGTCCCACGGGGGGACCTGAGTCACCAGGTATGGGTGAGGCCCAGGTTGCCATCCCACTCACAAGGTCCAGGTGAGGCCAACCTGCATGCCAGAGTCACCAGAACCAGGTGAGGCCCCAGTGGGGACCGGAGTCACCAAGTAAATGTGAGTCTACAAGAACACCACAGTCACCAGGTCCTGGTGTGGTTCATGTGTGAACGAGAGTCACCAGGTCCAGGTGAGACCCAGGTGGGGACCACAGTCACCAGGTCCAGATTGAGGCCTAGGTGGGGGGACCAGAGTCATGAGGAACATTTGAGGCCAAAGTGTGGAGCAAAGTTATCATGTCCAGGTGAGGCCCAGGTGGGGAACAGAGTAACCATGTCCCATTGATGCCAGGTGGGAAAAGAGTCACAAGGTACAGACGAGGCCTAAGTGAGGAGTAGATTCACCAGGTCCTGTTGAGGCCCGGTTGAGTACCAGTGTCCCCAGCTCCGGGTGAGTCCCAGAGGGGGATCAGAGTCACCCGGTTCTGGTCATATCCAGCTGGGGACCAGAGTCACCACGTCAGGGTGAGGCCCAGAAAGGGATGAGAATCACTAGGTCCAGGTGAGGCCCCGATGTGGAACTGAAACCAGGTCCCATGATGCCCGTATGAGGACCTGAATCACCAGGTACTGGTGAGGTCCCTGTGGGAACCAGTCACCTCGTCCATGTGAGGCCCAGGTGGGACCACAGTCACAGGTCCAGGTGAGGCCCACGTATATAAGAGAGTATCCAGTTTCCAATGATCCCCAGGTTAGGAGCAGAGTCAACAGGCCCAGGAGAGGCCCAAATATGGATCAGATTCATTATGTTCCAGGTGAGTCCAGATGGATACCACGGAAACCAGGTCCAGGAGAGCCCCATATGGGAACCAGAGCCACCAGATCCAGGTGAGTTCCAGGTGGGACCACAGTCACAAGGTCCAGGGGAGTCACAGGTTGCAACAGGATTCACCATGTCCAGCTGAGGCCCAGGTGGCGACCAGTCACCAGATCCAAGTGCGGACCATCTATGGACCAGATTCACCAGGCCCAAGTGAAGCCCAAGGGGTGACCAGAGTCACCAGGTAATGGTGAGGCCCAAATTTGGAACCAGAGTAACCAGTTTAGTTTGAGGCCCAGAATGGGACCAGAGGTCCCTGGTCAAAGTGCGGTCCAGGTGTGGAATAGAGTATCCAGGTCCCAATGATGCCTGGGTGAGGACCATAGTCACTAGGGCCATGCAGGCCCAGATGGGGAACAGAATCACTAGGTCCTGGTGAGGCATAGAATAAGACCAGAGTCAGCAGTATCAGGTTAGCCCCTTGTGGGAACCAGAGCAACTCTATCCAGCTGAGTCCCAGGTCCATGTGAGGCCCACGTGAGGACCAGATTCATCAGGTCGTATTGAGGCATAGCTGGGGACAAGAGTCACCAGGTCTGGGTGCGGCCTAGGTGGGGCAAGATTCAGCAGTTCTGCGTCTGGTCAAACTGGGGACGAGAGACACCAGGTCCAGGTGAGGCCAAACAGAGGACCAAGGTCACCAGATCCAGGTGAGGTCCATGTTGGAAAGAGAGTCACCAGGTCCAGGAGAGGTCCAGGGGGGACCAGAGTCACCAGATCCGGATGAAATCCAGGTTGGGATCAGAGTCACCATATCCAAATTGGCCCAGGTGAGGACCAGAGTAACCAGGTACACGTGAGGCCCCGGTGGGGATCAGAGGCAACATGTCCATGTGAGGCCGGCTTGGGAACCATGGTCAACAGTTCTACTTGAAGCCCAGGTGTGGAACACAGTAAGCAGGTCCAGGTGAGTCCCATGTTGGGACAAGTGTCACCACGTCCAGTTGAGGAGCAGGTGGGGAGAAGGATCACCAGGTACAGGGGAGGCCCTTGAAAGAACCAGAGTCAACAGTTCGAGGTCTGGCGTAGGTGGCAACCAGGGTCAGCAGGGGCAAGTCAGTTCAAAGTGGGGTTCACAGTCACCAGGGCACGGTGACACCCAGAAGGGGACCAGAGAGACCTGGTCCAGGTGAGGTCCAGTTGTGGAACACAGTCACCGGGTCCCAATTTTGCCCAGTTGAGGACCATGGTCAAAAGGGCCAGGTGAGGCCCAGATGGGGACCGGAGTCCCCAAATCCAGGTGAAGCTCAGGTGGGGACCAGAGTCACCAGATCCAGGGTAGTCTCAGGTGCAGACCAGAATCACCAGGTCCAGGTGAGGTGCAGGTGGCAACCACACTCACCAGGTCCCGGTAATGCCCTGGTGGGGACCAGAGTGACGAGGTACATGAGAAGCTAGAAACACTGCGGCAACCAGGTCCACATCATGTCCATGTGGGAACGAGAATCACCAGTTACAGGTGAGGACCGGGTGGGATTCCGACTCACAATGTCCAGGTGAGACCCTGGTGGGTACCACTGACACCATGTCCAGGTGTGGCCCAGGTGAAGACCAGATTTAATAGTTCCGGCTGGGTCACTGTTAGTGAACAGTGTAACCATATCCTGATGCTACCCTGGTGGGTACCAGAGACACCAGGTCCTGGTGAGGGTCAGGATGGACCAGAGACATGAGGTCCAGGTGAGGTTCCATTGGGAACCACAGTCACCAGGTCTGGTGAGGCCATGCTTAGGATCAGAGTCACCAGTTACAGGTGAGGCCCATGTTGAGCCAGAGTCACCTGGTACAGAAGAGGCCAAAGTCAGGACCAGAGTTACCAGGATCAGGTCTGTCCCAGTGGGGAATAGAGTAACCATGCCCCGAGGATGCCCAGGTAGAACCAGAGTCACCAGGTCCAGATGAGGCGCAGGTGGGGAGCATATTCACTCGGTCCCGGTGAGGCCCAGTTGCAGACCAGAGTCACCAGGTCTATTTGAGGACTAGAGGGGTACCAGATTCACCTGGTCTAGGTGACATCCAGATGAGGACCAGAGTCAACATGTCAGGGTGAGGCCCAGAGAGGCTCCAGAATCATCATGTCCAGGTAGGGCTCAGGTGTGGAACAGAGTATCCAGGTCATAATGGTCCACAGGTGAGGACCAGAGTCACCAGATCTGGGTGAGGCCCAGTTAGGATCAGAGTCACCAGTTCCAGGTGAGGACAAGAAGGAGTCCACAGCAATCAGGTCCAGGTGTGGAACAAAGTCACCAGGACTGGGAGAGGCCCAATGGGGACCAGATTGACCAGGTCCAGGTGAGGCCCAGGTGGTGACCAGAGGCCCCGGGTCTGGGAGAGAACCAGGTAAGGACCAGATTCACCAGGTCCAAGAGGCCCACGTGGGGACCTGAGTCACCAGGCAAGGGTGAGGCCCAGGTGGCAATAACACTCACCAGGTCGAGGTGAGGCCAACCTGCAAGCCATGCAGTGGAACCATATCCCGATGATGCCCAGGTAGGGAGAAGAGTTACCAGGTCCAGGTGAGGCCAACCTGCATGCCATGCAGTAGAAACATATCCAGATGATGCCCAGGTAGAGACCAGACTTACCAGGTCCAGGTGAGGCCAACCTGCAGGCCATGCAGTGGAACCATATCCCGATGATGCCCAGGTAGGGACCAGAGTCACCAGGTCCAAATGAGGCCCAGATGGAGCATATTCACTAGGTACAGGTGAGTCCCCTTTGAAGACCAGAGTCACCGGATCTGTTTGAGGCCTAGGGGGTACCAGAATCACCTTGTCCATGTGACATCCAGATGGGGACCAGAGTCACCAGGTCAGGGTGAGGCCCGGAGATGTTCCAGAGTCATCATGTCCAGGTGAGGCTCAGGTGTGGAACAGAGTCACCAGGTCCCAATGATGCCCAGGTGAGGAACAGAGTCACCAGGTCTGGGTGACGCGCAGATAGGATCAGAGAGACCAGATCTTGTTGAGGCCTAGAGGGGTACCAGATTCACAAAGTCAAGGTGAGGCACAGGTGGTGACCAGAGTCCCCGACTGGGAAAGGACCAGGTAAGGACCAGATTCACCAGGTCCAAGAGGCCCACGTGGGGACCTGAGTCACCAGGTATGAGTGAGGCCCAGGTGGCATAACACTCACCAGGTCCAGGTGAGGCCAACCTGCAGTCCATGCAGTGGAACCATATCCTGTTGATGCCCAGGTAGGGAGAAGATTACCAGGTCCAGGTGAGGCCAACCTGCATGCCATGCAGTGGAAACATATCCAGATGATGCCCAGGTAGAGACCAGACTTACCAGGTCCAGGTGAGGCCAACCTGCAAGCCATGCAGTGGAACCATGTCCCGATGATGCCCAGGTATGGACCAGAGTCACCAGGTCCAAATGAGGCCCAGATGGAGCATATTCACTAGGTACAGGTGAGTCCCCTTTGAAAACCAGAGTCACCAGATCTGTTTGAGGCCTAGGGGGTACCAGAATCACCTTGTCCATGTGACATCCAGATGGGGACCAGAGTCACTAGGTCAGGGTGAGGCCCAAGCGGTTCCAGAGTCAACATTTCCAGGTGAGGCTCAGGTGTGGTACAGAGTCACCAGGTACCAATGATGCCCAGGTGAGGACAAGAGTCACCCGGTCTGGGTGACGCACAGATAGGATCAGACTCAGCAGTCCAGGTGAGGCCAAGAAAGGGCACAGCAATCAGGTCCAGGTGGGGAACAAAGTCACCAGGACTGAGTGAGGCCCAGATGGGGACCAGATTCACCAGGTCCAGGTGAAGCCCAGGTGGTGACAAGAGTCCCCGGGTCTAGGAGAGGACCGGGTAAGGACAAGATTCACCAGGTCCAAGAGGCCCACGTAGGGACTTGAGTCACCAGGTATAGATGAGGCCCAGGTGGCAACCCCACTCACCAGGTCCTGGTGAGACCAACCTGCAGGCCAGAGTCACCAGATCCACGTGAGTCCCTAGTGGGGACCGGATTCACCAGGTAAAATTGAGTCTACAAGAATGCCAGAGTCAACAGGTCCAGGCGTGGTTCATGTAGGAACGAGACCACCAGGTCCAGGTGAGACCCAGGTGGGGACCACAGTCACCAGGTCCAGGTGTGACCCAGGTGGGGACCACAGTCACCAGGTTCAGTTTGTGGCCTAGGTGGGCGGATCAGAGTCATCAGGACCAGTTGAGGCCAAAGTGTGGAGCAAAGTTATCATGTCCAGGTCACGCCCAGTGGGAACAGAGTAACCATGTCCCATTGATGCCAGGTGGGAAAAGAGTCACAAGGTCCAGACGAGTCCTAAGTGAGGAGTAGATTCACCAGGTCCAGTTGTGCCCAGTTGAGGACCAGTGTCCCAGCTCCGGGTGAGTCCCAGAGGGGGAACAGAGTCACCCGATTCTGGTGATATCCAGATGGGGACAGAGTCACCATGTCAGGCTGAGGCCCAGAGGGGATGCAGCGTCATCATGTCCAGGTGAGTCTCAGGTGTGGAACAGAGTATCCAGGTCATAATGGTCCACAGGTGAGGACCAGAGTCACCAGATCTGGGTGAGGCCCAGTTAGGATCAGAGTCACCCGTTCCAGGTGAGGCCAAGAAGGAGTCCACAGCAATCAGGTCCAGGTGGGGAACAAAGTGACCAGGACTGGGTGAGGCCCAATGGGGACCAGATTCACCAGGTCCAGATGATTCCCATGTTGTGACCAGACTTACTAGTTCCGAGTGAGGACCAGGTAAAGACAAGATTCACCAGGTCAAAGGGAGGCCCACTTGGGCCCTGTGTCACAAGGTATGGGGGAGGCCCAGGTGGCAAACCCACTCACCAGGTCCAGGTGAGGCCAAGCTGCAGGCCATGCTGTGGAACCATGTCCCGATGATGCCCAGAGAGGGGCCAGAGTCACCAGGTCCAAGTGAGGCCCAGATGGAGCATTTCACTAGGTCCATGTGAGGCACAGTTGAGGACCATAGTCACCAGATTTGGTTGATGCCTAGAGGGGTACCAGAATCACCTGTCCAGGTGACATCCAGATGGGGACCAGAGTCACCAGGTCAGGGTGAGGCCAAGAGAGGTTCCAGAGTCATCATGTCCAGGTTAGGCTCAGGTGTGGAACTGAGTCACCAGGTACCAATGATGCCCAGGTGAGGACCACGGTCACCAGATTTGGTGACGCGCAGATAGTATCAGAGTCACAAGTTCCAGGTGAGGCCATGAAAGAGTCCACAGCAATCAGGTCCAGGTGGGGAACAAAGTCACCAGGACTTGGTGAGGCCCAGTGGGGACGATATTCACCAGGACCAAGTGAGGCCCAGGTGGTGAACAGAGTCCCCGGGTCTGGGAGAGGACCAGGGTAGGACCAGATTCACCAGGTCCAAGAGGCCCAAGTGGGGAACAGAGTCACCGGGTAAGGGTGAGGTCCAGGTGTCAACCCCACTCAACAGGTCCAGGTGAGGAAAACCTGCAGGCCAGAGTCACCACTTCCAGGTTAGGCCCTAGTGGGGACCGGAGTCATCAGGTAAAATGAGTCTACAAGAACACCACTGTCACCATGTCCAGGTGTTGTTCATGTGGGAACGAGAGTCACCAGGTCCAGGTGAGACCCAGGTGGGACCACAGTCACCAGGTCCTGATTTAGGCCTAGGTCGGGGGACCAGAGTCATCGGGACCAGTTGAGGCCAAAGTGTGGAGCAAAGTTACCATGTCCAGGTGAGGCCCAGGTGGGGAACAGAGTAACCATGTCCCATTGATGCCAGGTGGGAAAAGAGTCACAAGGTCCAGACGAGGCCTAAGTGAGGAGTAGATTCTCCAGGTCCTGTTGAGGCCCAGTGGAGGCATAGTGTCCCCAGCTCCGGGTGAGTCTCAGTGAGGGACCAGAGTCACCCGGTTCTGGTGATATCCAGGTGGGGACCAGAGTCACCACGTCAGGGTGAGGCCCAGAGGGGGACGAGAATCACTCAGTCCAGGGGAGGCCCCGATGTGGAACTGAACCAGGTCCCATAGTGCCCATATGAGGACCTGAGTCACCAGGTCCAGGTGAGGTCCCTGTGGGAACCAGTCGCCTCGTCCAGGTGAGGCCCAGGTGGGACCACAGTCACCAGGTCCAGGTGAGGCCCAGGTATATAATAGAGTACCCACGTCCCAATGATGCCCAGGTAAGGACCAGAGTTAACAGGTCCAGGAGAGGCCCAAATATGCATCAGAGTCATTGTGTTCCAGGTGAGGCCAGATGGAGACCATAGGAACATGGACCAGGAGAGCCCCATATGGGAACCAGAGCCACCAGATCCAGGTGAGGTCCAGGTGGGACCACAGTCACAAGGTCCCGGTGACGTGCAGGTGGCAACAGGATTCACCAAGTCCAGGTGAGGCCCAGGGCGCGACTTTTCACCAGACCCAGGTGAGGACCAGCCAAGGACCAGATTAACCAGGCCCAAGTGAAGCCCAAGGTGTGACCAGAGTCACCAGGTAAGGGTGAGGCCCAGAGGGGGAACCAGAGTAACCAGTTTAGTTTGAGGCCCAGAATGGGACCAGAGGTCCCTGGTCAGAGTGAGGCACAGGTGTGGAATAGAGTATCCAGGTCCCCATGATGCCTGGGTGAGGACTAAAGTCACGAGGGCCATGCAGACCCAGATGGGGAACAGAATCACTAGGTCCTGGTGAGGCATAGAATAAGACCACAGTCAGCAGTATCAGGTGAGCCCCTTGTGGGAACCAGAGCCACTCTATCCAGCTGAATCCCAGGTCCATGTGAGGCCCAGGTGAGGACCAGATTCATCAGGTCGAAGTGAGGCATAGCTGGGGAGAAGAGTCACCAGGTCTAGGTGCGTCCTAGGTGGGGCAAGATTCATCAGTTCTGAGTTAGGTCAAAGTGGGGACGAGAGACCCTAGATCCATGTGAGGCCAGACTGAGGACCAGATTCACCAGATCCAGGTGAAGTCCAGGTGAGGACCAGGGTCACCAGATCCAGGTGAAGCCCATGTGGGGACCAGAGTCACTGGGTCAGATGAGGCCCAGGTGAGGACCAGAGTTACCAGGTACACGTTTGGCCCCGGTGGTGATCGGAGGCAACAGGTCCATGTGAGGCCGGCTTGGGGACCATGGTCAACAGGACTACTTGAGGCCCAGGTGTGGAACACAGTAAGCAGGTCCAGGTGAGTCCCCGGTAGTGACAAGAGTCACCACGTCCAGGTGAGGCCCAGGTGGGGACCAGGATCACCAGGTACAGGGGAGGCCCTTGAAAGAACCAGAGTCAACATTTGGAGGTCAGGAGCAGGTGGAACCAGTGTCCGCAAGTCCAAGTCAGGCAAAGTGGGGTTCACAGTCACTAGGGCAGGGTGAGACCCAGAGGGGGACCAGAGTCACCTGGTCCAGGTGACGTCCAGTTGTGGAAAACAGTCACCGGGTCCCAATTTTGCCCAGTTGAGGACCATGGTGAACAAGACCAGGTGAGGCCCAGATGGGGACCGGAGTCGCCAAATCCAGGTGAAGACCAGGTGGGGACCAGTGTCACCGAATCCAGGGTAGTCTCAAGTGCAGACCAGAATCACAAGTTCCAGGTGAGGTGCAGGTGGCAACCACACTCACCAGGGCCCGGTGAGGCCCTGGTGTGGACCAGAGTCACGAGGTACATGAGAAGCTAGAAACACTGCAGCCACCAGGTCCACATGATGTCCATGTGGGCCGGAGAATCAGCAGTTACACGTGAGGACCAGGCGGGGATCCGACTCACCATGTCAATTTGAGACCCAGGTGAGATCCAGTGGCACCATGTCCAAATGTGGCCCAGGTGAATACCAGAGTTAATAGGTCCGGCTGGGTCACTGTTAGAGAACAGTGTAACCATATCCTGATGCTACCCAGGTGGGTACCGGAGACACCAGGTCCTGGTGAGGCCCAGGTGGGTCCAGAGACATGAGGTCCAGGTAAGATCCCGATGGGAACCGCAGTCACCAGGTCAGGTGAGGCCATGATTAGGATCAGAGTTCCCAGTTACAGGTGAAGCACAGGTGGAGCCAGAGTGACCTGGTATAGAAGAGGCCAAAGTCAGGACCAGAGTTACTAGGATCAGGTCAGTCCCATTGGGGAATAGAGTAACCATGTCCCGATGATGCCCAGGTAGAACCCGAGTCACCACGTCCAGATGAGGCGCAGGTGGGGAGCATGTTCACTAGGTCCAGGTGAAGCCCAGTTGAGGACCAGAGTCACCAGGTCTGGTTGAGGCCGACAGGGGTCCCAGATTCACCTGGTCTAGGTGACATCCAGATGGGGACCAGAGTCACCATGTCAGAGTGAGGCCCAGAGAGGATCCAGAGTCATCATGTCCAGGTGAGGATCAGGCGTGGAACAGAGTATCCAGGTCATAGTGGTCCACAGGTGAGGACCAGAGTCACCAGATCTGGGTGAGGCCCAGTTAGGATCAGAGTCACCAGTTCCAGGTGAGGCCCAAAAGGATTCCAGAGCAATCAGGTCCAGGTGGGGAACAAGGTCACCAGGACTGGGTGAGGCCCAGATGGCGACCAGATTCTCCAGGTCCATGGGATTCCCAGGTGGTGACCAGAGTTACTTGTTCCGGATGAGGACCAGGTAAGGACCAGATTCACCAGGTCCAAGTGAGACACACGTGGGGACCTGTGTCACCATGCATTGGTGAGGGCCAGGTGACATCCCCACACACCAGGTCCAGGTGAGGCCAAACTGCAGGCCATGCAGAGAAACCATGTACTGATGATGCCCAGGTAGGGACCAGAATTACCAGGTCCAGGTGAGGTGCAGGTGGCAAACACAATCAACAGGTCCCGGTGAGGCCCTGGTGGGGACCAGAGTCACGAGGTACATGAGAAGCTAGAAACACTGCAGCCACCAGATCCACATGATGTCCATGTGGGAACAAGAATCACCAGTTACAGAGGAGGACCAGGCAGGGATCCGAATCACCATGTCCACGTGAGACCCAAGAGGGGACCAGTGCCACCATGTCCAGGTGTGGCCCAGGTGAAGACCAGAGTTAATAGGTCCGGCTGGGTCACTGTTAGTGAACATTGTAACCATATCCTGATGCTACCCAGGTGGGTACCAGAGACACCAGGTCCTGGTGAGGCCCAGGTGGGACCAGAGACATGAGGTCCAGTTGAGGTCCCGATGGGAACCACAGTCACCAAGTCAGGTGAGGCCATGCTTAGGATCAGAGTCACCAGTTACAAGTGAGGCCCAGGTAGAGCCAGAGTCACCAAGTAGAGAAGACACCAAAGTCAGGACCAGAGTTACCAGGATCAGGTCAGTCCCAGGGGGGAATAGAGTAACCATGTCCCGATGATGACCAGGTAGAACCCGAGTCACCACGTACAGATGAGGCGCAGGTGGGGAGAATATTCACTAGGTCCCTGTGAGGCCCAGTTGAGGACCAGATTCCCCCAGTCTAGTTGAGCCTATAGGAGTACCAGATTCACCTGGTCTAGGTGACATCCAGATGGGGACCAGAGTCACCAGGTCAGGGTGAGGCCCAGAGAGGTTCCAGAGTCATCAGGTCCAGGTAAGGCTCAGGTGTGGAACAGAGTCACCAGGTACCAATGATGCCCAGGTGAGGACCAGAGTCACCAGGTCTGTGTTTCGCGCAGATAGGATCAGAGTCACCAGTTTCAGGTGAGGCCAAGAAAGAGTCCACAGCAATCAGGTCCAGATGGGGAACAAAGTCACCAGGACTGGGTGAGGCCCAGATGGGGACCAGATTCACCAGGTCCATGTGATTCCCAGGTGGTGACCAGAGTTACCAGTTCCGGGTGAGCACCAGGTAAGGACGAGATTCACCAGGTCCAAGTGAGACAGAGGTGGGGACCTGTGTCATATTGCATGTGTGAGGCCCAGGTTGCCAACACACTCACCAGGTCCAGGTGAGGCCAACCTGCAGGCCATGCAGAGGAACCATGTCTCGATGATGCCCAGGTAGACATCAGAGTTACCATGTCCAGGTGAGGCCAACCTGCAGGCCATGCAGTAGAACCATGTTCGGATGATGCCCCGGTAGGGACCAGAGTCACCAGGTCCAAATGAGGCCCAGATGGAGAATACTCACTAGGTCCAGGTGAGGTCCAGTTCAGGACCAGGGTCACCAGATCTGCTTTATGCCTAGAGGGGTACCAGAATCAACTGGTCCAGGTGACATCCACATGGGGACCAGAGTACCAGGTCACGAAGAGGCCCAGAGAGGTTACAGAGTCATCATGTCCAGGTGAGGCTCAGGTGTGTAACAGAGTCACCAGGTACCAATGATGCCCAGGTGAGGACCAGAGTCACCAGGTCTTGGTGACGCGCAGATAGGATCAGCGTCACCAGTTCCAGGTGAGGCCAAGAAAGAGTCCACAGCAATCAGGTCCAGGTGGGGAACAAAATCACCAGGACTGGGTGAGGCCCAGATGGGGACAAGATTCAACAGGTCCAGGTGAGGCCCAGATGTTGACCAGAGTCCCTGGATCTGTGAGAGGACCAGGTAAGGACCAGATTCACGAGGTCCAAGAGGCCCACATGGGGACCTGAGTCACCAGGTTTGGGTGAGGCCCAGGTGGCAACCCGACTCTCCGGGTCCAGGTGAGGCCAACCTGCAGGCCAGAGTCACCAGATCCAGGTGAGGCTCTAGTGTGGACCGGTGTCACCAGGTAAATGTGAGTCTACAAGAAAACCACAGTCACCAGGTCCACGTGTGGTTCATGTAGGAACGAGAGTCACCAGGTCCAGGTGAGACCCAGGTGGGGATCACAGTCACCAGCTCCAGATTGACGACTAGGTGGGGGGAACAGTGTCACCAGGAGCAGTTGCGGTCAAAGTGTGGAGCATTGTTATTATGTCCAGGTGAGGCCCAGGTGGGGATCAGAGTAACCATGTCCCATTGATGCCAGTTTGGAAGAGTCACAAGGTCCAGACGATGCCTAAGTGAGGAGTAGATTCACCAGGTCCTGTTGAGGCCCAGTTGAGGGCCAGTGTCCCCAGCTCTGGGGAAGTCCCACAGGGGGACCAGAGTCACCCGGTTCTGGTGATATCCAGATGGGGACCAGAGTCACCACGTCAGGATGAGGCCCAGGGTGGGACGAGAATCAATAGGTCTAGGTGAGGCCACGATGTGGAACTGAGAAACCAGGTCCCATGATGCCCATATGAGGACCTGAGTCACCAGGTCCAGGTGAGGTCCCTGTGGGAACCAGTCACCTCGCCCGGATGAGGCCCAGGTTGGACCACAGTCACCAGGTCCAGGTGAGGCCCAGGTATATGAGAGTATCCAGGTCCCAACGATGCCCAGGTAAGGACCAGAGTCAACAGGTCCAGGAGAGGCCCAAATATGGATCAGAGTCATTGTGTTTCAGGTGAGGCCAGATGGAGACCACAGGAACCAGGTCCAGGAGAGCCCCATATGGGAACCAGAGCCACCAGATCCATGTAAGTCCAGGTGGTACCACAGTCACAAGGTCCAGATGAGGCGCAGGTGGCAACAGGTATTACCGAGTCCAGGTGAGGCCAGGTGGCGACCACTCACCAGATCCAGGTGAGGACCAGCTAAGGACCAGATTCACCAGGCCCAAGTGAAGCCAAAGGGGTGACCAGAGTCACCAGGTTAGAGTGAGCCCCAGTGGGGGAACCAGAGCAACCAGTTTAGTTTGAGGCCCAGAATGGGACCATAGGTCCATGGTCAGAGTGAGTCCCTGATGTGGAATAGAGTATCCAGGTCCCAATGATGCCTGGGTGCGGACCACAGTCAGTAGGACCATGCAGGCCCAGATGGGGTCCAGAATCACTAGGTCCTGGTGAGGCATAGAATAAAACCACAGTCACCAGTATCAGGTGAACCCCATGTGGGAACCAGAGCCACTCTATCCAGCTGAGTAGCAGGTCCATGTGAGGCCCACGTGAGGACCAGATTCATCAGGTCGAATTGAGGCATAGCTGGGGACAAGAGGCACCACGTCTGGGTGCGGCCTAGGTGGGGCAAGATTCAGCAGTGCTGAGGTAGGTCAAAGTGGGGTCGAGAGACGACAGGTCCAGGTGAGGCCAAAATGAGGACCAGAGTCACCAGATGCAGGTCAGGTCCAGGTGGGGACCAGACTCACCAGATCCAGGTGAAGTCCAGTTGGGGACCAGAGTCACCAGATCCAGTTGAAGCCCAGGTGGGGACCAGAGTCACTAGGTCCAGATTAGGCGAAGGTGAGGACCAGAGTTGCCAGGTACACGTGAAGCCCCGGTGGGGATCAGAGGCAACAGGTCCATGTGAGCCCGGCTTGGGGACCATGGTCAACAGTTCTACTTGAGGCCCAGGTGTGGAACACAGTAAGCAGATCCAGGTGAGTTCCCGGTGGTGACAAGGGTCACCAGGTCCAGGTGAGGCCCATGTGGGCACCAGGATCACCATGTCCAGGGGACGCCCTTGAAAGAACCAGAGTCAACAGTTCGAGGTCAGGCGCAGGTGGCAACCAGGGTCAACAGGTCCAAGTCAGGCCAAAGTGGGGTTCACAGTCACTAGGGCACGGTGAGACCTAGAGTGGGACCAGAGTCACCTGGTCCAGGTGAGGTCCAGTTGTGGAACACAGTCACCGGCTCCCAATTTTGCCCAGTTGAGGACCATGGTCAACAGGGCTAGGTGAGGCCCAGATGGGGACCTGAGTCTCCAAATCCAGGTGAAGCCCAGGTGGGGACTACAGTCACCAGATCCAGGATAGTCTCAGGTGCAGGCCAGAATCACCAGGTCCAGGTGAGGTGTATGTGGCAACCACACTCACCAGGTCCCGGTGAGGCCCTGGTGGGGTCCAGAGTCACGAGGTACATGAGAAGCTAGAAACACTGCAGCCACCAGGTCCACATGATGTCCATGTGGGAACGAGAATCACCATTTACAGGTGAGGACAAGGCGGGGATCCGGCTCACCATGTTCAGGTCAGACCCAAGTGGGTACCAGTGTCACCATGTCCAGGTGTGGCCCAGGTGAAGACCAGAGTTAATAAGTCCGGCTGGGCACTGTTAGTGAACAGTGTAACCATATCCTGATGTTACCCAGGTGGGTACCAGAGACACCACGTCCTGGTGAGGCCCAAGTGGGACCAGAGACATGAGGTCCAGGTTAGGTCCCGATGGGAACCACAGTCACCAGGTCAGGTGTGGCCATGCATACGATCATAGTCACCAGTTACAGGTGAGGCCCAGGTGGAGCCAGAATCACCCGGTAGAGAAGACGCCAAAGTCAGGACCAGAGTTACGAGGATCAGTTCAGTCCCAGTGGGGCATAGAGTAACCATGTCCCGATGATGCCCAGGTAGAACCCGAGTCACCACGTCCAGATGAGTCGCAGGTGGGGAGTATATTCACTAGGTCCCGGTGAGGCCCAGTTGAGGACCAGTGTCACCAGGTATAGTTGAGGCCTAGAGGGGTACTAGATTCACCTGGTAGGTGACATCCAGATGGAGACCAGAGTCACCATGTTTGGCTGAGGCTCAGAGGGGATCCAGAGTCATCATGTCCAAGTGAGTCTCAGGTGTGGTAAAGAGTATCCATGTCATAATGGTCCACAGGTGAGGACCAGAGTCACCAGATCTGGTTGAGGCCCAGTTAGGATCAGAGTCACCAGTTCCAGGTGAGGCCAAGAAGGTGTCCACAGCAATCAGGTCCAGGTGGGGAACAAAGTCACAAGGACTGGGGGAGGCCAAGATGGGGACCAGATACACAAGGTCCAGGTGATATCCAGGTGGAGACCAGACATACCAGTTCCGGGTGAGGACCAGGTAAGGACAAGATTCACCAGGTCCAAGTGAGGCCCACGTGGGGACCTGTGTCACCAGGCATGAGTGAGGCCCAGATGGCAACCCCACTGACCAGGTCCAGGTGAGACCAACCTGCAGGCCATGCAGAGGAACCATGTCCCGATGATGACCATGTAGGGACCAGACTTACCAGATCCAAGTGAGGCCAACCTGCAGGCCATGCATTGGAACCATGTCCCGATGATGCCCAGGTAGGGACCAGAGTCACCAGGTCCAAAAGAGGCCCAGATGGTGCATATTCACTAGGTCCAAGTGAGGCCCAGTTGAGGACCAGAGTCACCAGAACTGGTTGAGGCCTAGAAGGGTACAGAATCACCTGGTCCAGGTGACATCCAGATGGGGACCAGAGTCACCAGGTCAGGGTGAGGCCCGGAGATGTTCCAGAGTCATCATGTCCAGGTGAGGCTCAGGTGTGGAACAGAGTCACCAGGTCCCAATGATGCCCAGGTGAGGAACAGAGTCACCAGGTCTGGGTGACGCGCAGATAGGATCAGAGTCACCAGATCTTGTGGAGGCCTAGAGGGGTACCAGATTCACCAAGTCAAGGTGAGGCACAGGTGGTGACCAGAGTCCCCGACTGGGAAAGGACCAGGTAAGGACCAGATTCACCAGGTCCAAGAGGCCCACGTGGGGACCTGAGTCACCAGGTATGGGTGAGGCCCAGGTGGCAATAACACTCACCAGGTCCAGGTGAGGCCAACCTGCAGTCCATGCAGTGGAACCATATCCTGTTGATGCCCAGGTAGGGAGAAGATTACCAGGTCCAGGTGAGGCCAACCTGCATGCCATGCAGTGGAAACATATCCAGATGATGCCCAGGTAGAGACCAGACTTACCAGGTCCAGGTGAGGCCAACCTGCAAGCCATGCAGTGGAACCAAGTCCCGATGATGCCCAGGTATGGACCAGAGTCACCAGGTCCAAATGAGGCCCAGATGGAGCATATTCACTAGGTACAGGTGAGTCCCCTTTGAAAACCAGAGTCACCAGATCTGTTTGAGGCCTAGGGGGTACCAGAATCACCTTGTCCATGTGACATCCAGATGGGGACCAGAGTCACTAGGTCAGGGTGAGGCCCAAGCGGTTCCAGAGTCAACATTTCCAGGTGAGGCTCAGGTGTGGTACAGAGTCACCAGGTACCAATGATGCCCAGGTGAGGACAAGAGTCACCCGGTCTGGGTGACCCACAGATAGGATCAGACTCACCAGTCCAGGTGAGGCCAAGAAAGGGCACAGCAATCAGGTCCAGGTGGGGAACAAAAAATCACCAGGACTGGGTGAGGCCCAGATGGCGACCAGATTCCCCAGGTCCAGGTGAGGCCCAGGTGGTGACAAGAGTCCCCGGGTCTAGGAGAGGATCGGGTAAGGACAAGATTCACCAGGTCCAAGAGGCCCACGTAGGGACTTGAGTCACCAGGTATGGGTGAGGCGGAGGTGTCAACCCCACTCACCAGGTCCCTGTGAGACCAACCTGCAGGCCAGAGTCACCAGATCCACGTGAGTCCCTAGTGGGGACCGGATTCACCAGGTAAAAGTGAGTCTACAAGAACGCCAGAGTCACCAGGTCCAGGCGTGGTTCATGTAGGAACGAGACCACCAGGTCCAGGTGAGACCCAGGTGGGGACCACAGTCACCAGCTCCAGGTGTGACCCAGGTGGGGACAGAGTCCCTGGGTCTGGGAAAGAACCAGGTAAGGACCAGGTTCATCTGGTCCAAGAGGCTCACGTGGGGACCTGAGTCACCAGCTATGTGTGTGGCCTAGGTGGCAACCCCACTCACCAGGTCTAGGTGAGGCCAACCGGCGGGCCAGAGTCACCAGATCCAGGTGAGGCCCTAGTGGGGACCGCAGTCACCAGGTAAATGTGAGTCTACAAGAACACCACAGTCACCAGGTCCAGGTGTGGTTCATGTGGGAACGAGAATCACCAGGTCCAGGTGAGACCCAGGTGGGGACCACAGTCACCAGATCCAGATTGAGGACTAGGTGGGGGACCAGAGTCATCAGGACCAGTTGAGGCCAAAGTGCGGAGCAAAGTTATCATGTCCAGGTGAGGCCCAGGTGGGAACAGAGTAACCATATCCCTTTGATGCCAGGTGGGAAAAGAGTCAAAAGGTCCAGACGATGCCTAAGTGAGGAGTAGATTCACCAGGTCCTGTTGAGGCCCAGTTGAGGACCAGTGTCCCCAGATCCGGGTGAGTCCCAGAGGGGACCAGAGTCACCCGGTTCTGGTGATATCCAGCTGGAGACCAGAATCACCACGTCAGGGTGAGGCCTAGAGGGGCACGAGAATCACTAGGTCCAGGTGAGTCCCCGATGTGGAACTGAGAAACCAGGTCCCATGATGCCCATATGAGGACGTGAGTCACCAGGTCCAGGTGAGGTCCCTGTGGGAACCAGGCACCTCGTCCAAGAGAGGCCCAGGTGGGACCACAGTCACCAGGTCCAGGTGAGGCCTAGGTATATAAGTGAGTATCCAGGTCCCAAAGAGGCCAGGTAAGGACCTGAGACAACAGATCCAGGATAGGCCCAAATATGGATCAGAGTCATTGTGTTCCAGGTGAGGCCAGATGGAGACCACAGGAACCAGTTACAGGATAGCCCAATATGAGAACCAGAGCCGCCAGATCCAGGTGAGGTCCAGGTGGGAACACAGTCACAAGGTCCAGGTGAGGCGCAATTGGCAACAGGATTCACCAAGTCCAGGGGAGGCCCAGGTGGCGACCAGTCACCACATCCAAGTGCGGACCAGCTAAGGTCCAGATTCACCAGGCCCAAGAGAATTCAAAGGGGTGACCAGAGTCACCAGGTAAGGGTGAGGCCCAGAGGGGGAAAAAGAGTAACCAGTTTAGTTTGAGGCCCAGAATGGGACCAGAGGTGCCTAGTCAGAGTGAGGCCCAGGTGTGGAATAGAGTATCCAGGTCCCAATGATGCCTGGGTGAGGAATAGAGTTACTAGGGCCATGCTGGCCTAGATGGGGAACAGAATCAACAGGTCCTGGTGAGGCATAGAATAAGACCACAGTCAGCAGTATCAGGTGAGCCCCTTGTGGGAACCAGAGCCACTCTATCCAGCTGAGTCCCAGGTCCATGAGAGGCCCACGTGAGGACCAGATTCATCAGGTCGAATTGAGGCATAGCTGGGGACAAGAGTCACCAGGTCTGGGTGCGGCATAGGTAGGGTAATATTCAGCAGTTCTGAGTTAGGTCAAAGTGGGGACAAGAGTCAGCAGGTCCAGGTGAGGCCAAACTGAGGACCAGAGTCACCAGGAACAGGTGAGGTCCAGGTGGGGAACAGTGTCATCAGATCCAGGTGAAGTCCAGGTGGGGACCAGAGTCACGAGATCCAGGTGAAGTCCAGATGGGGACCAGAGTCACTAGGTCCAGATGAGGCCCAGGTGAGGACCAGAGTTACCAGGTACACGTGAGGCCCCGGTGGGAATCAGAGGCAACAGTTCCATGTGAGGCCGGCTTAGGGACCATGGTCAACAGATCTACTTGAGGTTCAGGTGTGGAACACAGTAGGCAGGTCCAGGTGATTCCCAGGTGGTGACAAGTGTCTCCACGTCATGGT
The DNA here is from genome assembly GCF_053574225.1 of Canis aureus. Taxonomy (NCBI): domain Eukaryota; kingdom Metazoa; phylum Chordata; class Mammalia; order Carnivora; family Canidae; genus Canis; species Canis aureus. Next base: position 1,132,851 of record NW_027554422.1, read on the forward strand.
TTGGCCCAGGTGGGGAACAGAATCACCAGGTACAGTGGAGGCCCTTGAAAGAACCAGAGTCAACAATTCGAGGTAAGGCGCAGGTGGCAACCAGGGTCAGCAGGTCCAAGTCAGGCCAAAGTGGGGTTCACAGTCACTAGGGCACGTGAGACCCAGAGGGGGACCAGAGTGACCTGGTCCAGGTGAGGTCCAGTTGTGGAACACAGTCACCGGCTCCCAATTTTGCCCAGTTGAGGACCATGGTCAACAGGGCCAGGTGAGGCCCAGATGGGGACCTGAGCCCCGAAATCTAGGTGAATCCCAGGTGGGGACCAGAGTCACCAGATCCAGGGTAGTCTCAGTGCAGACCAGAATCACCAGGTCCAGGTGAGGTGCAGGTGAAACCAAACTCACCAGGACCCGGTGAGTCCCTGGTGGGGATCAGAGTCACGAGGTACATGAGAAGCTAGAAACACTGCAGCCACTAGGTCCACATGATGTCCATGTGGGAACGAGAATCACCAGTTACAGGTGAGGACCAGGTGGGGATCTGACTCACCATGTCCAGGTGAGTCCCAGTTGGGAACCAGTGTCACCATGTCCATGTGTGGCACATGTGAAGACCAGAGTTAATAGATCCGGCTTGGTCACTGATAGTGAACAGGGTAACCATATCCTGATGCTACCCAGGTGGGTACCAGAGACACCAGGTCTCGGTGAGGTCCAGGTGGGACCAGAGACATGAGGTCCAGGTGAGGTCCTGATGGGAACCACAGTCACCAGGTCAGGTGAGGTCATGCTTAGTATCAGAGTCACCAGATAAAAGTGAGGTGCAGGTGGTGCCAGAGTCACCTGGTACAGACGAGGCCAAAGTCAGGACCAGAGTTACCAGGATCAGGTCAGACCCAGTGGGGAATAGAGTAACCATGTCCCGATGATGCCCAGGTAGAACCAGAGTCAACAGGTCCAGATGAGGCGCAGGTGTGGAGCATGTTCACTATGTCCCTTTGAGGGCCAGTTGCCGTACAGAGTCACCAGATCTAGTTTAGGCCTAGAGGGGTACCAGACTCACCTGGTCTAGGTGACATCCAGATGAGTACCAGAGTCAGCATGTCAGGGTGAGGCCCAGAGGGGATCCAGAGTCATCATGTCCAGGTAGGGCTCAGGTGGGGAACAGAGTATCCAGGTCACAATGGACACAGGTGAGGACCAGAGTCAGCAGATCTGGGTGAGGCCCAGTTAGGATCAGAGTCACCAGTTCCAGGTGAGCCGAAGAAGGAGTCCACAGCAATCAGGTCCAGGTGGGCAACAAATTCACCAGGACTGGGTGAGGCCCAGATGGGGACCAGATTCACCATGTCCAGGTGACTTACAGGTGGTGACCCGACTTACCAGTTCCCGGTGAGGACCAGGTGAGGACAAGATTCAACAGATCCACGTGAGGCCCACGTGGGGACCTGTGTCACCAGGTATGGGTGAGGCCCAGGTGGCAACACCACTCCCCAGGTCCAGGTGAGGCCAACATGCAGGCCATGCAGACGAAACATGTCACGATGATGCCCTGGTTGGGACCAGAGTTACCAGATCCAGGTGAAGCCAACCTGCAGGCCATGGAGTGGAACCATGTCCCGATGATGCCCAGGTAGGGACCAGAGTCACCAGGTGCAAATGAGGCCCAGATGGAGCATATTCACTAGGTCCAGGTGAGGCCCAGTTGAGGACCAGAGTCTCCAGATCTGGTTGATGCCTAGAGGGGTACCAGAATCACCTGGTCCAGGTGGCATCCAGATGGGTTCCAGAGTCACAAGGTCAGGGTGAGACCCAGAAATTTTCCAGAGTCAACATGTCCAGGTGAGGCTCAGGTGTGGAACAGAGTCACCTGGTACCAACGATGCTCAGGTGAGGACCAGAGTCACCAAGTCTGCGTGATGCGCAGATAGAATCAGAGTCACCAGTTCCAGGTGAGGCCAAGAAAGTGTCCACAGCAAGCAGGTCCAGGAAGGTAACAAAGTCCCCAGGACTGGGTGAGGCCCAGATGGGGACCAGATTCACCAGGTCCAGTTGAGGCCCAGGTGGTGACCAGAGTTCCCGGGTCTGGGAGAGGACGAAGTAAGGACCAGATTCACCAGGTCCAAGAGGCCCACGGGGGGACCTGAGTCACCAGGTATGGGTGAGGCCCAGGTGGCCACCCCACTCACAAGGTCCAGGTGAGGCCAACCTGCATGCCAGAGACACCAGATCCAGGTGAGGTCCAGGTGGGGACCAGAGTCACCATATCCAGGTGAGGTCCATGTTCAAAGAGAGTCACCAGGTCCAGGAGAGGTCCAGGTGGGGACCAGAGTCACCAGATCCAGGTGAAGTCCAGGTGGGGACCAAAGTCACCAGATCCAGGTGTAGCACAGGTGGGGACCAAAGTCAATAGGTCCAGATGAGGCCCAGGTGAGGACCAGAGTTATCAGGTACAGTTGAGGCCCCGGTGGGGATCAGAAGAAACAGGTACATGTGAGGACGGCTTGGGGACCATGGTCAACAAGTCTACTTGAGGCCCAGGTGTGGAACACAGTAAGCATGTCCAGGAAGTCCCCGGGGGTGACAAGAGTCACCACGTCCAGGTGAGGCCCACGTGGGGACCAGGATCACCAGGTACATGGGAGGCCATTGAAAGAACCAGAGTCAACACTTCGAGAACAGGCGTAGGTGGCATTCAGGGTCAGCAGGTCCAAGTCAGGCCAAAGTGGGGATCACAGTCACTAGGGCACGGTGAGACCCAGAGGGGGACCAGAGTCACCTGGTCAAGGTGAGGTTCAGTTGTGGAACACAGTCACCGGGTCCCAATTTTGCCACTTGAGGACCATGGACAACAGGGCCAGGTGAGGCCCAGATGGGGACCGGAGTCCCCAAATCCAGGTGAAGCAAAGGTGGGGAACACAGTCACCAGATACGGGGCAGTCTCAGGTGCAGATCAGAATCACCAGGTCCAGGTGAGGTGCAGGTCGAAACCACACTCACCAGGTCCCGGTGAGGCCCTGATGGGGACCAGAGACACGAGGTACATTAGAAGCTAGAAACACTGCAGCCACCAGGTCCACATTATGTCCATGTGGTAACGAGAAAAACCAGTTATAGTTGAGGACCAGGTGGCGATCCGACTCCCCATGTCCAGGTGAGACCCAGGTGGAAACAAAGTGTCACCATGTCCAGGTGTGGCCCAGGTGAAGACCAGAGTTAATAGTTCCCGCTGGGTAACTGTTAGTTAACAGAGTACCATGTCCTGATGCTAACCAGGTGGGTACCAGAGACACCAGGTCCTGGTGAGGGCCAAGTGGGACCAGAGTCACCAGATCTGGTTGAGGCCTAGAGGGGTACCAGAATCACCTGGTCCAGGTGTCATCCAGATGGGGAACAGAGTCACCAGGTCAGGGTGAGGCCCAGAGAGCATCCACAGTCATCATGTCCAGGTGAGGCTCAGGTGTGGAACAGAGTCACCAAGTACCTATGATGCCCAGGTGAGGACCAGAGTCACCAGATATGGGTGTTGCGCATATAGGATCAGAGTCACCAGATCTAGGTGAGGCGAAGAAAGTGTCCACAGCAAGCAGGTCCAGGTGGGTAACAAAGTCCCCAGGACTGGGTGAGGCCCAGATGGGGACCAGATTCACCAGGTCCAGGTGAGGCCCAGGTGATGACCAGAGTTTTCGGGTCTGGGAGAGGACGAGGTAAGGACCAGATTCACCAGGTCCAAGAGGCCCACGGGGGGACCTGAGTCACCAGGTATGGGTGAGGCCCAGGTGGCCACCCCACTCACAAGGTCCAGGTGAGGCCAACCTGCATGCCAGAGTCACCAGATCCAGGGGAGGCCCTGGTGGGTACCGGAGTCACCAGGTAAATGTGAGTCTACAAGAACACCACAGTCACCAGGTCCTGGTGTGGTTCATGTGTGAACGAGAGTCACCAGATCCAGGTGAGACCCAGGTGGGGACCACAGTCAACAGGTCCAGATTGAGGCCTAGGTGGGGGGACCAGAGTCATGAGGAACATTTGAGGCCAAAGTGTGGAGCAAAGTTATCATGTCCAGGTGAGGCCCAGGTGGGGAAGAGAGTAACCATGTCCCATTGATGCCAGGTGGGAAAAGAGTCACAAGGTCCAGACGAGGCCTAAATGAGGAGTAGATTCACCAGGGCCTGTTGAGGCCCGGTTGAGTACCAGTGTCCCCAGCTCCGGGGGAGTCCCAGACGGGGACCAGAGTCACCCGGTTCTGGGCATATCCAGCTGGGGACCAGAGTAACCACGTCAGGGTGAGGCCCAGAAAGGGATGAGAATCACTAGGTCCAGGTGAGGCCCCGATGTGGAACTGAAACCAGGTCCCATGATGCCCATATGAGGACCTGAATCACCAGGTCCTGGTGAGGTCCCTGTTGGAACCAGTCAACTCGTGCAGGTGAGGCCCAGGTGGGACCACAGTCACCAGGTCCAGGTGAGGCCCACGTATATAAGAGAGTATCCAGTTGCCAATGATCCCCAGGTTAGGACCAGAGTCAACAGGTCCAGGAGAGGCCCAAATATGGATCAGAGTCATTATGTTCCAGGTGAGTCCAGATGGATACCACGGAACCAGGTCTAGGAGAGCCCCATACGGGAACCAGAGCGACCAGATCCAGGTGAGTTCCAGGTGGGAACACAGTCACAAGGTCCAGGTGAGGCACAGGTGGCAACAGGATTCACCATGTCCAGCTGAGGCTCAGGTGGCGACCAGTCTCCAGATCCAGGTGCGGACCAGCTAAGGACCAGATTCACCAGGCCCAAGTGAAGCCCAAGGGGTGACCAGAGACACCAGGTGACGGTGAGGCCCAGAGGGGGAACCAGAGTAAACAGTTTAGTTTGAGGCCCAGAATGGGACCAGAGGGCCCTGGTCAGAGTGAGGCCCAGGTGTGGAATAGAGTATCCAGGTCCCAGTGATGCCTGGGTGAGGAACAGAGATACTAGGGCCATGCATGCCTAGATGGGGAACAGAATCACCAGGTCCTGGTGAGGCATAGAATAAGACCACAGTCAGCAGTATCAGGTGAGCCCCTTGTGGGAACCAGAGCTACTCTATCCAGCTGAGTCCCAGGTTCATGTGAGGCCCACGTGAGGACCAGATTCATCAGATCGAATGAGGCATACCTGGGGACAAGAGTCACCAGGTCTGGGTGCGGCCTAGGTGGGGCAAGATTCAGCAGTTCTGAGTTAGGTCAAAGTGGGGACAAGAGTCAACAGGTCCAGGTGAGGCCAAAGTGAGTACGAGAGTCACCACGTCCAGGTGAGGTCCAGGTGTGGACCAGAGTCCCCAGATTCAGGTGAAGTCCAGGTCGGAACCAGAGTCACCAGATCCAGGTGAAGCCCAGGTGGGGACCAGAGTCGCTAGGTCCAGATGACTCCCAGATGAGGACCAGAGTTACCAGGTACACGTGTAGCCCCGGGCGGGATCAGAGGCAACAGTTCCATGTGAGGCCGGTTGGGGACCATAGTCAACAGGTCTAATTGAGGCCCAGTTATGGAACACAGTAAGCAGGTCCAGGTGAGTCCCCGGTGTTGACAAGACTCACCACGTCCAGGTGAGGCCCAGGTGGGGACCAGAATCACCATGTCCAGGGGAGGCCCTTGAAAGTACCAGAGTCAACAGTCGAGGTCAGGCGCAGGTGGCAACCAGGGTCAGCAGGTCCCAGTCAGGCTAAAGTGGGGTTCACAGTCACTAGGGCAGGGTGAGACCCAGAGGGGGACCAGAGTAACCTGGTAGAGGTGAGGTCCAGTTGTGGAACACAGTCAACGAGTCCCAAATTTGCTCAGTTGAGGAAAATGGTCAACAGGGCCAGGTGAGGCCCAGATGGGGACCGGAGTCAAAATATCCAGGTGAAGCCCAGGTGGGGACCACAGTCACCAGATCCAGGGTAGATTCAGGTGCAGACCAGAATCACCATGTCCAGGTGTGGCCCAGGTGAAGAGCAGAGTTAATAGGTCCGGCTGGGTCACTGTTAGTGAAGAGTGTAACCATATCCTGATGCTATCCCGGTGGGTACCGGAGACAAAAGATCTTGGTGAGGCCCAGGTGGGACCGGAGACATGAGGTCCAGGTGAGGTCCCGATGGGTTCCCCAGTCACCAGGTCAGGTGAGGCCATGCTTAGGATCAGAGTCACCAGGTACAGGTGAAGCCCAAGTGGAGATAGAGTCACCTGGTACAGAAGAGGCCAAATTCAGGACCAGAGTTACCAGGATCAGATTAGTTCCTGTGGGGAATAGAGTAACTATGTCCCGATGATGCCCAGGTAGAACCAGAGTCACCAGGTCCAGATGAGGCGCAGATGGGGAGCATGTTCAATAGGGCCCGGTGAGGCCCAGTTGAGGACCAGAGTCACCAGGTCAAGTTGAGGCCTAGAGTCGTACCAGATTCACCTGGTCTAGGTGACATCCATATGCGGACCAGATTCACAATGTCAGGGTGAGGCCCAGAGGGGATTAAGAATCATCATGTCCAGGTGAGGCTCAGGTGTGGAACCGAATATCCAGATCATAATGGTCCTCAGGTGAGGACCAGAGTCACCAGATCTGGGTGAGGCCCAGTTAGGATCAGAGTCACAAGTTCCAGGTGTGGCCAAGAAGGAGTCCACAGCAATCAGGTCCAGGTGGGCAACAAATTCACCAGGACTGGGTGAGGCCCAGATGGGGACCAGATTCACCAGGTCCAGGTGACTTCCAAGTGGTGACCAGACTTACCAGTTCCGGGTGAGGACCAGGTAAGGACAAGATTCAACAGGTCCACGTGAGGGCCATATGGGGACTTGTGTCATCAGTTATGCATGAGGCCCAGGTGGCATCCCCACTCTCCAGGTCCAGGTGAGGCCAACCAGCAGGCCATGCAGAGGAATCATGTCACGATGATGCCCTGGTTGGGACCGAGTTACCAGATCCAGGTGAGGCCAACCTTCAGGCCATGCAGTGGACACATGTCCCGATGATGCCCAGGTAGTGACCAGAGTCACCAGGTGCAAATGAGGCCCAGATGGAGCATATTCACTAGGTCTAGGTGAGGCCCAGTTGAGGACCAGAGTCCCCAGATCTGGTTAAGGCCTAGAGGGGTACCAGAATCACCTGGTCCAGGTGACATCCAGATGGGGACCAGAGTCACCAGGTCAGAGTGAGGCCCAGAGTTTTTCCAGAGTATTCATGTCCAGGTGAGGCTCAAGTGTGGAACAGAGTCACCAGGTACCAATAACTCCCAGGTGAGGACCAGAGTCACCAGATCTGGGAGGCGCGCATATAGGATCAGAGTCACCAGTTCCAGGTGAGGCCAAGAAAGGGTCCACAGCAATCAGGTCCAGGTGGGGAATAAATGACCAGGACTGGGTGAGACCCAGATGGGGACCAGATTCCCCAGATCCAGGTGAGTCCCAGGTGGTGACCAGAGTCCCCAGCTCCGGGAGAGGACCAGGTAAGGACCAGATTCACCAGGTCCAAGAGGCCCACGAGGGGACCTGAGTCACCAGGTATGGGTGAGGCCCAGGTGGCAACCCCACTCACCAGGTCCAGGTGAGGCCAACCTGCAGGCCAGAGTCTCCAGATCCAAGTGAGGCCCTAGTGGGAACCAGAGTCACCAGGTAAATATGAGTCTACAAGAACACCACAGTCACCAGGTCCTGGTGTGGTTCATGTGGGAACGAGAGTCACCAGGTCCAGGTGAGACCCAGGTGGGGACCACAGTCACCAGATCCAAATTGAGGCCTAGGTGGGGGGACCAGAGTCATCTGGACAAGTTGATGCCAAAGTGTGGAGCAAAGTTATCATGTTCAGGTGAGGCGCAGGTGGGGAACAGAGTAACCATGTCCCATTGATGCCCGTTGGGAAAAGAGTCAGAGGGTCCAGACGAGGCATAAGTGAGGAGTAGAATCATCAGGTTCTGTTGAGGCCCAGTTGAGGACCACTCTCCACAGCTCCAGGTGAGTCCCAGAGGGGGACCAGAGTCCCCCGGTTCTGGTGATATCCAGGTGGGGACCATAGTTACCACGTCAGTGTGTAGCCCAGAGGGGACGAGAATCACTAGGTCCAGGTGAGGCCGCGATATGGAACTGAGAAACCAGGTCCCATGATGCACATATAAGGACCTGAGTCACCAGGTCCAGATGAGGTCCCTGTGGGAACCAGTCACCTCGTCCAGGTGAGGCCCAGGTGTGACCACAGTGACCAGGTCAAGGTGAGGCCCAGGTATATAAGAGAGTATCCAGGTCTCTATGATGCCCAGGTAAGCACCAGAGTCAACAGGTGCAGGAGAGGGCCAAATATGGATCAGAGTCATTGAGTTCCAGGTGAGACCAGATGGAGACCACAGGAACCAGGTCCAGGAGAGCCCCATACGGTAACCAGAGCCACCAGATCCAGGTTAGGTTCAGGTGGAACCACAGTCACAAGGTCCAGGTGAGGCACAGGTGGCAACAAGCCTCACCAAGTCCAGGAGAGGCCCAGGTGGCGACCAGTCACCAGATCCAGGTGCGGACAATTAAGGACCAGATTCACCAGGCCCAAGTGAAGCCCAAGGGGTGACCAGAGTCACCAGGTAAGGGTGAGGCCAAGAGGGGGATTCAGAGTAACCAGTTTAGTTTGGGGCCCAGATTGGGACCAGAGGTCCCTGGTCAAAGTGAGTCCCAGGTGTGGAATAGAGTATCCAAGTCCCAATGATGCCTGGGTGAGGACCAGATACACTAGGGCCATGCATCCCCAGATGGGGAACAGAATCACTAGGTCCTGGTGAGGCATAGAATAAGATCACAGTCAGCAGTATCAGGTGAGCCCCTTGTGGGAACCAGAGCCACTCTATCCAGCTGAGTCCCAGGTCCATGTGAGGCCCACGTGAGGACCATATTCATCAGATCGAATTGAGGCATAGCTTGGGATAAGAGTCACCAAGTCTGGGTTCGGCTTAGGTGGGGCAAGATTCAGCAGTTCTGAGTTAGGTCAAAGTGGGGACGAGAGACATCAGGTACAGGGGAGGCCAAAATGAGTACGAGAGTCAGCAGATCCAGGTGAGGTCCATGTTGGAAAGAGAGTCACCAGGTCCAGGAGAGGCCCAGATGGGGACCAGAGTCACCAGATCCAGGTGAAGTCCAGGTGGGTACCAGAGTCACCAGACCCAGGTGAAGCCAAGGTGGGGACCAGAGTCACTAGATCCAGATGAGACCCAGGTGAGGACCAGTGTTACCAGGTACACGTGAGGCCCCGGTGGGGATCAGAGGCAACAGGTCCATGTGAGGCCGGCGGGGACCATGGCCAACAGGTCTATTGAGGCCCAGGTGTGGAACACAGTAACCAGGTCCACGTGAGTGCCCTGTGGTGACAAGAGTCACCAGGTCCCGGTGAGGCCCATATGGGCAACAGGATCACCATGTCCAGGGGAGGCCCTTGAAAGTACCAGAGTCAACAGTCGAGGTCAGGCGCAGGTGGCAACCAGGGTGAGCAGGTCCAAGTCAGGCCAAAGTGGGGTTCACAGTCACTAGGGCATGGTGAGATCCAGAGGGGGACCAGAGTCACCTGGTCCAGGTGACGTCCAGTTGTGGAACAGAGTCACCGGGTCCCAATTTTGCCCAGTTGAGGACCATGGTCAACAGGGCCAGGTGAGGCCCAGATGGGGACCGGAGTCCAAATATCCAGGTGAAGCCCAGGTGGGGACTACAGTCATCAGATCAAGGGTAGTCTCAGGTGCAGGCCCGAATCACCAGGTCCAAGTGAGGTGCAGGTGGCAAACACACTCACCAGATCCCGGTGAGGCCCTGGTGGGGATCAGAGTCACGAGGTACATGAGAAGCTAGAAACACTGCAGCAACCAGGTCCACATGATGTCCATGAGGGAAGGAGAATCACCAGTTACAGATGAGGACCAGGCGGGGATCCGACTCACCATGTCCAGGTGAGACCCAAGTGGGAACCAGTGTCACCATGTCCAGGTGTGGCCCAGGTGAAGACCAGAGTTAATAGGTCCGGGTGGATCACTGTTAGAGAACAGTGTAACCATATCCTGATGCTACCCAGGTGGGTACCAGAGACACCAGGTCCTGGTGAGGCCCAGGTGGGACCAGAGTCATGAGGTCCAGTTGAGGTCCCGATGGGAACCACAGTCACCAGGTCAGGTGAGGCCATGCTTAGGATCAGAGTCACCAGTTACAGGTGAGGACCAGGTGGAACCAGAGTCACCTGGTACAGAAGAGACCAAAGTCAGGACCAGAGTTACCAGGATCAGGTCAGTCCCAGTGGGGAATAGAGTAACCATGTCCCGATGATGCCAAAGTAGAACCCGAGTCACCACGTCCAGATGAGGCGCAGGTGGGGAGCATATTCACTAGGTCCCGGTGAGGCCCATATGAGGACCAGAGGCCCCCGGGCTATTTTAGGCCTAGAGGGGTACCATATTCACCTGGTCTAGGTGACATCCAGATGGGGACCAGAGTCACCATGTCAGGGTGAGGCCCAGAGGGGATCCAGAATCATCATGTCCAGGTGAGGCTCAGGTGTGGAACAGAGTATCCAGTTCATAATGGTCCACAGGTGAGGACCAGAGTCACCAGATCTGGGTGAGGCCAAGAAGGAGTCCACAGCAATCAGGTCCAGGTGGGGAACAAAGTCACCAAGACTGAGTGAGCCCAGATGGGGACCAAATTCACCAGGTCCAGGTGATTCCCAGGTGGTGACCAGAGTTACCAGTTCCGGGTGAGCAACAGGTAAGGACCAGATTCACAAGGTCCAAGTGAGGCCCACATGGGAACCTCAGTCACCAGGTATGGGTGAGGCCCAGGTGGCAACCCCACTCAACAGGTCCAGGTGAGGCCACCTGCAGGCCATGCAGAGGAACAATGTCCCGATGATGCCCAGGTAAGGACAGGCCTTACCATGTCCAGGTGAGGCTGACCTGCAGGCCATGCTGTGGAACCATGTCCCGATGATGCCCAGGTAGGGACTAGAGTCACCAGGTGCAAATGAGGCCCAGATGGAGCATATTCACTAGGTCCAGGTGAGGCCCGGTTGAAGACCAGAGTCACCAGATCTGGATGAGGGCTATCGGGGTACAGAATCACCTGGTCCAGGTGACATCCAGACTGTGACCAGCCTCACCAGGTCAGGGAGAGGCCCAGAGAGGTTCCAGAGTCATCATGTCCAGGTGAGACTCAGGTGTGGAACAGAGTCACCAGGTACCAATCATGCCCAGGTTAGAGTCAGAGTCACCAGGTCTGGGTGACGCGCAGATAGGATCAGAGTCACCTGTTCCAGGTGAGGCCAAGAAAGAGTCCACAGCAATCAGGTCCACGTGTGGAACGAAGTCACCAGGACTGGGTGAGGCCCAGATGGGGACCAGATTCACCAGGTCCAGGTGAGGCCCAGGTGGTGACCAGAGTCCCTGGGTCTGGGAGAGGACCAGGTAAGGACCAGATTCACCAGGTCCAAGATACCCCCGTGGGGACCTGAGTCACCAGGTATGGGTGAGGCCCATGAGGCAACTGCACTCACCAGGTCCAGGTGAGGCCAATCTGCATGCCAGAGTCACCAGATCCAGTTGAGGCCCTAGTGGGGACCGGAGTCAACAGGTAAATGTGAGTCTACAAGAACACCACATTCACCAGGTCCAGGTATGGTTCATGTGAGAACAAGAGTCACAATGTCCAGGTGAGACCCAGGAGGGGACCACAGTCACCAGGTCCAGATTGAGGCCTAGGTGAGGGGACCAGAGTTATCAGGACAAGTTGAGGCCAAAGAGTGGAGCAAAGTTATCATGTCCAGCTGAGGCCCAGGTGGGGAACAGTGAAACCATGCCCCATTGATGCCAGGTGGGAAAAGAGTCACAGGTCCAGACGAGGCCTGAGTGAGGAGTAGATTCACCAGGTCTTGTTGAGGCCCAGTTGAGGACCAGTGTCCCCAGCTCCAGGTGAGTCCCAGAGGGGGACCAGAGTCACGCGGTTTTGGTGATATCCAGGTGGGGACCAGGGTCACCACGTCAGGGTGAGGCCCAGAGGGGGGCGAGAATCACTAGGTGCAGGTGAGGCCCCGATGTGGAACTGAGAAACCAGGTCCCATGATGCCCATATGAGGACCTGAGTCACCAGGTCCAGGTGAGGTCCCTGTGGGAACCAGTCACCTCGTCCAGGTGAGGCCCAGGTGGGACCACAGTCACCGGTCCAGGTGAGGCCCAGGTATATAACAGAGTATCCAGCTCCCAATGATGCCCAAGTAAGGACCAGAGTCAACCGGTTCAGGAGAGGCCCAAATATTGTTCAGAGTCATTGTGTTCCAGTTGAGGCCAGTTGTAGCCCACAGGAACCAGGTCCCGGAGAGTCCCATATGGGAACCAGAGTCACCAGATCCAGGTGAGGTCCAGGTGGGACCACAGTCACAAGGTCCAGGTGACGCGCAGGTGGCAACAGGATTCACTAAGTCCAGGTGTGGCCCAGGTGACGACAGGTCACCAGATCCAGGTGCGGACCAGCTAAGGACCAGATTCACCAAGCCCTAGTGAAGCCCAAGGGGTGACCAGAGTCACCAGGTAAAAGTGAGGCCCAGAGGGGAACCGAGTAACCAGTTTAGATTGAGGCCCAGAATGGGACCAGAAGTCCCTGTTCAAAGTGAGGCACAGCTGTGAAATAGAGTATCCAGGGTGAGAATCTTTGGGTCCATCACCCAATGATGCCTGGGTGAGGACCAGAGTCACTAGGGCCATGCAGTCCCAGATGGTGAACAGAATCACTAGGTCTTGGTGAGGCATAAAATAAGACCACAGTCAGCAGTATCAGGTGAGCCCATTGTGGGAACCAGAGCCACTCTACCCTGCTGAGTCCCAGGTCCATGTGAGGCCCACGTGAGGACCAGATTCATCAGGTCGAATTGAGACAGCTGGGGACAAGAGTCACCAGGTCTAGGTGCGGCCTATGTGGGGCCAGATTCAGTGTTCTGAGTTAGGTCAAAAAGGGGACGAGGGACACCAGGTCCAGGTGACGCCAAACTGAGGACGAGAGTCACCAGATCCAGGTGAGGTCCATGTTGTAAAGAGACTCACCAGGTCCAGGAGAGTTCCAGGTGGGGACCAGAGTTCCCAGATCCAGGTGAAGTCCATGTGGGGACCAGAGTCACCAGATCCAGGTGAAGCCCAGGTGGGTACCAGAGTCACTAGGTCCAGATGAGCCCCAAGTGAGGACCAGAGTCACCAGGTACACGTGAGGCCCCGGTGGGGTTCAGAGGCAACAGGTCCATGTGAGGCCGGCTTGGGGACCATGGTCAACAGGTCTACTTGAGGCCCAGATATGGATCACAGTAAGCAGGTCAAGGTGAGTCCCCGGTGGTGACAAGACTCACCACGTCCTGGTGAGGCCCAGGTGTGGACCAGGATCACCAGGTACAGTGGAGGCCCTTGAAAGTACCAGAACAACAGTTCGAGGTCAGGCGCAGGTGGCGACCAGGGTCAGCAGGTCCAAGTCAGGCCAAAGTGGGGTTCACAGTCACTAGGGCACGGTGAGAACCAGAGGAGGACCAGAGTCACCTGGTCCAGGTGAAGTCCAGCTGTGGAACACAGTCACCGGGTCCCAAATTTGCTCAGTTGAGGACCATGGTCAACAGGACCAGGGGAGGCCAATATGGGGACCAGAGTCCCCAAATCCAGGTGAAGCCCATGTGGGGACCAGAGTCACCAGATCCAGGGTAGTCTCAGGTGCAGACCAGGACCACAGGTCCAGGTTAGGTGCAGGTGGCAACCACACTCACCAGGTTCCGGTGAGGCACTGGTGGGAACCAGAGTCACGAGGTACATGAGAAGCTAGAAACACTGCAGCCACCAGGTCCACATGATGTCCATGTGGGAACGAGAATCACCAGTTACAGGTGAGGACCACGTGGGGATCCGACTCACCATGTCCAGGTGAGACCCAGGTGGGAACCAGTGTCACCATGTCCAGGTGTGGCCCAGGTGAAGAACAGAGTTAATAGGTTCGGCTGGGTCACTGTTAGTGAACAGTGTAACCATATCCTGATGCTACGCAGGTGGGTACCAGAGACAACAGCTCCTGGTGAGGCCCAGGTGGGACCAGAGACATGAGGTCCAGGTGAGGTCCCGAAAGGAACCACAGTCACCATGTCAGGTGAGGCCATGCTTAGGATCAGAGTCACCAGTTACAGGTGAGGCCCAGGTGGAGCCAGAGTCACCTGGTAGAGAAGACACCAAAGTCAGGACCAGAGTTACCAGGATCAGGTCAGTCCCAGTGGGTAATAGAGTAACCATGTCCCGATGACGCCCAGGTAGAACCAGAGTCGCCACGTCCAGATGAGGCGCAGGTGGGGAGTGTATTCACTAGGTCACGGTGAGGCCCAGTTGAGGACCAGATTCCCCCGGTCTAGTTGAGACCTAGGGGAGTAACAGATTCACCTGGTCTAGGTGACATCCAGATGGGGACCAGAGTCACCATGTCAGGGTGAGGCCCAGAGAGGTTCCAGAGTCATCATGTCCAGGTGAGGCTCAGGTGTGGAACAGAGTCACCAGGTACCAATCATGCCCAGGTTAGGACCAGAGTCACCAGGTCTGTGTGACGCGCAGATAGGATCAGAGTCACCAGTTTCAGGTGAGGCCAAGAAAGTGTCCACAGCAATCAGGTCCAGGTGGGGAACATAGTCACCAGGACTGGGTGAGGCCCAGATGGGGACCAGATTCACCAGGTCCAAGTGAGGCCCAGGTGGTGACCAGAGCTACCAGTTCCAGGTGAGGATCAGGTAAGGACCAGATTCACCAGGTCCAAGTAAGGCCCACATGGGGACCTGTGTCACCATGTATGGGTGAGGCCCAGGTGGCAAACCCTCTCACCAGTTCAAGGTGAGGCCAACCTGCAGGCCATGCCGAGGAACCGTGACCCGATAATGCCCAGGTAGGGACCAGAGTTACCAGGTTCATGTGAGGCCAACCTGCAGGCCATGCACTGGAACCATGTCCCGATGATGCCCAGGTAGGGACCAGAGTCACCAGGTCCAAATGAGGCCCAGATGGAGCTTATTCACTAGGTCCAGGTGAGGCCCAGTTGAGGACGAGAGGCACCAGAACTGGTTGAGGCCTAGAAGGGTACCAGAGTCACCTGGACCAGGTGACAACCAGATGGGGAACAGAGTCAACAGGTCAGGGTGAGGCCCAGCCAGGTTCCAGAGTCATCATGTCCAGGTGAGGCTCAGGTGTGGAACAGAGTCACCAGGTCCCAATGATGCCCAGGTGAGGAACAGAGTCACCAGGTCTGGGTGTCGCGCAAATAGGATCAGAGTCACCAGGTCTAGTTGAGGCCTAGAGGGGTACCCGATTCCCCTGGTCTAGGTGACATCCACATGGGGACCAGCGTCACCATGTCAGGGTGAGGTCCAGAGGAGATCCAGAGTAATCATGTCCAGGTGAGTCTCAGGTGTGGAACAGAGTATCCAGATCATAATGGTCCACAGGTGAGGACCAGAGTCACCATATCTGGGTGAGGCCCAGTTAGGATCAGAGTCACCAGTTCCAGGTGAGGCAAAGAAGTAATCCACAGCAATCAGGTCCAGGTGGGGAACAAACTCACCAGGACTGGGTGAGACCTAGATGTGGACCAGATTCACCAGGTCCAGGTTATTCCCAGGTGGTGAACAGACTTACCAGTTCCGGGTGACGACCAGGTAAGGACCAGATTCAACAGGTCCAAATGAGGCTCCCTTGGGACCTGAGTCACCAGTTATTGGTGAGGCCAGGTGGCAAGGCACTCCCCAGGTCCAGGTGAGGCCAACCTGCAGGCCATGCAGAGGAACCATGTCCCGATGATACCCAGGTAAGGACGAGAGTTACCACATCCAGGTGAGGCCAACCTGCAGGCCATGCAGTGGAACCATGTCCCGATGTTTCCCAGATAGGGACTAGAGTCACCAGGTTAGGGAGAAGCTCAGAGAGGTTCCAGAGTCATCATGTCCAGGAGAGGCTCAGGTGAGGAACAGAGTCACCAGCTACCAATGATGCCCAGGTGAGGACCAGAGTCACCAGGTCCAGGTGTGACCCAGGTGGGGACCACAGTCACCAGGTTCAGTTTGAGGCCTAGGTGGGGGGATCAGAGTCATCAGGACCAGTTGAGGCCAAAGTGTGGAGCAAAGTTATCATGTCCAGGTGAGGCCCAGTGGGAACAGAGTAACCATGTCCCATTGATGCCAGGTGGGAAAAGAGTCACAAGGTCCAGATGAGACCTAAGTGAGGAGTAGATTCACCAGCTCCAGTTGTGCCCAGTTGAGGACCAGTGCCCCAGCTCCGGGTGAGTCCCAGAGGGGGAACAGAGTCACCCGATTCTGGTGATATCCAGATGGGGACCAGAGTCACCATGTCAGATTGAGGCCCAGAGGGGATCCAGCGTCATCATGTCCAGGTGAGTCTCAGGTGTGGAACAGAGTATCCAGGTCATAATGGTCCACAGGTGAGGACAGAGTCACCAGATCTGGGTGAGGCCCAGTTAGGATCAGAGTCACCCGTTCCAAGTGAGGCCCAAAAGGAGTCCACAGCAATCAGGTCCAGGTGGGGAACAAAGTGACCAGGACTGGGTGAGGCCCAATGGGGACCAGATTCACCACATGCAGATGATTCCCATGTTGTGAGCAGACTTACTAGTTCCGAGTGTGGACCAGGTAAGGACCAGATTCACCCGGTCAAAGGGAGGCCCACGTGGGGCCCTGTGTCAAAAGGTATGGGGGAGGCCCAGGTGGCAACCCCACTCACCAGGTCCAGGTGAGGCCAACCTGCAGGCCATGCAGAGGAAACATGTCTCGGTGATGCTCAGGTAGGGACCAGATTTACCAGGTCCAGTTGAGGTCAATCTGCAGGCCATGCAGTGGAACCATGTCCCGATGATGCCCAGGTAGGGACCAGAGTCACCAGGTCCAAATAAGGCCCAGATGGAGCATATTCACTAGGTCCAGATGAGGCCCAGTTGAGGACCAGTTTCACCATATCTACTTGAGTCTTAGAAGGGTACCAGAATCACCTGGTCCAGGAGATATCCAGATGGGGACCAGAGTCAACAGGTCAGGGGGAGGCCCAGAGAGGTTCCAAAGTCATCGGGTCCAGGTGAGGCTCAGGTGTGGAAGAGAGTCACCAGGTACCAATGATGCCCAAGTGAGGACCAGAGTCACCAGATCTGGGTGAGGCGCAGATAGGATCAGAGTCACCAGTTGCAGGTGAGGCCAAGAAAGAGTTCACAGCAATCAGGTCCAGGTGGGGAACAAAGTCTACAGACCTGGGTGAGACCCAGATGGGGACCAGATTCACCAGGTCCAGGTGAGGCCCAGGTGGGGATAGAGTCCCCGGGTCTTGGAAAGGATCAGGTAAGGACCAGATTCACCAGGTCCAAGAGGCTCACGTGGGGACCTGAGTCACCAGCTATGTGTGAGGCCTAGGTGGTAACCCCACTCACCAGGTCTAGGAGAGGCCAACTGGCGGGCCAGAGTCACCAGATCCAGGTGAGGCCCTAGTGGGGACCGCAGTCACCAGGTAAATGTGAGTCTACAAGAACACCACAGTCCCCAGGTCCAGGTGGGGTTCATGTGGCAAGGAGAGTCAACAGGTCCAGGTGAAACCCAGGTGGGGACCTAGTCACCAGTTCCAGATTGAGGCCTAGGTGGGGGGACGAGCGTCATCAGGACCAGTTGAGGACAAAGTGTGGAGCAAAGTTATCATGTCCATGTGAGGTCCAGTTGGGGACCAGAGTAACCTTGTCCCATTGATGCCAGGTGGGAAATGAGTCACAAGGTCCATACGAGGCCTAAGTGAGGAGTAGATTCACCAGGTCCTATTCAGGCACAGTTGAGTACCAGTGTCCACAGATCCGCGTGAGTCCCAGAGGGGGACCAGAATCACCGGTTCTGGTGATATCCAGGTGGTGACCAGAGTCACCACGTCAGGGTGAGGCCCAGAGGGGGACGAGAATCACTAGGTCCAGGTGAGGCCCCGATGTGGAACTGAGAAACCAGGTCCCATGATGCCCATATGAGGACCTGAGTCACGAGATCCAGGTGAGGTCCCTGTGGGAACCAGTCATCTCGTCCAGGTGAGGCCCAGGTGGGAACACAGTCACCAGGTCCAGGTGAGGCCCAGGTATATAAGAGAGTATCCAGGTCCCAATGATGCCCATGTAAAGACCAGAGTTAACAGGTCCAGGAGAGGCCCAAATATGGATCAGAGTCATTGTGTTTCAGGTGAAGCCAGATGGAGACCACAGGAACCAGTTACAGGAGAGCCCCATATGGGAACCAGAGCCAACAGATCCAGGTGTGCTCCAGTGGGTCCACAGTCACAAGGTCCAGGTGACGCACAGGTGGTATCAGGATTCACCAAGTACAGGTGAGGCCCAGGTGGCGAACAGTCATCAGATCCAAGTGAGGACAAGCTAAGGACCAGATTCACCAGGCCCAAGTGAAGCCCGAGTGGTGACCAGAGTCACCAGGTAAGTGTGAGGCCCAGAGGGGGAACCAGGGTAACCAGTTTAGTTTGAGGCCCAGAATGGGACCAGAGGTCCGTGTTCAGAGTGAGGCCCAGGTGTGGAATAGAGTATCCAGGTCCCAATGATGCCTGGGTGAGGACCAGAGTCACTAGGGCCATGCAGGCCCAGATGGGGATCAGAATCACTAGGTCCTGATGAGGCATAGTATAAGACCACAGTCACCAGTATCAGGTGAGCCCTTTGTGGGAACCAGAGCCATCAATCCAGCTGAGTCCCAGGTCCATGTGAGGCCCACGTGAGGAGCAGATTCATCAAGTCGAATTGAGGCATAGCTGGGGACAAGAGTCACCAGGTCTGAGTGCGGCGAACGTGGGGCAAAATTCAGCAGTACTGAATTAGGTCAAAGTGAGGACGAGAGACACCAGATCCAGGTTAGGCCAAACTGAGGACCAGAGTCACGAGATCCAGGTAAGGTCCATGTTGGAAGGAGAGTCAGCAGGACCAGGAGATGTCCAGGTGGGGACCAGAGTCACCAGATCCAGGTGAAGTCCAGGTGGGGACCAGAGTCATCAGATCCAGGTGAAGCCCAGGTAGGGACCAGAGTCACTAGGTCCAGATGAGGCCCAGGTGAGGAACAGAGTTACCAGGTACACGTGCGGCCCCGGTGAGGATCAGAGGCAACTGGTCCATGTGAGGCCGTCTTGGGGACCATGGTCAACAGGTCTACTTGAGGCCCAGGTGTGGAACACAGTAACCCTGTCCAGGTGAGGCCCCCTTGGTGAAAAGAGTCACCACGTCCAGGTGAGGCCCAGGTGGAGACCAGGATCACCAGGTACAGGAGAGGCCCTTGAAAGAACCAGAGTAAACAGTTCGAGGTCAGGCGCAGGCGGAAACCAGTGTCAGCAGGTCCAAGTCAGGCCAAAGTGGGGTTCACAGTCACTAGGGCACGGTGACACCCAGAAGGGGACCAGAGTTACCTGGTCCAGGTGAGGTCCAGTTGTGGAACACAGTCACCGGGTCCCAATTTTGCCCAGTTGAGGACCATGGTCAACAGGGCCAGGTGAAGCCCAGATGGGGACCGGAGTCCCCAAATCCAGGTAAAGCCCAGGTGGGGACCACAGTCACCAGATCCAGGGTAGTCTCAGGTGCAGACCACAATCACCATGTCCAGGTGTGGCCCAGGTGAAGACCGGAGTAATATGTCCAGCTGGTTCACTGTTAGTGAACAGTGTAACAATATCCTGATGCTATCCAAGTGGGTACCAGAGACACAAGGTCCTGGTGAGGCCCAGTTTGGACCAGAGACATGAGGTCCAGGTGAGGTCCCGATGGGAACCACAGTCACCGGGTCAGGTGAGGCCATGCATAGGATCAGAGTCACCAGTTACAGGTGAGGCCCAAGTGAAGCCAGAGTCACCTGGTGGAGAAGAGACCAAAGTCAGGACCAGAGTTACCAGGATCAGGTCAGTCCCAGTGGGGAATAGAGTAACCATGTCCCGATGATACCCAGGTAGAACCAGAGTCACCAGGTCCAGATGAGGCGCAGGTTTGGAGCATGTTCACTAGGTCCCGGTGAGGCCCAGTTGAGGACCAGTGTCACCAGGTCAAGTTGAGGCCTAGAGGGGTACCAGATTCACCTGGTCTAGATGACATCCAGATGGGGACCAGAGTCACCATGTCAGGCTGAGGCCCAGAGGGGTTCCATGGTCATCATGTCCAGGTGAGGCTCAGTTTTGGAACACAGTATACAGGTCATAATGGTCCACAGGTGAGGACCAGAGTCACCAGATCTGGTTGAGGCCCAGTGAGGTTCAGAGTCACCAGTTCCAGGTGAGGCCAAGAAGGAGTCCACAGCAATCAGGTCCAGGTGGGGAACAAAGTCACCAGAACTGGGTGAGGCCCAGATGGAGAACAGTTTCACCGGTCCTATGTGATTCCCTAGTGGTGACCAGAGATACCAGTTCCGGGTGAGGACCAGGTAAGGACCAGATTCACCAGGTCCAAGTGAGGCCAACGTGCGGATCTATGTCACCAGGTATGGGTGAGGCCCAGGTGGCAACCCCACTCACCAGGTCCAGGTGAGGCCAACCTGCAGTCCATGCTGTGGAACCATATCCCGATGATGCCCAGGGAGGAGCCAGATTCACCAGGTCCAAAGGAGGCCCAGATGGAGCATATTCACTAGGTCCAGGTAAGGCCCAGTTGAGGACCAGTGTCTCCAGATTTGGTTGAGGCCTAGAGGGGTATCAGAATCACCTGATCCAGGTGACATCCAGATGGGGAACAGAGTCACCAGGGCAGGGTGAGACCCAAAGATTTTGCAGAGTAATCATGTCCACGTGAGGCTCAGGTGTGGAACAGAGTCGTCAGGTACCAACGATTCCCAGGTGAGGACCAGAGTCACCAGATCTGCGTGATGCGCAGATAGAATCAGAGTCACTAGTTCCAGGTGAGGCCAAGAAAGAGTCTACAGCAATCAGGTCCAGGTGGGGAACAAATCACCAGGACTGGGTGAGACCCAGATGGGGACCAGATTCACCAGGTCCAGGTGAGGCCCAGGTGGTGATCAGAGTCCCCGGGTCCGGGAAGGACCAGGTAAGGACCAGATTCACCAGATCCAAGAGGCCCACGTGTGGACCTGAGTCACAAGGTATGGGTGAGGCCCAGGTGGCAACCCCACTCACCAGGTCCAGGTGAGGCCAATTTGCAGGCCAGAGTCTCCAGATCAGGTGAGGCCCTAGTGGGGACCGGAGTCACCAGGTAAATGTGAGTCTACAAGAACACCACAGTCACCAGGTCCTGGTGTGGTTCATGTGGAAACGAGAGTCACCAGGTCCAGGTGAGACCCAGGTGGGGTCCACAGTCACCAGGTCCAGATTGAGGCCTAGGTGGGGGGACTAGAGTCATCAGGACCAGTTAGGACCAAAGTGCGGAGCAAAGTTATCATGTCCAGGTGAGGCCCAAGTGGGGAACAGAGTAACCATGTCTAATTGATGCCAGGTGGGAAAAGAGTCACAGGTCCAGACGAGGCCTAAGTGAGGAGTAGATTCACCAGGTCCTGTTGAGGCCCAGTTGAGGAGGAGTGTCCCCAGCTCCGGGTGAGTCCCAGAGCGGGACCAGAGTCATCCATTTCTGGTGATATCCATGTGGGGACCAGAGTCACCACGTCAGGGTGCGGCCCAAAGCGGGACGAGAATCACTAGGTCCAGGTGAGGCCCCGATGTCGAACTGAGAAACCAGGTCCCATGATGCCCATATGAGGACCTGAGTCACCAGGTCCAGGTGAGGTCCTGTGGGAACCAGTCACCTCGTCCAGGTGAGGCCCAGGTGGGACCACAGTCACCAGGTCCAGGTGAGGCCCAGGTGGCGACCAGTCACCAGATCCAGGTGAGGACCAGTTAAGCACCAGATTCACCAGGCCCAAGTGAAGCCCAAGGGGTGACCAGAGTCACCAGGTAAGGGTGAGCCCCAGAGGGGGAACCAGAGTAACCAGTTTAGTTTGAGGCCCAGAATGGGACCAGAGGTCTCTGGTCAAAGTGAGGCCCAGGTGTGGAATAGAGTATCCAGGGGGCAATGATGCCTGGGTGAGGACCAGAGTCACTAGGGCCATGCAGGCCCAGATGGGGAACAGAATCACTAGGTCCTGGTGAGGCATAGAATAAGACCACAGTCAGCAGTATCAGGTGAGCCCCTTGTGGGAACCAGAACCACTCTATCCAGCTGAGTCCCAGGTCCATGTGAGGCCCACGTGAGGACCAGATTCATCAGGTCGAATTGAGGCATAGCTGGGGACAAGAGTCACCAGGTCTGGGTGCGGCCTAGCAGGGGCAAAATTCAGCAGTTCTGAGTTAGGTCAATGTGGGGACGAGAGACACCAGGTCCAGGTGAGGCCAAACTGAGGACCAGAGTCACCAGGTCCAGGGGAGGTCCAGGTGGGGACCAGAGTCACCAGATCCAGGTGAGGTCCATGTTGGAAAGAGAGTCACCAGGTCCAAGAGAGGCCCAGGTGGGGACCAGAGTCACCATATCTAGGTGAAGGCCAGGTGGGGACCAGAGTCACGAGGACCAGATGAGACCCAGGTGAGGACCAGTGATACCAGGTACACGTGAGGCCCCGATGGGGATCAGAGGCAACAGGTACATGTGAGGCCGGCGGGGACCATGGTCAACAGGTCTATTGAGGCCCATGTGTGGAACACAGTAACCAGGTCCATGTGAGTTCCCTGTGGTTACAAGAGTCACCAGGTCCCGGTGAGGCCCATGAGGGCACCAGGATCACCATGTCCAGGGGAGGCCCTTGAAAGAATTAGAGTCAACAGTTGGAGGTCAGGCGCAGGTGGCAACCAGGGTCAGCAGGTCCAAGTCAGGCCAAAGTGGTGTTCACAGTCACTAGGGCACAGTGAGATCCAGAGGGGGACCAGAGTCACTTGGTCCAGGTGAGGTCCAGTTGTGGAACACAATGACCGGGTCCCAATTTTGCCCACTTGAGTACCATGGTCAACAGCGCCAGGCGAGGCCCAGATGTGGACCGGAGTACCCAAATCCTGGTGAAGCCCAGGTGGGGACCACAGTCACCAGATCCACAGTAGTCTCAGGTGCAGACCAGAATCACAAGGTGCAGGTGAGGTGCAGGTGGCAAAGACACTCACCAGGTCCAGGTGAGGCCCTGGGGGGGACCAGAGTTCGAGGTACATCAGAAGCTGGAAACACTGCAGCCACCAGGTCCACATGATGTCCATGTGGGAACTAGAATCACCACTTACAGGTGAGGACCAGGCGGGGATCTGACTCACCATATCCAGGTGAGACCCAAGTGGGCAACAGTGTCACCATGTCCAGGTGTGGCCCAGGTGAAGACCAGAGTTAATAGGTTCGGCTGGGTCACTGTTAGAGAACAGTGTAACCATATCCTGATGCTACCCAGGT
Source organism: Canis aureus (assembly GCF_053574225.1). Lineage (NCBI taxonomy): Eukaryota > Metazoa > Chordata > Mammalia > Carnivora > Canidae > Canis > Canis aureus. The sequence continues at coordinate 1,156,236 of NW_027554422.1, forward strand.
GGTTCGCAGAGACACCAGGTCCTGGTCAGGCCCAGGTGGGACCAGAGTCATGAGGTCCATTTGAGGTCCCGATGGGAACCACAGTCACCAGGTCAGGTGAGGCCATGCTTAGGATCAGAGACACCAGTTACAGGTGAGGCCCAGGTGGAGCCAGAGTCACCTGGTACAGAAGAGGCCAAAGTCAGGACCAGAGTTACCAGGATCAGGTCAGTCCCAGGGGGGAATCGAGTAACCATGTCCCGATGATGTCCAGGAAGACCCCGAGTCACCACGTCCAGATGAGGCGCAGGTGGGGAGCATATTCACTAGGTCCCGGTGTGGCCCAGATGAGGACCAGAGGCCCCCGGGCTAGTTTAGGCCTAGAGGGGTACCAGATTCACCTGGTCTAGGTGACATCCAGATGGGGACCAGAGTCACCATGTCAGGGTGAGGCCCAGAGGGGATCCAGAATCATCATGTCCAGGTGAGGTTCAGGTGTGGAACAGAGTATCCAGGTCATAATGGTCCACAGGTGAGGACCAGAGTCACCAGATCTGGGTGAGGCCCAGTTAGGATCAGAGTCACCAGTTCTAGGTGAGGCCAAGAAGGAGTCCACAGCAATCAGGTCCAGGTGGGGAACAAAGTAACAGGACTGGGAGAGGCCCAGATGGGGACCAAATTCACGAGGTCCAGGTGATTCCCAGGTGGTGAGCAGAGTTACCAGTTCCGGGTGAGCACCAGGTAAGGACCAGATTCACAAGGTCCAAGTGAGGCCCACGTGGGAACCTGAGTCACCAGGTATGGGTGAGGCCCAGGTGGCAACCCCACTCAACAGATCCAGGTGAGGCCACCTGCAGTCCATGCAGAGGAACCATGTCCCGATGATGCCCAGGTAAGGACAGGCCTTACCATGTCCAGGTGAGGCCAACCTGCAGGCCATGCTGTGGAACCATGTCCCGATGATGCCCAGGTAGGGACTAGAGTCACCAGGTGCAAATGAGGCCCATATGGAGCATATTCACTAGGTCCAGGTGAGGCCAGGTTTAAGACCAGAGTCACCAGATCTGGTTGAGGCCTATCGGGGTACAGAATCACCTGATCCAGGTGACATCCAGATGGGGACCAGCCTCACCAGGTCAGGCTGAGGCCCAGAGAGGTTCCAGAGTCATCATGTCCAGGTGAGCCTCAGGTGTGGAACAGAGTCACCAGGTACCAATGATGCCTAGGTTAGAGTCAGAGTCACCAGGTCTGGGTGACGCGCAGATAGGATCAGAGTCACCTGTTCCAGGTGAGGCCAAGAAAGAGTTCACAGCAATCAGGTCCACGTGTGGAACGAAGTCACCAGGACTGGGTGAGGCCCAGATGGGGACCAGATTCACCAGGTCCAGGTGAGGCCCAGGTGGTGACCAGAGTCCCTGGGTCTGGGAGAGGACCAGGTAAGGACCAGATTCACCAGGTCCAAGATACCCCCGTGGGGACCTGAGTCACCAGGTATGCGTGAGGCCCAGGTGGCAACTGCACTCACCAGGTCCAGGTGAGGCCAACCTGCAGGCCAGAGTCACCAGATCCAGGTGAGGCCCTAGTGGGGACCGGAGTCACCAGGGAAATGTGAGTCTACAAGAACACCACATTCACCAGGTCCAGGTGTGGTTCATGTGGGAACGAGAGTCACCAGGTCCAGGTGAGACCCAGGTGGGACCACAGTCACCAGGTCCAGATTGAGGCCTAGGTGGGGGGACCAGAGTCATCAGGACCAGTTGAGGCCAAAGTCCGGAGCAAAGTTATCATGTCCTGGTGAGGCCCAGGTGGGGAACAGAGTAACCATGTCCCATTGATGCCAGGTGGGAAAAGAGTCACAGGTCCAGACGAGGCCTGAGTGAGTAGTAGATACACCAGGTCTGGGGGGAGGAGCAAGATGGCGGAAGAGTAGGGTCTCCAAATCACCTGTCTCCACCAAACTACCTAGAAAACCTTCAAATTATCCTGAAAATCTATGAATTCGGCCTGAGATTTAAAGAGAGACCAGCTGGAATGCTAGAGTGAGAAGAGTTCGCACATCTATCAAGGTAGGAAGACGGGGGAAAAAGAAATAAAGGAACAAAAGGCCTCCAAGGGGGAGGGGCCCCGCGAGGAGCCCGGCTGAGGCCGGGGCGAGTGTCCCCAGGACAGGAGAGCCCCGTCCCGGAGACGCAGGAGCTGCACCGCCCTTCCCGGGGGAAAGGGGCTCGCAGGGAGTTGGAGCAGGACCCAGGAGGGCGGGGATGCCCTCGGGCTCCCGGGGACAGTAACAGCAACTGCGCACCCAGGAGAGTGCGCCGAGCTCCCTAAGGGCTGCAGCTCGCATGGCGGGACCCGGCGGGACCCGGAGCAGCTGAAGGGGCTCAGGCGGCGGCTCCGCGGAGGGGGCTGCGCGGCCCCGGGAGCAGCTCGGAGGGGCTCGGGCAGAGGAAGAGGCTCCGTGCGGAGGCTGCTGCGCGGTTCCAGGAGCAGCTCGGAGGGGCTCGGGCGGCAGCTCCGGGGAGGGGGCTGCGCGGCCCGGGAGCGCAAATCCAGCAGCGCAGGCGCCGGGACACAGCCCAGGATCCAGCCTCCCCCGGGACAGGCAGAGGCCGGGAGGGCCCAGGACAGCGAGGACGCTCCTGCCCCGAGCTGAGCAGATCAGCGGCCCCATCCCGGAGCATCCAGGCCCTGCAGACTGAGTTCCTGCCGGAGCTGAATCCAGGTTTCCAGAGCTGCCCCGCCACTGGGGCTGTTCCTCCTGCGGCCTCACGGGGTAAACAACCCCCACTGAGCCCTGCACCAGGCAGGGGCACAGCAGCTCCCCCAACTGCTAACACCTGAAAATCAGCACAACAGGCCCCTCCCCCAGAACACCAGCTAGAGGGACAACTTCCAGGAGAAGCCAAGGGACTTAAAGTACACAGAATCAGAAGATACTCCCCGGTGGTTCTTTTTTTGTTTGTTTGTTTTTGTTTTTGTTTTTGTTTCGTTTTGCTTTTTGATTTGTTTCCTTCCCCCACCCCCTTTTTTTCTCCTTTCTTTTTCTTTCTCTTTTTCTTCTTTTTTTTTCTTTTTTTTCTTTTTCTTCCCTTTTTTTTTCTCTTTCTCTTTTCTTTCCTTCTTTCTCTCCTCTCTTTTTCTCTTTTTCCCAATACAACTTGCTTTTGGCCACTCTGCACTGAGCAAAATGACTAGAAGGAAAACCTCACCTCAAAAGAAAGAATCAGAAACAGTCCTCTCTCCCACAGAGTTACAAAATCTGGATTACAATTCAATGTCAGAAAGCCAATTCAGAAGCACTATTATACAGCTACTGGTGGCTCTAGAAAAAAGTATAAAGGACTCAAGAGACTTCATGACTGCAGAATTTAGAGCTAATCAGGCAGAAATTAAAAATCAATTGAATGAGATGCAATCCAAACTAGAAGTCCTAACGACGAGGGTTAACGAGGTGGAAGAACGAGTGAGTGACCTAGAAGACAAGTTGATAGCAAAGAGGGAAACTGAGGAAAAAAGAGACAAACAATTAAAAGACCATGAAGATAGATTAAGGGAAATAAACGACAGCCTGAGGAAGAAAAACCTACGTTTAATTGGGGTTCCCGAGGGCGCCGAAAGGGCCAGAGGGCCAGAATATGTATTTGAACAAATTCTAGCTGAAAACTTTCCTAATCTGGGAAGGGAAACAGGCATTCAGATCCAGGAAATAGAGAGATCCCCCCCTAAAATCAATAAAAACCGTTCAACACCTCGACATTTAATTGTGAAGCTTGCAAATTCCAAAGATAAAGAGAAGATCCTTAAAGCAGCAAGAGACAAGAAATCCCTGACTTTTATGGGGAGGAGTATTAGGGTAACAGCAGACCTCTCCACAGAGACCTGGCAGGCCAGAAAGGGCTGGCAGGATATATTCAGGGTCCTAAATGAGAAGAACATGCAACCAAGAATACTTTATCCAGCAAGGCTCTCATTCAAAATGGAAGGAGAGATAAAGAGCTTCCAAGACAGGCAGCAACTAAAAGAATATGTGACCTCCAAACCAGCTCTGCAAGAAATTTTAAGGGGGCCTCTAAAAATTCCCCTTTAAGAAGAAGTTCAGTGGAACAGTCCACAAATACAAAGACTGAATAGATATCATGATGACACTAAACTCATATCTCTCAATAGTAACTCTGAATGTGAACGGGCTTAATGACCCCATCAAAAGGCGCAGGGTTTCAGACTGGATAAAAAAGCAGGACCCATCTATTTGCTGTCTACAAGAGACTCATTTTAGACAGAAGGACACCTACAGCCTGAAAATAAAAGGTTGGAGAACCATTTACCATTCGAATGGTCCTCAAAAGAAAGCAGGGGTAGCCATCCTTATATCAGATAAACTAAAATTTACCCCAAAGACTGTAGTGAGAGATGAAGAGGGACACTATATCATACTTAAAGGATCTATTCAACAAGAGGACTTAACAATCCTCAATATATATGCTCCGAATGTGGGAGCTGCCAAATATATAAATCAATTATTAACCAAAGTGAAGAAATACTTAGATAATAATACACTTATACTTGGTGACTTCAATCTAGCTCTTTCTATACTCGATAGGTCTTCTAAGCAAAACATCTCCAAAGAAACGAGAGCTTTAAATGATACACTGGACCAGATGGATTTCACAGATATCTACAGAACTTTACATCCAAACTCAACTGAATACACATTCTTCTCAAGCGCACATGGAACTTTCTCCAGAATAGACGACATATTGGGTCACAAATCGGGTCTGAACCGATACCAAAAGATTGGGATTGTCCCCTGCATATTCTCGGACCATAATGCCTTGAAATTAGAACTAAATCACATCAAGAAGTTTGGAAGGACCTCAAACACGTGGAGGTTAAGGACCATCCTGCTAAAAGATAAAAGGGTCAACCAGGAAATTAAGGAAGAATTAAAAAGATTCATGGAAACTAATGAGAATGAAGATACAACCGTTCAAAATCTTTGGGATGCAGCAAAAGCAGTCCTAAGGGGGAAATACATCGCAATACAAGCATCCATTCAAAAACTGGAAAGAACTCAAATACAAAAGCTAACCTTACACATAAAGGAGCTAGAGAAAAAACAGCAAATAGATCCTACACCCAAGAGAAGAAGGGAGCTAATAAAGATTCGAGCAGAACTCAACGAAATCGAGACCAGAAGAACTGTGGAACAGATCAACAAAACCAGGAGTTGGTTCTTTGAAAGAATTAATAAGATAGATAAACCATTAGCCAGCCTTATTAAAAAGAAGAGAGAGAAGACTCAAATTAATAAAATCATGAATGAGAAAGGAGAGATCACTACCAACACCAAAGAAATACAAACGATTTTAAAAACATATTATGAACAGCTATACGCCAATAAATTAGGCAATCTAGAAGAAATGGACGCATTCCTGGAAAGCCACAAACTACCAAAACTGGAACAGGAAGAAATAGAAAACCTGAACAGGCCAATAACCAGGGAGGAAATTGAAGCAGTCATCAAAAACCTCCCAAGACACAAGAGTCCAGGGCCAGATGGCTTCCCAGGAGAATTTTATCAAACGTTTAAAGAAGAAATCATACCTATTCTCCTAAAGCTGTTTGGAAAGATAGAAAGAGATGGAGTACTTCCAAATTCGTTCTATGAAGCCAGCATCACCTTAATTCCAAAGCCAGACAAAGACCCCGCCAAAAAGGAGAATTACAGACCAATATCCCTGATGAACATGGATGCAAAAATTCTCAACAAGATACTGGCCAATAGGATCCAACAGTACATTAAGAAAATTATTCACCATGACCAAGTAGGATTTATCCCTGGGACACAAGGCTGGTTCAACACCCGTAAAACAATCAATGTGATTCATCATATCAGCAAGAGAAAAACCAAGAACCATATGATCCTCTCATTGGATGCAGAGAAAGCATTTGACAAAATACAGCATCCATTCCTGATCAAAACTCTTCAGAGTGTAGGGATAGAGGGAACATTCCTCGACATCTTAAAAGCCATCTATGAAAAGCCCACAGCAAATATCATTCACTGGGGAAGCACTGGGAGCCTTTCCCCTAAGATCAGGAACAAGACAGGGATGTCCACTCTCACCACTGCTGTTCAACATAGTACTGGAAGTCCTAGCCTCAGCAATCAGACAACAAAAAGACATTAAAGGCATTCAAATTGGCAAAGAAGAAGTCAAACTCTCCCTCTTCGCCGATGACATGATACTCTACATAGAAAACCCAAAAGTCTCCACCCCAAGATTGCTAGAACTCATACAGCAATTCGGTAGCGTGGCAGGATACAAAATCAATGCCCAGAAGTCAGTGGCATTTCTATACACTAACAATGAGACTGAAGAAAGAGAAATTAAGGAGTCAATCCCATTTACAATTGCACCCAAAAGCATAAGATACCTAGGAATAAACCTCACCAAAGATGTAAAGGATCTATACCCTCAAAACTATAGAACACTTCTGAAAGAAATTGAGGAAGACACAAAGAGATGGAAAAATATTCCATGCTCATGGATTGGCAGAATTAATATTGTGAAAATGTCAATGTTACCCAGGGCAATATACACGTTTAATGCAATCCCTATCAAAATACCATGGACTTTCTTCAGAGAGTTAGAACAAATTATTTTAAGATTTGTGTGGAATCAGAAAAGACCCCGAATAGCCAGGGGAATTTTAAAAAAGAAAACCATATCTGGGGGCATCACAATGCCAGATTTCAGGTTGTACTACAAAGCTGTGGTCATCAAGACAGTGTGGTACTGGCACAAAAACAGACACATAGATCAGTGGAACAGAATAGAGAATCCAGAAGTGGACCCTGAACTTTATGGGCAACTAATATTCGATAAAGGAGGAAAGACTATCCATTGGAAGAAAGACAGTCTCTTCAATAAATGGTGCTGGGAAAATTGGACATCCACATGCAGAAGAATGAAACTAGACCACTCTCTTTCACCATACACAAAGATAAACTCAAAATGGATGAAAGATCTAAATGTGAGACAAGATTCCATCAAAATCCTAGAGAAGAACACAGGCAACACCCTTTTTGAACTCGGCCATAGTAACTTCTTGCAAGATACATCCACGAAGGCAAAAGAAACAAAAGCAAAAATGAACTATTGGGACTTCATCAAGATAAGAAGCTTTTGCACAACAAAGGATACAGTCAACAAAACTCAAAGACAACCTACAGAATGGGAGAAGATATTTGCAAATGACATATCAGATAAAGGGCTAGTTTCCAAGATCTATAAAGAACTTATTAAACTCAACACCAAAGAAACAAACAATCCAATCATGAAATGGGCAAAAGACATGAACAGAAACCTCACAGAGGAAGACATAGACATGGCCAACATGCACATGAGAAAATGCTCTGCATCACTTGCCATCAGGGAAATACAAATCAAAACTACAATGAGATACCACCTCACACCAGTGAGAATGGGGAAAATTAACAAGGCAGGAAACAACAAATGTTGGAGAGGATGCGGAGAAAAGGGAACCCTCTTACACTGTTGGTGGGAATGTGAACTGGTGCAGCCACTGTGGAAAACTGTGTGGAGGTTCCTCAAACAGTTAAAAATATACCTGCCCTACGACCCAGCAATTGCACTGTTGGGGATTTACCCCAAAGATACAAATGCAATGAAACGCCGGGACACCTGCACCCCGATGTTTCTAGCAGCAATGGCCACGATAGCCAAACTGTGGAAGGAGCCTCGGTGTCCAACGAAAGATGAATGGATAAAGAAGATGTGGTTTATGTATACAATGGAATATTACTCAGCTATTAGAAATGACAAATACCCACCATTTGCTTCAACGTGGATGGAACTGGAGGGTATTATGCTGAGTGAAGTAAGTCAGTCGGAGAAGGACAAACATTATATGTTCTCATTCATTTGGGGAATATAAATAATAGTGAAAGGGAAAATAAGGGAAGGGAGAAGAAATGTGTGGGAAATATCAGAAAGGGAGACAGAACGTAAAGACTGCTAACTCTGGGAAACAAACTAGGGGTGGTAGAAGGGGAGGAGGGTGGGGGGTGGGAGTGAATGGGTGACGGGCACTGGGTGTTATTCTGTATGTTAGTAAATTGAACACCAATAAAAAATAAATTAAAAAAAAAAAAGATACACCAGGTCTTGTTGAGGCCCAGTTGAGGACCAGTGTCCCAAGCTTCGTGTGAGACCCAGAAGGGGACCAGAGTCATGCGGTTCTGGTGATATCCAGGTGGGGACCAGAGTCACCACGTCAGGGTGAGGCCCAGAGGGGGACGAGAATCACTAGGTCCAAGTGAGTCCCCGATGTGGAAGTGAGAAACCAGGTCCCATGATTCCCATATGAGGACCTGAGTCACCAGGTCCAGGTGAGGTCCCTGTGGGAACCAGTCTCCTCGTCCAGGTGAGGCTCAGGTGGGACCACAGTCACCGGTCCAGGTGAGGCCCAGGTATATAAGAGAGTATCCAGCTCCCAGTGATGCCCAAGTAAGGACCAGAGTCAACAGGTACAAGAGAGGCCCAAATATTGTTCAGAGTCATTGTGTTCCAAGTGAGGCCAGTTTGAGACCACAGGAACCAGGTTCAGGAGAGCCCCATATGGGAACCATAGCCACCAGATCCAGGTGAGGTCCAGGTGGGACCACAGTCACAAGGTCCAGGTGAGGCACAAGTGGCAACAGGATTCACCAAGTCCAGGTGAGGCCCAGGTGGCGACCAGTCACCAGATCCAGGTGCGGACCAGCTAAGGACCAGATTCACCAGACCCTAGTGAAGCCCAAGGGGTGACCAGAGTCACCAGGTAAGGGTGAGGCCCAGAGTGGAACCAGAGTAACCAGTTTAGTTTGAGGCCCAGAATGGGACCAGAAGTCCCTGGTCAAAGTGAGGCACAGGTGTGGAATAGAGTATCCAGGGTGAGGATCATTGGATCCATCACCCAATGATGCCTGGTTGAGGACCAGAGACACTAGGGCCATGCAGGCCCAGATGGGGAACAGAATCACTACGTCCTGGTGAGGCATAGAATAAGACCACAGTCAGCAGTATCAGGTGTGCCCCTTGTGGGAACCAGAGCCACTCTATCCAGCTGAGTCCCAGGTACATGTGAGGCACACGTGAGGACCAGATTCATCAGGTTGAATTGAGGCATAGCTGGGGACAAGAGTCAACAGGTTGGGTGCGGCCTAGGTGGGGCAAGATTCATCAGTTCTGAGTTAGGTCAAAGTGGGGACGAGAGACACCAAGTCCAGGTGAGGCCAAACTGAGGACCAGAATCACCAGATCCACATGAGGTCCATGTTGGAAAGGAGTCACCAGGTCCAGGAGAAGTCCTGGGGTGGACCAGAGTCACCCGATCCAGGTGAAGTCCAGGTCGGACCAGAGTCACTAGGTCCAGATGAGGCCCAGGTGATGACCAGAGTTACCAAGTACACGTGAGGCCCCGGTGGGGATCAGAGGCAACATGTCCATGTGAGGCTGGCTTGGGGACCATGGTCAACAGGTCTACTTGAGGCCCAGGAGTGGAACAGAGTAAGCAGGTCCAGGTGAGTCCCCGGTGGTGACAAGAGTCACCACGTCCAGGTGAGGCCCAGGTGGGGACCAGGATCAGCAGGTCCAGGGGAGGCCCTTGAAAGAACCAGAGTCAACAGTTCGAGGTCAGGCGCAGGTGGCAACCAGGGTCTGCAGGTCCAGGTCACGCCAAAGTGGGGTTCACAGTCACTAGGACACGGTGACACCCAGAGGGGGACCAGAGTCACTTGGTCCAGGTGAGGCCACTTGTGGAACACAGTCACCGGGTCCCAATTTTGCCCAGTTGAGGACAACCCCACTCACCAGGTCCAGGTGAGGCCAACCTGCATGCCATGCCGTGATACCATATCCCGATGATGCCCAGGTAGAGACTAGAGTCACCAGGTTCAAATGAGGCCCAGATGGGGTATATACACTAGTCCAGGTGAGGCCCAGTTGAGGACCAGAGTCACCAGATCACCTTGAGCCCTAGAGGGGTACCAGAATCACCTGGTCCAGGTGACATCCAGTTGGGGACCAGAGTCACCAGGTAGGAGTGAGTCCCAGAGAGGTTCCAGAGTCCTCATGTCCCGGTGAGGCTCAGGTGTGGAACAGAGTCACCAGGTACCAATGATGCCCAGGTGAGGACCAGAGTCACCAGGTCTGCGTGACGCGCAGATACGATCAGAGTCACCAGTTCCAGGTGAGGCCAAGAAAGCGTCCACAGCAATCAGGTCCAGGTGGGGAACAAAGTCAGCAGGACTGGGTGAGGCCCAGATGGGGACCAGATTCACCAGGTCCAGGTGAGGCCCAGGTGGTGACAAGAGTCCCCGGGTCTGGGAGAGGACCATGTAAGGACCAGATTCACCAGGTCCAAGAGGCCCACGTGGGGACCTGAGTCACCAGGTATGGGTGAGGCCCAGGTGGCAACCCCACTCACCAGATCCAGGTGAGGCCCTAATGGGGACCGGAGTCACCAGGTAAATGTGAGTCTACAAGAACACCACAGTCACCAGGTCCAGGTGTGATTCATTTGGGTACGAGAGTCACCAGGTCCAAGTGAGACCCAGGTGGGGACCACAGTCACCAGGTCCAGATTGAGGCCTAGGTGGTGGGTCCAGAGTCATCAGGACCAGTTGAGGCCAAAGACTGGAGCAAAGTTATCATGACCAGGTGAGGCCCAAGTGGGGAACAGAGTAACCATGTCCCATTGATGCTAGGTGGGAAAAGAGTCACAGGTCCAGTCGAGGCCTAAGTGAGGAGTAGATTCACCATGTCCTGTTGTGGCCCAGTTGAGGACCAGTGTCCTCAGCTCCGGGTGAGTCCCAGAGTGGGACCTGAGTCACACGGTTCTGGTGATATCCAGGTGGGAACCAGAGTCACCACGTCAGGGTGAGGTCCAGAGGGGGACGAGAATCACTAGGTCCAGGAAAGGCCCCGATGCAGAACTGAAACCAGGTCCCATGATGCCCATATGAGGACCTGAGTCACCAGGTCCAGGTGAGGTCCCTGTGGGAACCAGTCACTTCGTCCAGGTGAGGCCCAGGTGGGACCACAGTCACCAGGTCCAGGTGAGGCCCAGGTATATAAGAGAGTATCCAGGTCCCAACGATGCCCAGGTAAGGACCAGAGTCAAGAGGTCCAGGAGAGGTTCAAATATGGATCAGAGTCATTGTGTTCCAGGTGAGGTCTGATGGAGACCACAGGAACCAGGTCCAGGAGAGCCCCATATGGGAAACAGAGCCACTAGATCCAGGTGAGGTCCAGGTGGGACCACAGTCACAAGGTCCAGGTGAGGCGCAGGTGGCAACAGGATTCAACATGTCCGGGTGAGGCCCAGGTGGTGAGCTGTCACCAGATCCAAGTGAGGACAATCTAAGGACCAGATTCCCCAGGCCCATATGAAGCCCATGGGGTGACCAGAGTCACCAGGTAACGGTGTGGCCCCGAGGGGGAAACAGAGTAACCAGTTTAGTTTGAGGCCCAGAATGGGACCATAGGTCCCTGGTCAGAGTGAGGCCCAGGTGTGGAATAGAGTATCCAGGTCCCAATGATGCCTGGGTGAGGACCAGACTCACTAGGGTCATGCAGGCCCAGATGGGGAACAGAATCACTAGGTCCTGTTGAGGCATAGAGAAAGACCACAGTCAGCAGTATCATTTGAGCCCCTTACCGAAACCAGAGCCACTCTATCCAGCTGAGTCCCGGGTCCATGTGAGGGTCACTTGAGGACCAGATTCATCAGGTCGAATTGAGGCATAGCTGGGGACAAGAGTCACCAGGTCTGTGTGCAGCCTAGGTGGGGCAAGATTCAGCAGTTCTAAGTTAGGTCAAAGTGGGGACGAGAGACGCCAGTTCCAGGTGAGGCCAAACTGAGGTCCAGAGTCACCAGATCCAGGTGAGGTCCATGTTGGAAAGAGCGTCACCAGGTCCAGGAGAGGCCCAGGTGGGGACTAGAGTCACAAGATCCAGGTGAAGTCCAGGTGGGTACCAGAGTCACCAGACCCAGGTGAAGCCAAGGTGGGGACCAGAGTCACTAGGTCCAGATGAGACCCAGGTGAGGACCAGTGTTACCAGGTACACGTGAGGCCCCGGTGGGGATCAGAGGCAACAGGTCCATGTGAGGCCTGACCTGGAGACCATGGTCAACAGGTCTATTGAGGCCCAAGTGTGGAACACAGTAACCAGGTCCACGTGAGTGCCCTGTGGTGACAAGAGTCACCAGGTCCCGGTGAGGCCCATGTGGGCAACAGGATCACCATGTCCAGGGGATTCCCTTGAATGTACCAGAGGTAACAGTTCGAGTTCAGGCGCAGGTGGCAACCAGGGTGAGCAGGTCCAAGTCAGGCCAAAGTGGGGTTCACAGTGACTAGGGCATGGTGAGATCCAGAGGGGGACCAGAGTCACTTGGTCCAGGTGAGGTCCAGTTGTGGAACACAGTGACCGGGTCCCAATTTTGCCCAGTTGAGGACCATGGTCAACAGGGCCAGGTGAGGCCCAGATGGGGACCGGAGTACCCAAAGCCAGGTGAAGCCCAGGTGGGGACCACAGTCACCAGATCCAGGGTAGTCTCAGGTTCATGCCAGAATCACCAGGTCCAGGTGAGGTGCAGGTGGCAAACACACCTACCAGATCCCGGTGAGGCCCTGGTGGGGACCAGAGTCACGAGGTACATGAGAAGCTAGAAACACTGCAGCCACCAGGTCCACATGATGTCCATGAAGGAACGAAAATCACCAGTTACAGGTGAGGACCAGGCGGGGATCCGACTCACCATGTCCAGGTGAGACCCAAGTGGGAACCAGGGTAACCATGTCCAGGGGTGGCCCAGGTGAAGACCAGAGTTAATAGGTCCGGGTGGGTCACTTTTAGAGAACAGTGTAACCATATCCTGATACTACCCAGGTGGGTACCAGAGATACCAGGTCCTGGTGAGGCCCAGGTGGGAACGGAGAAATGAGGTCCAGGTTAGTTCCCGAAGAGTCACAGTCACCAGGTCAGGTGAGGCCATGCTTAGGTTCAGAGTCACCAGTTACAGGTGAGGCACAGGTGGAGCCAGAGTCACCTGGTACAGAAGAGGCCAAAGTCAGGACGAGAGTTACTAGGATCAGGTCAGTCCCAGTGAGGAATAGAGTAACCATGCCCCGAGGATGCCCAGGTAGAGCCAGAGTAACCAGGTCCAGATGAGGCGCAGGTGGGGAGCATATTAACTCGGTCCCGGTGAGGCCCAGTTGCGGACCAGAGTCACCAGGTCTAGTTGAGGCCTAGAGGGTACCAGATTCACCTGGTCTAGGTGACATCCAGATGGGGAGCAGAGTCACCATGTCAGGGTGAGGCCCAGAGGGGATCCAGAATCATCATCTCCAAGTGAGGCTCAGGTGTGGAACGGAGTATCCAGATCATAATGGTCCACAGGTGAGGATCAGAGTCACCAGATCTGGTAGAGGCCCAGAGGGGTACCAGAATCACCTGGTCCAGGTGACATCTAGATGGGGACCAGAATCACCAGGTCAGGATGAGCCCCAGAGTGGATCCAGAGTCATCAAGTCCAGGTGAGGCCCAGGTGTTGACTAGAGTCCCCGGGTCTGGGAGAGGACCAGGTAAGGACCAGATTCACCATGCCCAATGAAGCCCAAGGGTTGACCAGAGTCACTAAGTAAGGGTGAGACCCAGAGGGGGAACCAGAGTAACTAGTTTAGTTTGAGGCCCAGAATGGGACCAGAGGTCCCTGGTCAAAGTGAGACCCAGGTGTGGAATAGAGTATCCAGGTCGCAATGATGCCTGGGTGAGGACCAAAGTCACTAGGGCCATGCAGGCCCAGATGGGGAACAGAATTACTAGGTCCTGATAAGGCATAGAATAAGACCACAGTCACCAGTATCAGGTGACCCCTTGTGGGAACTAGAGCCACTCTATCCAGCTGATTCCCATGTCCAGCTGAGTGCCAGGTCCATGTGAGGCCCACGTGAGGACCAGATTCATCAGGTGGAATTGAGGCATAGGTGGGGACAAGAGTCACCAGGTCTGGATGCTGCGTAGGTAGGGCAAGATTCAGCAGTTCTGAGTTAGGTTAAAGTGGGGAGGAGAGACACCAGGTCCAAGTGAGGCCAAACTGAGGACCAGAGTCACCAGATCCAGGTGAGGTCCATGTTGGAAAGAGAGTCACCAGGTCCAGGAGAGGTACAGGTGGGGACCAGAGTCAACGGATCCAGGTAAGTCCAGGTGGTGACCTGAGTCACCAAATCCAGGTGAAGCCCAGGTCGAGACCAGAGTCTCTAGGACCAGATGAGGCCCAGGTGAGGACAGGAGTTACCAGGTACACGTAGGCCCTGGTGGGAATCAGACGCAACAGGTCCATGTGAGGCCGGCTTGGGGACCATGGTCAACAGGTCTACTTGAGGCCCAGGTATGGAACACAGTAAGCAGATCCAGCTGAGTCCCCGGTGGTGACAAGAGTCACCACGTCCAGGGGAGGCCCAGGTGGGGACCAGGATCACCAGGTACAGGGAAGGACCTTGAAAGAACCAGAGTCAATAGTTTGAGGTTAGGCGCAGGTGGCAACCAGGGTCAGCTGGTCCAAGTCAGGGCAAAGTGGGGTTCACAGTCACTAGGCAAGGTGAGACCCAGAGGGAGACCAGAGTCACCTGGTCCAGTTGAGGTCCAGTTTTGGAACACAGTGACTGGGTCCCAATATTGCCCAGTTGAGGACCATGGTCAACAGGGACAGATGAAGCCCAGATGGGGACCGGAGTCCAAATATCCAGGTGAAGACCAGGTGGGGACCACAGTCACCAGATCCAGGGTAGTCTCAGGTGCAGACCATAATCACCAGGTCCAAGTGAGGTGCAGGTGGCAACCACATTCCCCAGGACCCATTGAGGACCTGGCGGGGACCAGAGTCACAAGGTACATAAGAAGCTAGAAAAACTGCAGTCACCAGGTCCACATGATGTCCATGTGGCCCGGAGAATCAGCAGTTACACGTGAGGACCAGGTGGGAATCCGACTCACCATGTCAAGTTGAGACCCAGGTGGGATCCAGTGTCACCATGTCCAGGTGTGGCCCAGGTGAAGACAAGAGTTAATAGGTCCGGCTGGGTCACTGTTAGTGAACAGTGTAACCATATCCTGATGCTACCCAGGTGGGTACCGGAGACACCAGGTCCTGGTGAGGCCCAGGTGGGACCAGAGACATGAGGTCCAGGTAAGATCCCGATGGGAACCACAGTCACCAGGCCAGGTGAGGCCATGCTTAGGATCAGAGTTACCAGTTACAGGTGAGGCCCAGGTGGAGCCAGAGTGACCTGGAACAGAAGAGGCCAAAGTCAGTACCAGAGTTACTAGGATCAGGTCAGTCCCATTGGGGAATAGAGTAACCATGTCCCGATGATGCCCAGGTAGAACCCGAGTCATCACGTCCAGATGAGGCGCAGGTGGGGAACATGTTCACTAGGTCTAGGTGAGGCCCAGTTGATGACCAGAGTCACCAGGTCTGGTTGAGGCCGACAGGGGTCCCAGATTCACCTGGTCTAGGTGACATCCTGATAGGGACCAGAGTCACCATGTCAGAGTGAGGCCCAGAGAGGATCCAGAGTCATCATATCCAGGTGAGGCTCAGGTGTGGAACAGAGTATCCAGGTCATAGTGGTCCACAGGTGAGGACCAGAGTCACCAGATCTGGGTGAGTCCCAGTTAGGATCAGAGTCACCAGTTTCAGGTGAGGACCAAAAGGAGTCCACAGCAATCAGGTCAAGGTGGGGAACAAAGTCACCAGGACTGGGTGAGGCCCACATGGCGACCAGATTCTCCAGGACCAGGGGATTCCCAGGTGGTGACCAGAATTACCAGATTCACCAAGTCCAAGAGGCCCACGTGGGGACCTGTTTCACCAGATATGGGTGAGGCCCAGGTTGCCACCCCACTCACCAGGTACAGGTGAGGCCAATCTGCAGGCCATGCAGAGGAACCATGACTGGATGATGCCCATGTAGACATCAGAGTTACCAGGTCCACGTGAGGCCAACCTGCAGGCCATGCAGTGGAACCATGTCCCGATGATGCCCATGTGGGGACCAGAGTCACCAGGTCCAAATGAGGCCCAGATGGAGCAAATTCACTAGGTCCAGGTGAGGCCCAGTTCAGGACCAGAGTCACCAGATCTGCTTGATGCCTAGAGGGGTACCAGAATCACCTGGTCCAGGTGACATCCACATGGGGACCAGAGTCACCAGGTCACGAAGAGGCCCAGAGAGGTTCCAGAGTCATCATGTCCATGTGAGGCTCAGGTGAGGTACAGAGTCACCAGGTACCAATGATGCCCAGGTGAGGACCAGAGTCACCAGATCTGGGTGACGAGGAGATAGGTTCAGAGTCACCAGTTCCAGGTGAGGCCAAGAAACTGTCCACAGCAATCAGGTCCAGGTGGGGAACAAAGTCACCAGGACTGGGTGAGGCCCAGATGGGGACCAGATTCACCAGGTCCAGGTGATTCCCAGGTGGTGACCAGAGTTACCAGTCCGGCTGAGGACCAGGAAAGGACCAGATTCACCAGGTCCAAGTGAGGCCCACGTGGGGACCTGTGTCACTGGTATGGGTGAGGCCCAGATGGCAACCCCACTCACCAGGTCCAGGGGAGGCCAACCTTCGGGCCATGCAGAGGAACCGTGTCCCGATAATGCCCAGGTAGGGACCAGAGTTACGAGTTGCAGGTGAGGCCCTAATGGGGACCGGAGTCACCAGGTAAATGTGGGTCTACAAGAATACCACAGTCACCAGGTCCAGGTGTGGTTCATGTGGGAACAAGAGTCACCAGGTCCAGGTGAGACCCAGGTAGTGACCACAGTCACCAGGTCCAGATTGAGGCCTAGGTGGGGGACCAGAGTCATCAGGAGCAGTTGAGGCCAAAGTGTGGAGCAAAGTTATCATGTCCAGGTGAGGCCCAGGGGGGAACAGAGTAACCATGTCCCATTGATGCCAGGTGGGAAAAGAGTCACAAGGTTTAGAGGTGGCCTAAGTGAGGAGTAGATTCACCAGGTCCTGTTGAGGCCCAGTTGAGGACCAGTGTCCACAGCTCCGGTGAGTCTCAGAGTGGGACCAGAGTCACCCGGTTCTGGTGATATCCAGGTGGGGACCAGAGTCACCACGTCAGGATGAGGCCCAGAGGGGGACGAGAATCACTAGCTCCAGGTGAGGCCCGATATGGAACTGAGAAACCAGGTCGCATGATGCCCATATGAGGACCTGAGTCACCAGGTCCAGGTGAGGTCCCTGTGGGAACCAGTCACTTCGTCCAGGTGAGGCCCAGGTGGGACCACAGTCACCAGGTCCAGGTGAGGCCCAGGTATATAAGAGAGTATCCAGGTCCCAATGATGCCCAGGAAAGGACCAGAGTCAATAGGTCCAGGAGAGGCCCAAATATGGATCAGAGTCATTGTGTTCCAGGTCAGGCCAGATGGAGACCACAGGAACCAGTTACAGGAGAGCCCCATATGGGAACCAGAGCCACCAGATCCAGGTGAGAACCAGGTGGGACCACAGTCACAAGGTCCAGGTGAAGCGCAGGTGGAAACAGGATTCACCGAGTCCAGGTGAGTCCCAGGTGGCGACCAGTCACCAGATCCAAGTGAGGACAATCTAAGGACCAGATTCACCAAGCCCAATGAAGCCCAAGGGGTGACCAGAGCACCAGGAAAGGGTGAGGCCCAGAGGGGGAACCAGAGTAACCAGTTTAGTTTGAGGCCAAGAATGGGACCAGAGGTCCTTTTCAGAGTGAGTCCCAGATGTGGAATAGAGTATCCAGGTCCCAATGATGCCTGGGTGAGGACCAGAGTCACTAGGGCCATAGAGGCCCAGATGGGGAACAGAATCACTAGGTCCTGGTGAGGCATAGAATAAGACCACAGTCACCAGTATCAGGTGATCCCCTTGTGGGAACCAGAGCCACTCTATGCAGCTGAGTCCCAGGTCCATGTGAGGCCCACGTGAGGACCAGATTCATCAGGTCGAATTGAGGCATAGCTGGGGACAAAGGTCACCAGGTCTGGGTGCGGTCTAGGTGGGGCATGATTCAGCAGTTCTGAGTTAGGTCAAAGTGGGGACGAGAGACACCAGGTCCAGGTGAGGCCAAACTGAGGACCAGAGTCACCAGATCCAGGTGAGGTCCATGTTGGAAACAGAGTCACCAGGTCCGGGAGAGGTCCAGTTTGGGACCAGAGACACCAGATCCAGGTGAAGTCCAGGTGGGGACCAGAGTCACCAGGTCCAAATGAGGCCCAGATGGAGCATATTCACTAGGTCCAGGTGAGGCCCAGTTGAGGACCAGAGTCCCCAGATCTGGTTGAGGCCTAGAGGGGTACCAGAATCACCTGGTCCAGGTGACATCCAGATGGGGAACAGAGTCACCAGGTCAGGGTGAGGCCCAGAGATTTTCCAGAGTCATCATGTCCAGGTGAGTCTCAGGTGTGGAACAGAGTCACCAGGTACCAACGATGCCCAGGTGAGGACCAGAGTCACCTGGTCTCGGTGATGCGCAGATAGAATCAGAGTCACCAGTTCCAGGTGAGGCCAAGAAAGAGTCCACAGCAATCAGGTCCAGGTGGGGAATAAATCAACAGCCTGGGTGAGACCCAGATGGGGACCAGATTCACCAGGTCCAGGTGAGTCCCAGGTGGTGACCAGAGTTACTAGTTCCGGGTGAGGACAAGGTAAGGACCAGATTCACCAGGTCCAAGAGGCCCAAGTGGGGATCTGAGTCACCAGGTATGGGTGAGGCCCAGGAGGCAACCCCACTCACCAGTTCCAGGTGAGTCCAACCTGCCGGCCAGAGTCACCAGATCCAGTTGAGGCCCTAGTGGGGACCGGAGTCACCAGGTAAATGTGAGTCTACAAGAACACCACAGTCACCAGGTCCAGGTGTGGTTGATGTGGGAACGAGAGTCACCAGGTCCAGGTGAGACCCATGTGGGGACCACAGTCACCAGGTCCAGATTGAGGCCTGGTTGCGGGTCCAGAGTCATCTGGATCATCTGAGGCCGAAGTGCGGAGCACAGTTATCATGTCCAGGTGAGGCCCAGGTGGGGAACAGAGTAAACATGTCCCATTGATGCCAGGTGGGAAAAGAGTCACAAGGTCCAGACGAGGCCTAAGTGAGGAGTAGATTCACCAAGTCCTGTTGAGGCCAAGTTGAGGACCAGTGTCCCCAGCTCTGGTTGAGTCCCAGAAGGGGACCAGAGTCACCCGGTTCTGGTGATATCCAGGTGGGGACCAGAGTCACCACATCAGGGTGAGGCCCAGAGGGGGAAGAGAATCACTCGGTCCAGGTGAGGCCCCGATGTGGAACTGAGAAACCAGGTCCCATGATGCCCATATAAGGACCTGAGTCACCAGGTCCAGGTGATGTCCCCGTGGAAACCAGTCACCACGTCCAGGTGAGGCCCAGGTGGGACCATAGTCAACAGGTCCAGGTGAGGCCCAGGTATATAAGAGAGTATCCAGGTACCAATGATTCCCAGGTAAGGACCAGAGTCAACAGGTCCAGGAGAGTCCCAAATATGGATCCAAGTCATTGTGTTCCAGGTGACGCCAGATGGATACCACAGGAACCAGGTCCAGGAGAGCCCCATATGGTAACCAGAGCCACCAGATCCAGGTGAGGTCCAGGTGGGACCACAGTCACAAGCTCCAGGTGAGGCGCAGGTGGCAACAGGATTCACCAAGTCCAGGTGAGGCCCAGCTGGCGAGCAGTCACGAGATACAGGTGCGGACCACCTAAGGTCCAGATTCACCAGGCCCAAGTAGAGCCCAGGGGGTGACCACAGTCACCAGGTAAGGGTGAGGCCCAGAGGGGGAACCAGATTAACCAGTTTAGTTTGTGGTCCAGAATGGGACCAGAGGTCCCTGGTCAAAGTGAGGTCCAGGTGTGTAATAGAGTATCCAGGTCCCAATGAAGCCTGGGTGAGGACCAGAGTCACTAGGGCCATGCAGTCCCAGATGGGGAACCGAATCACTAGGTCCTGGTGAGGCATAAAATAAGACCACAGCAGTATCAGGTGAGCCCATTGTGGGAACCAGAGCCACTCTACCCTGCTGAGTCCCAGGTCCATGTGAAGCCCATGTGAGGACCAGATTCATCAGGTCGAATTGAGACAGCTGGAGACAAGAGTCACCAGGTCTAGGTGCGGCCTATGTGGGGCCAGGTTCAGTGTTCTGAGTTAGGTCAAAGTGGGGACGAGAGACACCAGGTCCAGGTGAGGCCAAACTGAGGACGAGAGTCACCAGATCCAGGTGAGGTCCATGTTGGAAAGAGAGTCACCAGGTCCAGGAGAGGTCCTGTTGGGGACCAGAGTCACCAGATCCAGGTGAAGTCCAGGTGGGGACCAGAGTCACCAGATCCAGGTGAAGCCCAGGTGGGAACCAGAGTCACTAGGTCCAGATGAGCCCCAGGTGAGGACCAGAGTTACCAGGTACACCTGAGGCCCCGGTGGGGTTCAGAGGCAACAGGTCCATGTGAGGCCGGCTTGGGGACCATGGTCAACAGGTCTACTTGAGGCCCAGGTGGGGAACACAGTAAGCAGGTCCAGGTGAGTCCCCGGTGGTGAAAAGAGGAACCACGTCCAGGTGAGGCCCAGGTGGGGACCAGGATCACCAGGTCCAGGGGAGGCTATTGAAAGAACCAGAGTCAACAGTTCGAGGTCAGGCGCAGGTGGCAACCAGGGTCAGCAGGTCCAAGACAGGCCAAAGTGGTTTTCACAGTCACTAGGGCACATTGACACCCAGAGGGGGACCAGAGTCACCTGGTCCAGGTGAGGTCCAGTTGTGGAACACAGTCACCGTGTACCAATTTTGCCCAGTTGAGGACCATGGTCAACAGGGCCAGGTGAGGCCCAGATGGGGACCGGAGTCCCGAAATCCAGGTGAAGACCAGGTGGGGTCCAGAGTCACCAGATCCAGGGTAGTCTCAGGTGCAGACCAGAATCACAAGGTCCAGGTGAGTTGCAGGTGGCAACCACACTCACCAGGTCCCTGTGAGGTCCTGGTGGAGACCAGAGTCATGAGGTACATGAGAATCTAGAAACACTGCAGCCACCAGGTCCACATGATGTCCATGTGGGAACGAGAATCACCAGTTACAGGTGAGGACCAGGTGGGGATCCGACTCACCATGTCCAGGTGAGTCCCAGGTGGGAACCAGTGTCACCATGTCCAGGTGTAGCCCAGCTGAAGACCAGAGTTAATAGGTCCGGCTGGGTCATTGTTAGTGAACAGGGTCACCATATCCTGATGCTACCCAGGTGGGTACCAGAGACACCAGGTCCTGGTGAGGCCCAGGTGGGACCAGAGACATGAGGTCCAGGTGAGGTCCCGATGGGAACCACAGTCACCAGGTCAGGTGAGGTCATGCTTAGGATCACAGTCACCAGTTACAGGTGAGGCCCAGGTGGAGCCAGAATCACCTGGTACAGAGGAGACCAAAGTCAGGACCTGAGATAACAGGATCAGGTCAGTCCCAGTGGGGAATAGAGTAATCATGTCCCGATGATGCCCAGGTAGAACCAGAGTCATCAGTTCCAGATGAGGCGCAGGTGGGGAGCATATTCACTAGGTCCCGGTGAGGCCCAGTTGAGGACCAGAGTCACCAGGTCTAGTTGAGGCCTAGAGGGGTACCAGATTCACCTGGTCTAGGTGACATCCAGATGGGGACCAGAGTCACCATGTCAGGGTGAGGCCCAGAGAGGATCCAGAGTCCTCATGTCCAGATGAGGCTCAGGTGTGGAACAGAGTATCCAGACATTAATGGTCCACAGGTGAGGACCAGAGTCACGAGATCTGGGTGGGGTCCAGTTAGGATCAGAGTCACCAGTTCCAGGTGAGGCCAAGAAGGAGTCCACAACAATCAGGTCCAGGTGGGGAACAAAGTCACCAGGACTGAGTGAGGACCAGATGGGGACCAGATTCACCATGTCCAGGTGATTCCCAGGTGGTGACCAGAGTTACCAGTTCCGGGTGAGGACCAGGCAAGGACTAGATTCACCAGGTCCCGGTGAGGCCCAGGTGGGACCACAGTCGTCAGGTCCAGGTGAGGCCCAGGTATATAAGAGAGTATCCAGGTCCCAATGATGCCCAGGTAGACCCAGAGTCACCAGGTCCAGATGAGGCGCAGGAGGGGAGCAGATCCACTAGGTCCCGGTGAGGCCCAGTTGAGGACCACAGTCACCAGGTCTAGATGAGGCCTAGAGGGGTACCAGATTCACCTGGTCTAGGTGACATCCACATGGGGACCAGAGGCACCATGTCAGGGTGAGGCCCAGAGGGATCCAGACTCAAAATGTCCAGGTGAGGCTCAGTAGTGGAAAAGAGTATCCAGGTCATAATGATCCACAGGTGAGGACCAGAGTCACCAGATCTGGGTGAGGCCCAGTGATGTTCAGATTCACCAGTTCCAGGTGAGGCCAAGAAGGAGAACACAGCAATCAGGTCCAGGGGGGAACAAAGTCACCAGGACTGAGTGAGGCCTAGAGGGGTGTCTGATTCACCAGTTCCATGTGAGGCCCAGGTGGGGACCTGATTCCCCGTTCTGGGAGAGGACTAGGCAAGGACCAGATTCACCAGGTCCAAGAGGCCCACGTGGGAACCTGAGTCACCAGGTATGGGTGAGGCCCAGGTGGCCACCCCACTCACAAGGTCCAGCTTAGGTCAACCTGCAGGCCATGCAGAGGAACCATGTCCCGATGATGCCCAGGTAGGGACCAGAGATACCAGGTCCAGGTGAGGCCAAACTGCAGGCCAAGAAGTGGAACCATATCCCGATGATGCCCAGGTAGGGCCCAGAGTCACCAGGTCCAAATGAGGCCCAGATGGTGCATACTCACTAGGTCCAGGTGAGGCCCAGTTGACAATCACAATCCCCAGATCTGGTTGAGTCCTAGAGGGGTACCAGAATCACCTGGTCCACGTGACATCCAGATGGGAACCAGAGTCACCATGTCTGGGTGAGGCCCAGAGAGGTTCCAGAGTCATCATATCCTGGTGAGGATCAGGTGTGGAACAGAGGCACCAGGTACCAATGATGCCCAGGTGAGGACCAGAGTCACCCGGTCTGGGTGACGCGCAGATACGATCAGAGTCACCAGTTCCAGGTGAGGCCAAGAAAGAGTCCACAGCAATCAGGTCCAGGTGGGGAACAAAGTCACCAAGACTGAATTAGGCCCAGATGGGGACCAGAATCACCAGGTCCAGGTGAGGCGCAGGTGGTGACCAGAGTCCCTGGGTCTGGGACAGGCCAGGTAAGAACCAGATTCACCAGGTCCAAGAGGCCCACGTGGGGACCTGAGTCACCAGGTATGTGTGACGCCCAGGTGTCAACCCCACTCACCAAGTCCAGGTGAGGCAAACCTGCAGGCCAGAGTCACTAGAACCAGGTGAGGCCCTAGTGGGGCCTGGAGTCATCAGGGAAATGTGAGTCTACAAGAACACCACAGTCACCAAGTCCAGGTTTGGTTCATGTAGGAACGAGAGTCACCAGGTCCAGGGGAGACCCAGGTGGGGACCACAGTCACCAGGTCCTGATTGAGGCTTAGGTGGGGGGACGAGAGTCATCAGGACCAGTTGAGGCCAAAGAATGGAGCAAAGTTATCATGTCCAGGTGAGGCCCAGGTGGGGAACAGAGTAACCATGTCCCATTGATGCCAAGTGGGAAAAGAGTCACAAGGTCCAGAAGAGGCCTATGTGAAGAGTACATTCATCAGGTCCTGTTGAGGCCCAGTTGAGGACCAGTGTCCACAGCTCCGGGTGAGTCTCAGAGGGGGACCAGAGTCACCCGGTTCTGGTGATATCCAGGTGGGGACCAGAGTCACCACGTCAGGGTGAGGCCTAGAGGGGGACGAGAATCACTAGGTCCAGGTGAGGCCCCGATGTGGAACTGAGAAACAGGTCCCATGATGCCCATATGAGGATTTGAGTCACCAGGTCCAGGTGAGGTCCCTGTGGGAACCAGGCACCTCGTCCAAGTGAGGCCCAGGTGGGACCACATTCACCAGGTCCAGGTCAGGCCCAGGTATATAAGTGAGTATCCAGGTCCCAATGAGGCCAGGTAAGGACCAGAGACAACAGATCCAGGATAGGCCCAAATATGGATCAGAGTCATTGTGTTCCATGTGAGGCCAGATGGAGACCACAGGAACCAGGTCCAGGAGAGCCCAATATGGGACCAGAGCCACCAGATCCATGTGAGGTCCAGGTGGGAACACAGTCACAAGGTCCATGTGAGGCGCAATTGGCAACAGGATTCACCAAGTCCAGGGGAGGCCCAGGTGGCGACCAGTCACCACATCCAGGTGCGGACCAGCTAAGATCCAGATTCACCAAGCCCAAGAGAAGTCAAATGGGTGACCAGAGTCACCAGGTAAGCGTGAGGCCCAGAGGGGGAACCAGAGTAACCAGTTTAGTTTGAGGCCCAGAATGGGACCAGAGGGCCCTGGTCAGAGTGAGGCCCAGGTGTGGAATAGAGTATCCATGTACCAATGATGCCTGGGTGAGGAACAGAGTTACTAGGGCCATGCAGGCCTAGATGGGGAACAGAAACACCAGGTCTGGTGAGGCATAGAATAAGACCACAGTCAGCAGTATCAGGTGAGCCCCTTGTGGGAACCAGAGCCACTCTATCCAGCTGAGTCCCAAGTCCATGTGAGGCCCACGTGAGGACCAGATTCATCAGATCGAATTGAGGCATACCTGGGGACAAGAGTCACCAGGTCTGGTTGCGGCCTAGGTGGGGCAAGATTCAGCAGTTCTGAGTTAGGTCAAAGTGGGGACAAGAGTCAACAGGTCCAGGTGAGTTCAAACTGAGTACGAGAGTCACCACGTCCAGGTGAGGTCCAGGTGGGGACCAGTGTCATCAGATCCATGTGAAGTCCAGGTGGGGACCAGAGTCACGAGATCCAGGTGAAGTCCAGGTGGGGACCAGAGTCACTAGGTCCAGATGAGTCCCAGGTGAGGACCAGAGTAACCAGGTACACGTGAGCTCCGGTTTTGATGAGAGGCAACAGGTCCATGTGAGGCCGGCCTGGGGCAAATGGTCAACAGGTCTACTTGAGGCCCAGGTATGGAACACAGTAATCAGGTCCAGGTGAGTCCCCGGTGTTGACAAGTATTACCACGTCCAGGTGAGGCCCAGGTGGGGACCAGGATCACCAGGGACAGGGAAGGGCCTTGAAAGAACCAGAGTCAACAGTTCGAGGTCAGGCGCAGGTGGCAAACAGGATCAGCAGGTCCCAGTATGGCCAAAGTGGGGTTCACAGTCACTAGGGCAGGGTGAGACCCAGAGGGGGACCAGAGTAACCTGGTAGAGGTGAGGTCCAGTTGTGGAACACAGTCAACGAGTCCCAAATTTGCCCAGTTGAGGACCATGGTCAACAGGGCCAGGTGAGGACCAGATGGGGACCGGAGTCAAAATACCCAGGTGAAGCCCAGGTGGGGACCACAGTCACCAGATCCAGGGTAGTCTCAGGTGCAGACCAGAATCACCATGTCCAGGTGTGGCCCAGGTGAAGAGCAGAGTTAATAGGTCCGGCTGGGTCACTGTTAGTGAAGAGTGTAACCATATCCTGATGCTATCCCGGTGGGTACCGGAGACAAAAGATCTTGGGAGGCCCAGGTGGGACCGGAGACATGAGGTCCAGGTGAGGTCCCGATGGGTGCCCCAGTCACCAGGTCAGGTGAGGCCATGCTTAGGATCAGAGTCACCAGGTACAGGTGAAGCCCAGGTGGAGACAGAGTCACCTGGTACAGAAGAGGCCAAATTCAGGACCAGAGTTACCAGGATCAGATCAGTTCCAGTGGGGAATAGAGTAACTATGTCCCGATGATGCCCAGGTAGAACCAGAGTCACCAGGTCCAGATGAGGCGCAGGTGGGGAGCATGTTCAATAGGGCCCGGTGAGGCCCAGTTGAGGACCAGAGTCACCAGGTCAAGTTGAGGCCTAGAGTCGTACCAGATTCACCTGGTCTAGGTGACATCCAGATGGGGACCAGATTCACAAGGTCAGGGTGAGGCCCAGAGGGGATTAAGAGTCATCATGTCCAGGTGAGGCTCAGGTGTGGAACCGAGTATCCAGATCATAATGGTCCTCAGGTGAGGACCAGAGTCACCAGATCTGGGTGAGGCCCAGTTAGGATCAGAGTCACAAGTTCCAGGTGTGTCCAAGAAGGAGTCCACAGCAATCAGGTCCAGGTGGGCAACAAATTCACCAGGACTGGGTGAGGCCCAGACGGGGACCAGATTCACTCTGGTCCCCCTCTGGAACTCACCCGGAGCCTGGGACCCTGGTCCTCAACTGGGCCCTAACAGGACCTGGTGAATCTACTCCTCACTTAGGCCTCTTCTGGACCTTCTGACTCTTTTCCCACCTGGCATCAATGGGACATGGTTACTCTGTTCCCCACCTGGGCCTAACCTGGACATGATAACTTTGCTCCACACTTTGGCCTCAAATGATCCTGATGATTCTGGTCCCCCCACCTAGGCCTCAATCTGGACCTGGTGACTGTGGTCCCCACCTGGGTCTCACCTGGAACTGTGACTCTCATTCCCCCATGAACCACACCTGAACCTGATGACTATGGTGTTCTTGTAGTCTCACATTTACCTGGTGTCTCCGGTCCCCACTAGGGCCTCACCTGGATCTGGTGACTCTGATCCTATCTGCGCGTCACTCAGACCTGGTGACTCTGGTCCAAACGTGGGCATCATTGGTACCTGGTGACTCTGTTCGACACCTGAGCCTCACCTGGATATGATGACTCTGGAACCTGGCTGGGCCTCACCCTGACCTGGTGACTATGGTCCCCATCTGCATGTCACCTGGACCAGGTGATTGTTGTACCCTTCTAGGCCTCAACCAGTTCTGGTGCCTCTGGTACTCAACTGGGCCTCACCTGAACTTAGTGAATTTGCTCCATCTGGGCCTCATTTGGACCTGGTGTCTCTGGTCCCTACCTGGGCATCATTGGGACATGGTTCCTCTGCATGGCCTGCAGGTTGGCCTCACCTGGACCTGGTGAGTGGGGTTGCCACCTGGGCCTCACCCATACCTGGTGACTCAGGTCCCCACGTGGGCCTCTTGGACCTGGTGAATCTGGTCCTGACCTGGTCCTCTCCCATACCCGGGGACTCTGGTCACCTCCTGGGCCTCACCTGGACCTGGTGAATCTTGTCCCCATCTGGGCCTCACCCAGTCCTGTTGACGTTGTTCCCACCTATATCTGATTGCTGTGGACCCCTTCTTGGCCTCACCTGGAACTGGTTACTCTGATCCTAACTGGGCCTCACCCAGATCTGGTGACTCTGGTCCTCACCTGTGGACCATTATGACCTGGATACTCTGTTCCTCACCTGAGCCTCAGCTGGATATGATGACTCTGGATCCCGTCTGGGCCTCACCCTGACATGGTGACTCTGGTCCCCATCTGGATGTCACATAGACCAGGTGAATATGATACCGCTCTAGGCCTCAACTAGACCTGGTGACTCTGGTCCTCAAATGGGCCTCACCGGGACCTAGTGACATGCTCCCCAACTGCGCCTCATCTATAACTGGTGACTCTGTTTCTACCTGGGCATCATCGGGGCATGGTTACTCTATTCCCCACTGGGACTGACCTGATCCTGGTAAGTCTGGTCCTGACTTTGGTCACTTCTGTACCAGGTGACTCTGGCTCCACCTGGGCCTCATCTGTAACTGGTGACTCTGATCCTAAGCATGGCCTCACCTGACCTGGTAACTGTGGTTCCCATCGGGACCTCCCCTGGACCTCATGTCTCTGCTCCCACTTGGGCCTCAGCAGGACCTGGTGTTTCTGTTTCCCACCAGGGTAGCATCAAGATATGGTTACACTCTTCACTGACAGAAACCCAGCCGGACCTATTAACTCTGGTCTTCACCTGGGCCAACCTGGACATGGTGACACTGGTTCCCACCTGGGTCTCACCTGGAAATTGTGAGTCGGATCCCCACTTGGTCCTCACCTGTAACTGGTGATTCTCGTTCCCATATGGACATAATGTGGACCTAGTGGCAGCAGTGTTTCTAGCTTCTCATGTACATCGTCACTCTGGTCCCCACCAGGGCTTCACCGGGACCTGGTGAGTGTGGTTGCCACCTGCACCTCACCTGGACCTGGTGATTCTGGTCTGCACCTGAGACTACCCTGCATCTGGTGTTTGTGTTCCCCACCTGGTCTTCACCTGGATTTGGGGACTCCGGTCCCCATCTGGGCTTTACCTGGCCCTGTTGACCATGGTCCTCAACTGGACAAAATTGGAACCCGGTGACTGTGTTCCACAACTGGACCTCACCTTGACCAGGTCACTCTGGTCCCCCTCTGGGTCTCACCGTGCCCTAGTGACTGTGAACCCCACTTTGCCTTGACTTGGACCTGCTGACCCTGGTTGTCACCTGCGCCAGACCTCGAATAGTTGACTCTGGTTCTTTCAAGGGCCTACCCTGGACCTGGTGATCCTGGTCCCCACCTGGGCCTCACCTGGACGTGGTGACTCTTGTCACCACCGCGGACTCACCTGGACCTGGTTACTTTGTTCCACACCTGGGCCTCAAGTAGACCTGTTGACCATGGTCCCCAATCCGGCCTCACATGGACCTGTTGCCTCTGATCCTCACCAAGGCCTCAAGTGTACCTGGTAACTCTGGTCCTCAACTGGGCCTCATCTGGACCTAGTGACTCTGGTCCCCACCTGGGCTTCACCTTGATCTGGTGACTCTGGTCCCCACCTGGACTTCACCTGGATCTGGTGACTCTGGTCCCCACCTGGACCTCTCCTCGACCTGGTGACTCGCTTTCCAAAATGGATCTCACCTGGATCTGGTGACTCTCTTTCCAACATGGACCCCACCTGGATCTGGTGACTCTGGTCCTCAGTTTGGTCTCACCTGGACTTGGTGTCTCTCGTCCCCATTTTGACCTAACTCAGAACTGCTGAATATTGCCCCACCTAGGCCGCACCCAAACCTGGTGACTCTTGTCCCCAGCTATGCCTCAATTCGACCTGATGAATCTGGTCCTCACGTGGGCCTCACATGGACCTGGAACTCAGCTGGATAGAGTGGCTCTGGTTCCCACAAGGGGCTCACCTGATACTGCTGACTGTGGTCTTATTCTATGCCACACCAGGACGTAGTACTTCTGTTCCCCAACTGGGCCTGCATGGCCCTATTGCCTCTGGTCCTCACCCAGGCATCACTGGGTGATGGACCCAAAGATCCTCACCCAGGATACTCTATTTCACAGCTGTGCCTCACTTTGAACAGGGACTTCTGGTCCCATTCTGGGCCTCAAACTAAACTGGTTACTCGGTTCCCCTCTGGGCCTCACTTTTACCTGGTGACTCTGGTCACCCCTTGGGCTTCACTAGGGCCTGGTGAATCTGGTCCTTAGCTGGTCCGCACCTCGATCAGGTGACTGGTCGCCACCTGGGCCTCACCTGGACTTGGTGAATCCTGTTGCCACCTGCGCCTCTCCTGGACTTTGTGACTGTGGTCCCACCTGGACCTCACCTGGATCTGGTGGCTATGGTTCCCAAATGGGGCTCTCCTGGACCTGGTTCCTCTGGGCTCCAACTGGCCTCACCTGGAACAAAATGACTCTGAACAATATTTGGGCCTCTCCTGGACCTGTTGACACTAGTCCTTACTTGGGCATCATTGGGAGCTGGTTACTCTGTTATATACCTGGGCCTCACCTGGACCGGTGACTGTGGTCCCACCTGGGCCTCACCTGGACGAGGTGACTGGTTCCCACAGGGACCTCACCTGGACCTGGTGACTCAGGTCCTCATATGGGCATCATGGGACCTGGTTTCTCAGTTCCACATCGGGGCCTCACCTGCACCTAGTGATTCTCGTCCGCCTCTGGGCCTCACCCTGACGTGGTAACCCTGGTCCCCACCTGGATATCACCAAAACCGCATGACTCTGATCCCCCTCTGGGACTCACCCGGAGCTGGGGACACTGGTCCTCAACTGGGCCTCAACAAGACCTGGTGAATCGACTCCTCACTCAGGCCTCGTCTG
The DNA here is from genome assembly GCF_053574225.1 of Canis aureus. Lineage (NCBI taxonomy): Eukaryota > Metazoa > Chordata > Mammalia > Carnivora > Canidae > Canis > Canis aureus. The sequence continues at coordinate 1,186,350 of NW_027554422.1, forward strand.
GACCTGTGACTCTTTTCCCACCTGGCATCAATGGGGCATGGTTTCACTCTTCCCCACCTGGGCCTCACCTGGACCTGGTGAATCTGGTCCCCATCTGGGCCTCACCCAGTCCTGGTGACTTCGTTCCACACGTGGACCTGATTGCTGTGGACCCTTTCTTGGCCTCACCTGGAACAGGTGAATCTGATCCTATCTGCGTGTCTCCCAGACCTGGTGACTCTGACCCTAACCTGGGCATCATTGGTTCCTGGTGACTCTGTTTCACACCTGAGCCTCACCTGGACATGATGACTCTGGATCCTCTCTGGGCCTCACCCTGACCTGGTGAGGCTGGTCCCCATCTGGATGTCACCTGGACCAGGTGATTCTGTACCCCGATAGTCCTCAACCAGATCTGGTGACTCTGGTCTTCACCTGGGCCTCACCTGGACCTAGTGAATATGCTGCGTCTGGGCGTCATTTGAACATGGTGACTCTGGTCCCTCCCTGGGCATCATAAGGACATGGTTCCACAGCACGGCCTGCAGGTTGGCCTCACCTGGACATGGTAAGTCCTGTCCCTACCTGGGCATCATCGGGACATGGTTCCTCTGCATGGCCTGCAGGTGGCCTCACCTGGACCTGTTGAGTGGGGTTGCCACCTGGGCCTCACGCATACCTGGTGACTCAGGTTCCCACGTGGGCCTCACTTGGACCTTGTGAATCTGATCCTTACCTGGTGCTCACCCGGAACTGGTAACTCTGCTCACCACCTGGGAATCACCTGGACCTCGTGAATCTGGTCCCCATCTGGGCGTCACCAAGTCCTGGTGACTTTGTTCCCCACCTGGACCTGATTGCTGTGGACTCCTTCTTGGCCTCACCTAGAACTGGTGACTCTGATCCTAACTGGGTCTCACGCAGATCTGGTGACTCTGGTCCTCACCTGTGGACCATTATGGCCTGGATACTCTGTTCCACACCTTACCTCACCTGGACATGATGACTCTGGATCCCCTCTGGGCCACAGCCGGATATGGTGACTCTGGTCCCCATCTGGATGTCACCTAGACCAGGTGAATCTGGTACCCTCTAGGCCTAAACTAACCCGGGGGCATCTGGTCCTCAACTGGGCCTCACCGGGACCTAGTGAATATGCTCCCCACCTGCGCCTCATCTGGACGTGGTGACTCGGGTTCTACTTGGGATGCATCAGGATATGGTTACTCTATTCCCCACTGGGACTGACCTGATCCTGGTAACTCTGGGCCTGACATTGGCCTCTTCTGTACCAGGTGACTCTGGCTCCACCTGGGCCTCACCTGTAACTGGTGACTGTGATGCTAAGCATGGCCTCACCTGACCTGGTGATGTGGTTCCCATCGGGATCTCAAATGGACCTCATGACTCTGGTCCCACCTGGGCCTGACCAGGACCTGGTGTCTCTGGTACCCACCTGGGTAGCATCAGGATATGGTTACACTGTTCTCTAACAGTGACCCACCCGGACCTGTTAACTCTGGTCTTCACCTGGGCCACACCTGGACATGGTGACACTGTTGCCCACTTGGGTCTCACCTGGATATGGTGAGTCGGATCCCCGCCTGGTCCTCACCTGTAAGTGGTGATTCTAGTTCCAAAATGGACATCATGTGGACTTGGTGGCTGCAGTGTTTCCAGCTTCTAATGTACCTCGAACTCTGGTCCCCACCATGGCCTCACCGGGACCTGGTGAGTGTCTTTGCCACCTGCACCTCACCTGGACCTTGTGATTCTGGTCTGCACCTGAGACTACCCTGGACCTGGTAACTCTGGTCACCACCTGGGAATCACCTGGACCTGGTCAATCTGGTCCCCATCTGGGCCTGCATGGCCCTAGTGACTCTGGTCCACACCCAGGCATCATTGGGACCTGGATACTCTATTCCACACCTGTGCCTCACTTTGACCAGGGACCTCTGGTCCCATTCTGGACCTCAAACTAAACTGGTTACTCTGGTTCCCCTCTGGGCCTCACCCTAACCTGGTGACTCTGGTCACCCCTTGGGCTTCACTTGGGCCTGGTGATTCTGGTCCTTACCAGGTCCGCACCTGGATCTGGTAGCCACCTGGGCCTCACCTGGACTTGGTGAATCCTGTTGCCACTTGCGCCTCACCTGAACTTTGTGACTGTGGTCCCACCTGGACCTCACCTGGATCTGGTGGCTCTGGTTCCCATATGGGACTCTCCTGGACCTGATTCCTGTGGTCTCCATCTGGCCTCACCTGGAACACAATGACTCTGTTCCATATTTGGGCCTCTCCTGGACCTGTTGACTCTGGTCCTTACTTGGGCATCATTGGGACCTGGATACTCTCTTATATACCTGGGCCATACCTGGACCTGGTGACTGTGGTCCCACCTGGGCCTCACCTGGATGAGGTGACTAGTTCCCACAGGGACCTCACCGGGACCTGGTGACTCAGGTCTTCATATTGACATCGTGGGACCTGGTTTCTCAGTTCCACATTGGGGCCTCACCTGGAGCTAGTGATTCTCGTCCCCCTCTGGGCCTCACCCTGACGTGGAGACTCTGTTCCCCACGTGGATATTACCAGAACCGGGTGACTCTGGTCCCCCTCTGAGACTCATCCGGAGCTGGGGACACTGGTCCTCAACTGGGCCTCAAAAGGACCTGGTGAATCTACTCCTCACTTAGGCCTCGTGTGGACCTTGTGACTCTTTTCCCACCTGGCATCAATGGGACATGCTTACTCTGTTCTCCACCTGGGCCTCACCTGGACAACATAACTTTGCTTCGCATTTTGGCCTCAACTGGTCCTGATGACTCTGGTCCCGCCACCTAGGCCTCAATCTGGACTTGATGACTGTGGTCCCCACCTGGGTCTCACCTGGACCTGGTGACTCTCGTTCCCACATGAACCACACCTGGACCTGGTGACTGTGGTGTTCTTGTAGACTCATATTTACCTGGTGACTCTGGTCCCCACTAGGGCCTCACCTAGATCTAGTGACTCTGGCCTGCAAGTTGGCCTCACCTGGACATGGTGAGTAGGGTTTGACACCAGGGCCTCACCCATACCTGGTGACTCAGGTCCCCACATGGGCCTCTTGGACCTGGTGAATCTGGACCTTACCTGGTCCTCTCCCAGACCGGGGACTCTGGTCACCACCTGGGCCTCACCTGGACCTGGTGAATCTCGTTCCCACATGACCCACATCTGGACCTGGTGACTGTGGTGTTCTTGTAGACTCACATTTACCTGGTGACTCCGGTCCCCACTAGGGCCTCACCTGGATCTAGTGACTCTGGCCTGCAGGTTGGCCTCACCTGGACCTGGTTAGTAGGGTTTGCCACCAGGGCCTCACCCATACCTGGTGACTCAGGTCCCCACGTGGACCTCTTGGACCTGGTGAATCTGGACCTTACCTGGTCCTCTCCCAGACCCGGGGACTCTGGTCACCACCTGGGCCTCACCTGGACCTGGTGAATCTCGTCCCTATCTGGGCCTCACCCTGTCCTGGTGACTTTGTTCCCAACCTGGACCTGATTGCTGTGGACTCCTTCTTGGCCTCACCTGGAACTGGTGACTCTGATTCTATCTGCGCGTCACCCAGACCTGGTGACTCTGGTCCTAACCAGGGCATCATTGGTACCTGGTGACTCTGTTCCGAACCTGAGCCTCACCTGGACATGATGACTCTGGAACCTCTCTGGGCCTCACCCTGACCTGGAGACTCTGGTCCCCATCTGGATGTCACCTTGACCAGGTGATTCTGGTACCCTTCTAGTGCTCAACCAGATCTGGTGACTCTGGCCCTCAAATGGACCTCACCTGGACCAAGAGAATATGCTCCATCTGGGCCTCATTTGGATATGGTGACTCTGGTCCCTACATGGGCATCATCCGGACATGGTTCAACTGCAAGGCCTACAGGTTGGCCTCACCTGGACCTGATAAATCTGGTCCCTACCTGGGCATCATCGTGACATAGTTCCTCTCCATGGCCTGCATTTTGGCCTCACCTGGACCTTGTGAGTGGGGTGGCCACCTGGGCCTCACCCATACCTGGTGACTCAGGTCCCCACATGGAACTCACTTGGACCTGGTGAATCTGGTCCTAACCTGGTCCTCTCCCAGACCCGGGAACTCGGGTCAGCACCTGGGCCTCACCTGGACCTGGTGAATCTGGTCCCCATCTGGGCCTCACCCAGTCCTGGGTACTTTGTTACCCACCTGGACCTGCTTGCTGTGGACACTTTCTTCGCCTCACCTAGATCTCGTGACTCTGATCCTATCTGAGCATCACCCATATCTGGTGACTCTGGTCCTCACCTGGGCATCATAGGTACCTGGTGACTCTCTTCCACACCTGAGCCTTACCTGGACATGATGACTGTGGATCCTCTCTAGACCTCAACCAGATCTGGTGACTCTGGTCCCACTTGGCCCTCACCAGGACCTGGTGTCTCTGGTACCTACCTGGTTATCATCAGGATATGGTACTCTGTTAATTAACAGTGACCCAGCGGGAACTATAACTATGGTCTTCACTTGTCCACACCTGGACATGGTGACACTTGTTTCCACCTGGGTCTCACCTGGACATGGGGAGTCGGATCCCCACCTGGTCCTCACCTGTAACTGGTGATTCTCGTTCCCACATGGACATAATGTGGACCTGGTGGCTGCAGTGTTTCTAGCTTCTCATATACCTAGTGTCTCTGGTCCCCATCAGGGCCTCACCGGGACCTGGTGAGTGTGGTTTCCACCTGCACCTCACCTGGACCTGGTGATTCTGATCTGCACCTGAGACTACCCCGTATCTGGAGACTGTGTTCCCCACCTGGTCTTCACCTGGATTTGGGGACTCCGGTCCCCATCTGGGCCTCACCTGGCTCTGTTGACCATGGTCCTCAAGTGGGCAAAATTGGGACCCGGTGACTGTGTTCCACAACTGAACCTCACCAGGACCAGGTGACTCTGGTCCCCCTCTGGGTCTCACCGTGCGCTAGTGACTGTGAACCCCACTTTTGCCTGACTTGGACCTGCTGACCCTGGTTCCCACAACGCCTGACCTCGAAGTGTTGACTCTGGTTCTTTCAATGGCTTCCCGTGTACCTGGTTACCCTGGTCCCCACGTGGGCCTCACCTGGACGTGGTGACTCTTGTCACCACCGGGGACTTCCTGGACCTGCTTACTGTGTTCCACACCTGGGCCTCAAGTAGACCTGTTGACCATGGTCCCCAAGCCGTCCTCACATGGACCTGTTTCTTCTGATCCCCATCGGGGCCTCACGTGTACCTGGTAACTCTGGTCCTCACCTGGGCCTCATCTGGACCTATTGACTTTGGTCCCCACCTGTGCTTCACCTGGATCTGGTGACTCTGGTCCCCACCTGGACTTCACCTGGATCTGGTGACTCTGGTCCCCACCTCGACCTCCCTGGACCTGGTGACTCTCTTTGAACATGGACCTCTCCTGGATATGGTGACGCTAGTACCCACCTGGACCTCACCTGCATCTGGTGACTCTGGCCTGAAAGTTGGCCTCACCTGGACCTGGGGAGTGGGGTTGCCACCTGGGCCTCACACATAGCTGGTGACTCAGGTCCCTACGTGGGCCTCATTTGGATCTGTTGAATCTGGTCCTTAGCTGGTCCTCTTCCAGACCCGAGGACTCTGGTCACCACCTTGGAATAACCTGGACCTGGTGAATATGGTCCAAATCTGGGCCTCACCAAGTCCTGGTGTCTTTCTTCACCACCTGGACCTGATTGCTGTGGACGCCTTCTTGGCGTCACCTGGAACGGGTGACTCTGATCCTATCTGCGAGTCACCCAGAACTGGTGACTCTGGTCCTCACCTGGGCATCATTGGTACCTGTTGATTCTGTTCCACATCTGAGCCTCACCTGGACCCGATGACTCTGGAACCACTCTGGGCCTCACCCTGACCTGGTGACTCTGGTCCCCATCTGGATATCACCACGATCAGGTGATTCCGGTACGCTTCTAAGCCGAACAAGATATGGTGAAACTGGTCCTCAACTGGGCCTCACCTGGACCAGGTGACTCTGGTCCCCCTCTGGGTCTCACCGTGCCCTAGTGACTGTGAACCCCACTTTGGCCTCACTTGGACTTCCTGACCCTGGTTGCCACCTGCTCCTGTCCTCGAACTGTTGACTCTGGTTCTTTCAAGGGCCTCCCCGGGACCTGATGATCCTGGTCCCCACCTGGGCCTCTCCTGGACATGGTCACTCTTGTCACCACCGGGGACTCACCTGGACCTGCTTACTGTGTTCCACACCTGGGCCTCAAGTAGATCTGTTGACCATGGTCCCCAAGCCGGCCTCACATGGACCTGTGGCCTCTGATCCCCACCACGGCCTCACGTGTACCTGATAACTCTGGTCCTCACCTGGGCCTCATCTGGACCTAATGACTCTGATCCCCACCTGGGCTTCACCTGGATCTGGTGACTCTAGTCCCCACCTGGACCTCTCCTGGACCTGGAGACTCTCTTTCCAACATGGACCTCAACTGGATATGGTGACTCTGGTCCTCAGTTTGGCCTCACCTGGACCTGGCGTCTCACATCTCCACTTTGACCTAACTCAGAACTGCTGAATCTTGCCCCACCTAGGCCGCACCCAGTCCTGGTGACTCTTGTCCCCAGCTATGCGTCATTTTGACCTGATGAATATGTTACTAACGTGCGCCTCCCATGGGCCTGGGACTCAGCTGGATAGAGTGGCTCTCGTTTCCACAAGGGGCTCACCTGATACTGCTAACTGTGGTCTTATTCTATGACTCATCAGGACCCAGTGATTCTGTTCCCCATCTGGGCCTGCATGGGCCTAGTGACTCTGGTCCTCACTCAACCATCATTGGGACCTGGATACTCTATTCCACACCTGGGCCTCACTTTGACCAGGGACCTCTGGTCCAATTCAGGGCCTCAAACTAAACTGGTTACTCTGGTTCCCCCTTTGGGCCTCACCTTTACCTGGTGACTCTGGTCAACCGTTGGGCTCACTTGGTTCTGGTGAATCTGGTCCTTAGATGACCGAACCTGGATCTGGTGACTGGTCGCCACCTGGGCCTCACCTGGACTTGGTGAATCCTGTTGCCACCTGCGCGTCACCGGGACCTTGTGACTGTGGTCCCACCTGGACCTCACCTGGATCTGGTGGCTCTGGTTCCCATATGGGGGTCTCCTGGACCTGGTTCCTCTGGTCTCCATCTGGCCTCACCTGGAACACAATGACTCTGTTACATATTTGGGCCTCTCCTGGACCTGTTGACTCTGGTACTTACCTGGGCATCATTGGGACCTGGGTACACTCTTATATACCTGGGCCTCACCTGGACCTGGTGACTGTGGTCCCACCTGGGCCTCACTTGGATGAGGTGACTGGTTCCCAACGGGACCTCACCTGGACCTGGTCACTCAGGTCCTCATATGGGCATTATGGGACCTGGTTTCTCAGTTCCACATCGCGGCCTCCCCTGGACCTAGTGATTCTCGTCCCACTCTGGGCCTCGCTCTGACGTGGTGACTCTGGTCTCCAGCTGGATATCACCAGAACCGGGTAACTCTAGTCCCCCTCTGGGACTCACCCGGAGCTGGGGACACTGGCACTCAACTGGGCCTCAACAGGAGCTGGTGAATCTACTCCTCACTGAGGCCTCGTCTGGACCTTGTGACTCTTTTCCCACCAGGCATCAATGGGACTTGGTTACTCTCTTCCCCACCTGGGCTTCACCTCGACATGATAACTTTGCCCCACACTTTGGCTTCAACTGGTCATGATGACTCTGGTCCCCCACCCAGGCCTCAATCTGGACCTGGTGACCGTTGTCCCCACCTGGGTCTCACCTGGACCTGGTGACTCTCGTCCCCACATGAACCCCACCTGGATCTGGTGACTGTGGTGTTCTTGTAGACTCACATTTAGCTGGTGACTCTGGTCCCCACTAGGGCCTCACCTGGATCTGCTGAATCTGGCCTGCAGCTTGGCCTCACCTGGACCTTTTGAGTGGGGTTGCCACATGGGCCTCACCCATTGCTTGTGACTCCGGTCCCAACCTGGGCCTCTTGGACCTGGTGAATCTGGTCCTTATCTGGTCCTCTCCAAGACCCGGCGACTCTGGTCACCACCTGGGCCTCACCTGGACCTGGTGAATCTGGTCCCCATCTGGGCCTCACCCAGTCCTGGTGACTTTGTTCCCCACCTTGACCTGATTGCTGTGGACTCTTTCTTAGCCTAACCTGGAACTGGTGACACCGATCCTATCTGCGTGTCACCCATACCTGGTGACTCTGGTCCTCACCTGGGCATCATTGGTACATGGTGACTCTGTTCCACGCCTGAGCCTAACCTGGACATGATGACTCTGGAACCACTCTGGGCCTCACCCTGACCTGGTGCCTCTGGTCCCCATTTGGGTGTCACCTGGACCAGGTAATTGTGGTACCCCTCTAGTCCTCAACCAGATCTGGTGACAGTGGTCCCCAACTGAGCCTCACTAGACCTAGTGAATACGCTCCATCTGGGACTCATTTGGACCTGGTGACTCTGGTCCTACCTGGGCATCATCGGGACATGGTTCCACTGCATGGCCTGCAGGTTGGCCTCACCTGGACCTCTTAACTCTAGTCCCTGCCTGGGCATCATCGGTACATGGTTCCTCTGCATGGCCTGCAGTTTGGCATCACCTGGACCTGGAGAATTGGGTTGCCACCTGGGCCTCAACCATGCTTGGTGACACAGGTACCCACGTGGGCCTCACTTGGACCTGGCTGAATCTGGTCCTTACCTTGTAATCACCCGGAACTGGTAACTCTGGTCACCATCTGGGAATCACCTGGACCTGGTGAATCTGGTCCCCATCTGGGCCTCACTCAGTCCTCGTGACTTTGTTCCCCACCTGGACCTGATTTCTGTGGACTCCTTCTTGGCCTCACCTGGAACTGGTGACTCTGATCCTAACTGAGCCTCACACAGATCTGGTGACTCTGGTCCTCACCTGTGGACCATTATGACCTGGATCTCTGTTCTACACCTGAGCTCACCTGGACATGATGACTCTGGATCCCCTCCGGGCCTCACCCTGACATGTTGACTCTGGTCCCCATCTGGATGTACCCTAGACCAGGTGAATCTGGTACCCCTCTAGGCCTCAACTAGACCTGGGTATTCTGGTCCTCACCTGGGCCTCACCGAGACCTAGTGAATATGCTCCCCACCTTCTCCTCATCTGGACCTGGTGACTCTGGTTCTACCTGGGCATCATTGCTACATGGTTACTCTATTCACCACTGGGACTGACCTGATCCTGGTAACTCTGGTCCTGACTTTGGCCTCTTCTGACCAGGTGACCCTGGCTCCACCTGGGCCTCACCAGTAACTGGTGACTCTGATCCAAAGCGTGGCCTCACCAGACCTGGTGACTGTGGTTCCCATCGTGACCTCACCTGGACCTCAAGTCTCTGGTCCCACCTGGGCCTCACAGGACCTGGTGTCTCTGGTACCCACCAGGGTAGCATCAGGATATGGTTACACTGTTCACTAACAGTGACCCTGCCGGACCTATTAACTCTGGTCTTCACCTGGGCCACACCTGGACATGGTGACACTGGTTCCCACTTGGGTCTCACCTGGACATGCTGAGTCGGATCCCCAACTGGTCCTCACCTGTAATTGGTGATTCTCATTCCCACATGGACATCATGTGGACCTGCTGGTTGCAGTGTTTCTAGCTTCTCATGTACCTCGTGACTCTGGTCCCCACCAGGGCCTCAACGGTACCTGGTGAGTGTGGTTGCCACCTGCAGAACACCTGGACCTGGTGATTCTGGTCTGCACCTGAGACTACCCTGGATCTGGTGACTGTGGTCCCCACCTGGGCTTCAGCTGGATTTGGGGCTCTAATTCCCATCTGGGCCTCACCTGGCCCTGTTGATCATGGTCCTCAACTGGGCAAAATTGGAACCCGGTGACTGTGATCCACAACTGGACCTCACCTGGACCAGGTTCCTCAGGTCCCCCTCTGGGTCTCACCGTGCCCTAGTGACTGTGAACCCCACTTTGGCCTGACTTGGACCCCCTGTCCATGGTTGCCACCGGCGCCTGACTTCGAACTGTTTACTCTGGTTCTTTCAAGGGCCTCCCCTGGACATGGTGATCCTGGTCCCCACATGGGCCTCACCTGGACGTGGATCCTCTTTTCACCACCGGGGACTCACCTGGACCTGCTTACTGTGTTCCACACCTGGGCCTCAAGTAGACCTTGTGACCATGGTCCCCAAGCCGGCCTCACATGCACCTGTTGCCTCTGAACCCCATCGGGGTCTCACGTGTACCTGGTAACTCTGGTCCTCACCTGGGGCTCATCTGGACCTTGTGACTCTGGTACCACCTGGGCTTCACCTGGATCTGGTGACTCTGGTCCCCACCTGGACTTCACCTGGATCTGGTGACTCTGGTCCCCACCTGGAACTCTCCTGGACCTGATGACTCTCTTTCCAACATGGACCTCACCTGGATCTGGTGACTCTCGTCCTCAGTTTGGCCTCACCTGGACCTGGTGTCTCTCGTCCCCTCTTTGACCTAACTCAGAACACTGAATCTGGCCCCACATAGGCCGCACCTAGACCTGGTGACTCTTGTCCCCAGCTGTCTCAATTCGACCTGATGAATCTGGTCCTCACGTGGGCCTCACATGGACCTGGGACTCAGCAGGGTAGAGTGGCTCTGGTTCCCACAATGGGCTCACCTGATACTGCTGACTCTGGTCTTATTTTATGCCTCAAGAGGACCTAGTGATTCTGTTCCCCATCTGGGACTGCATGGCCCTAGTGACTCTGTTCCTCACCCAGGCATCATTGGGACCTTGATACTCTATTACATACCTGGGCCTCACTTTGACCAGCGACCTCTTGTCCCATCCTGGGCCCCAAACTAAACTGGTTAATCTGGTTCCCCCTCTGGGTCTCACCCTTACCTGGAGACTGTGGTCACCCCCTGGGCTCTACTTGGCCCTGGTGAATCTGGACCTTAGGTGGTCTGCACCTGTATCTCGTGACTGCTCGCCACCTGGGGCTCACCTGGACTTGGTGAATTCTGTTGCCACCTGCGCCTCACCTGTACCTTGTGACTGTGGTCCCACCTGGACCTCACCTGGATCTGGTGGCTCTGGTTACCATATGGGGCTCTCGTGGACCTGGTTCCTGTGGTATCCATCTGGCCTCACCTGGAACACAATGACTCTGATCCATATTTGGGCCTCTCCTGGACCTGTTGACTCTGGTCCTTACATGGGCATCATTGGGACCTCGATACTCTCTTATATACCTGGGCCTCACCTGGACCTGGTGACTGTGGTCCCACCTGGGCCTCACCTGGACGAGGTGACTGGTTCCCACGGGGACATCACCTGGACTTGGTTACTCAGGTCCTTATATGGGCATCATGGGACCTGGTTTCTCAGTTCCACATCGGGGAATCACCTGGACCGAGTGATTCTCTTCCCCCTCTGGGCCTCACCCTGACGTGGTGACTCTGGTCCCAACCTGGATATCACCAGAACCGAGTGACTCTGGTCCCCGTCTGGGACTCAACTAGAGCTGGGGACACTGGTCCTCAAATTGGCCTCAACAGGACCTGGTAAATCCACTCCTCACTTAAGCCTCGTCTGGACCTTGTGACTCTTTTCCCACCTGGCATCAACGGGACATGGTTACTCTGTTCCCCACCTGGGCCTCACCTGGACATGATAACTGTGCTCCGCACTTCGGCCTCAAATGGTCCAGATGACTCTGGTCCCCCCACCAGGCCTCTATCTGGACCTGGTGACTGTGGTCCCCACATGGGTCTCACCTGGACCTGGTGACTCTCGTTCCCACATGAACCACACCTGGACCTGGAGACTGTGGTGTTCTTGTAGACTCACATTTACCTGGTGACTCCGGTCCCCACTACGGCCTCACCTGGATCTGGTGACTCTGGCCTGCAGGTTGGCCTCACCTGGACCTGGTGAGTAGGGTTGCCACCTGGGCCTCACCCATACCTGGTGACTCAGGTCCCCACGTGGGCCTCTTGGACCTGGTGAATCTGGTCCTTACCTGGTCCTCTCCCATACCCGGGGACTCTGGTCACCACCTGGGCCTCACCTGGACCTAGTGAATCTAGTCCCCATCTGGGCCTCGCGCAGTCCTGTTGACTTTGTTCCCACCTGGACCTGATTGCTGCGGACTCTTTTTTGGCCTCACCTGGAACTGGTGACTCTGATCCTATTTGCGCGTCACCCAGACCTGGTGACTCTGATCCTACCCTTGGCATCATTGGTACCTGGTGACTCTGTTACACACCTGAGCCTCATCTGGATATGATGACTCTGGAACCTCTCTGTGCCTCACCCTGACCTGGTGACTCTGGTCCCCATCTGGATGTGACCTGGACCAGGTGATTCTGGTACCGCTCTAGGCCTCAACCAGATCTGGTGACTCTGGTCCTCAACTGGGCCTCACCTGGACCTAGTGAATATGCTCCATTTGGGCCTCACTTGGACCTGGCGACTCTGGTAACTCCCTGGGCATCATCGGGACATGGTTCCACAGCATGTCCTGCAGGTTGGCCTCACCTGGACCTGGTAACTCTGGGCCCTACCTGGGCATCATCGGACATGGTTCCTCTGCATGGCCCGAAGGTTGGCCTCCCCTGTACCTGTTGAGTGGGGATGCCATCTGGGCCTCACCCACACCGGTGACACAGGTCCCCACGTGGGCCTCACTTGGACCTGGTGAATCTGGTCCTTACCTGGTCCTCACCCAGAACTGGTAACTCTGGTCACCACCTGGGAATCCCCTGGACCTGGAGAATCTGGTCTCCATCTGGGCCTCACCCAGTCCTGGTGACTTTGTTCCCCACCTGGACCTGATTGCTGTGGACTCCTTTTGGGCCTCACCTGGAACGGGTGACTCTGATCCTAACTGGGCCTCACCCAGCTCTGGTGACTCTGGTCCTCACCTGTGGACAACTACGACCTGGATACTCTGTTCCAAAACTGAGCCTCACCTGGACATGATGACCTTGGAACCCCTCTGGGCCTCAGCCTGACATGGTGACTCTGGTCCCCATCTGGATGTCACCTAGACCAGGTGAATCTGGTACCACTCTAGGCCTCAACTTGACCTGGTGACCCTGGTCCTCAACTGGGCCTCATCGGGACCTAGTGAACATGCTCCAAACCTGCGCCTCATCTGGACCTGGTGACTCTGGTTCTACCTGGGTATCATTGGGACATGGTTACTCTATTCCCCACTGGGACTGACCTGATCCTGGTACCTCTGGTCCTGACTTTGGCCTCTTCTCTACCAGGTGACTCTGGCTCCACCGGGGCCTCACCTGTAACTGGTGACTCTGATACTATGCATGGCCTCACCTGACCTGGTGACTGTGGTTCCCATCGGGACCTCACCTGGACCTCAGGTCTCTGGTCCAAACTGGGCCTCACCAGGACCTGGTGTCTCTGGTACCCACTTGGATAGCATCAGGATATGGTTAAGCTGTTCACTAACAGTGAACCAGCTGGACATATTAACTCTGGACTTCACCTGGGCCACACCTGGACATGGTGATTTTGGTCTGCACCTGAGACTACCCTGGATCTGGTGACTGAGGTCCCCACCTGGGCTTCACATGGATTTGGGGACTCCGGTCCCCATCTGGGCTTCACCTGGCCCTGTTGACCATGGTCCTCAACTGGGCAAAATTGGGACCCGGTGACTGTGTTCCACAACTGGACCTCACATGGACCAGGTGACTCTGGTCCCCCTCTGGGTCTCACCGTGCCCTAGTGACTGTGAACCCCACTTTGGACTCACTTGGACCTGCTGACACTGGTTGCCACCTGCGCCTGACCTCGAACTGTTTACTCTGGTTCTTTCAAGGGCCTCCCCTGTACCTGGTGATCCTGGTCCCCACCTGGGCCTCACCTGGACGTGGTGACCCTTGTCACCACCAAGGACTCACCCGGACCTGGTTACTGTGTTCCACACCTGGTCCTCAAGTAGATCTGTTGACCATTGTCCCCAAACCGGCCTCACATGGTCCAGTTGCCTATGATCCTCACCGGGGCCTCACGTGTACCTGGTAACTCTGGTCCTTACCTGGGCCTCATCTGGACCTAGTTACTCTGGTCCCTACCTGGGCTTCACCTGGATCTGAAGACTCTGGTCCCCACCTGGACTTCACCTGGATCTGGTGACTCTGGTCCCCACCTGGACCTCTCCTGGTCCTCCTGACTCTCTTTCAAACATGGACCTTACCTGGATCTGGTGACTCTGGTCCTCAGTTTGGCCTCACCTGGACCTGGTGTCTCTCGTCCCCACTTTGACCTAACTCAGAACTGCTGAATATTGCCCCACATAGGCCGCACCCAGACCTGGTGACTCTTGTCCCCAGCTATGCCACAATTCGACTTGTTGAATCTGCTCCTCACGTGGGCCTCACAAGGTCCTGGGACTCAGCTGGATTGAGCGGCTCTGGTTCCCACAAGGGGCTCAAATGATACTCGTGACTGTGGTCTTATACTATGCCTCACCAGGACCTAGTGATACTGTTCCCCATCTGGGCCTGCATGGCCCTAGTGACTCTGGTCCTCACACAGGCATCATTGGGACCTGGATACTCTATTCCACACCTGGACCTCACTCTGACCAGGGACCTCTGGTCCCATTCTGGGCCTCAAACTAAACTGGTTACTCTGGTTCCCCCTCTGGGCCTCACCCTTATCTGGTGACTCTGGTCACCCCTTGGGCTTCACTTGGGCCTGGTGAATCTGGTCCTTAGCTTGTCCTCACTTGGATCTGGTGACTGTTCGCCACCTGGGCCTCACCTGTACTTGGTGAATCCTTTTGCCACCTGCGCGTCACCTGGACCTTGTGACTGTGGTCCCACCTGGACCACACCTGGATCTGGTGGCTCTGGTTCCCATATGGGGCTCTCCTGTAACTGGTTCCTATGGTCTCCATCTGGTCTCACCAGGAACACAATGATTCTGATCCATATTTGGGCCTCTCCTGGACCTGGTAACACTGGTCTTTTCATGGGCATCATTGGGACCTGGATACTCTCTTATATACCTGGGCCTCACCTGGACCTGTTGACTGTGGTCCCACCTGGGCCTCACCTGGATCTGGTGACTCAGGTCCTCATATGGGCATCATGGGACCTGGTTTCTCAGTTCCACATCGGGGCCTCACCTGCACCTAGTGATTCTCGTCCCCCTCTGGGCCTGACCCTGACGTGGTGACTCTGGTCACCACCTGGATATCACCAGAACCGGTGACTCTGGTCCCCCTCTGGGACTCACGCGGAGCTGGCGACACTGGTCCTCAACTGTGCCTCAACAGGACCTGGTGAATCTACTCCTCACATAGGCCTCGTATGGACCTTGTGACTCATTTCCCACCTGGCATCAATGGGACAAGGTTACTCTGGTCCCCACCTGGACCTCGCATGGACATGATAACTTTGCTCCACACTTTGGCCTCAACTAGTGCTGATGACCCTCGTCCCCCCACCTAGGCCTCAATCTGGACCTGGTGATTGTGGTCCCCACTTGGGTTTCACCTGGACCTGTTGACTCTCCTAGCCACATGTACCCCACCTGGACCTGGGGACTGTGGTGTTCTTGTAGACTCACATTTACCTGGTGACTGCGGTCCCCACTAGGGCCTCACCTGGATCTGGTGACTCTGGCCTGCAGGTCGGCCTCCCCTGGACCTGGTGAGTGGGGTTCCCACCTGGGCCTCACCCATACCTGGGGACTCAGGTCCCCACGTGGGCCTCTTGGACCTGGTGAATCTGGTCCTTACCTGGTCATCTCCCAGACCCGGGGACTCTGTTCACCACCTTGGCCTCACCTGGACCTGGTGAATCTGGTCCCTATCTGGGCCTCACCCAGTGCTGCTGACTTTGTTCCCCACCTGGACCTGATTGCTGTGGACTCTTTCTTGGCCTCACCTGGAACTGGTGACTCTGATCCTATCTGGGCGTCACCCAGACCTGGTGATTCTGGTCCTCACCTGGGCATCCTTGGTACCTGGTGACTCTGTTTCACACCTGAGCCTCACTTGAACATTATGTCTCTTGAACCACTCTGGGCCTCACCCTGACCTAGTGACTCTCGTCCCCATCTGGATGTCACCTGGACCAGGTGATTCTGGTATCCCTCTATGCCTCAACAAGATATGGTGACTATGGTCCTCAACTGGGCCTCACCTGGACCTAGTGAATATGCTCCATCTGGTCCTCATTCGGACCTGGTGACTCTGGTCCCTACCTGGGCATCATCGGCACATGTTTCCACAGCATGGCCTGCAGTTTGGCCTGACCTGGACCCGATGAGTGGGGTTGCCAACTGGGCCTCACCCATACCTGGTGACACAGATCCCCACGTGGGCCTCACTTGGACCTGGTGAATCTGGTCCTTACCTGGTCCTCAACTGGAACTGGTATCTCTGGTCACCACCTGGAAATCACATGGGCCTGGTGAATCTGGTCCCCATCTGGGCCTCACCCAGTCCTGGTGACTTTGTTCCACACCTGGACATGATTGCTGTGGACTCCTTCCTGGCCTCACCTTGAACTTGTGACTCTGAACCTAACTGGGCCTCACCCAGATCTTGTGACTCTGGTCCTCACCTGTGGACCATTATGACCTGGATACTGTGTTCCAAACCTCAGCCTCACCTGGACATGATGACTATGGAACCCCTCTGGGCCTCAGCCTGACATGGTGACTCTGGTTCCCATCTGGATGTCACCTAGACCAGGTGAATCTCGTAAAACTCTAGGCCTCATCTTGACCTTGTGACACTGGTCCTCAACTGGGCCTCACCGGGACCTAGTGAACATGCTCCCGACCTGTGCCTCAACTGACCTGGTGACTCTGGTTCTACCTGGGCATCATCGGGACATGGTTACTCTATTCCCCACTGGGACTGACCTGATCCTGGTAACTCTGGTCCTGACTTTGGCCTCTTCTGTACCAGGTGACTCTGGCTCCACCTGGGCCTCATCTGTAACTTGTGACTCTAATCCTAAGCATGGCCTCACCTGACCTGGTGACTGTGGTTCCCATCGGGACCTCACCTCGTCCACATGTCTCCGGGCCAAACTGGGCCGCACCAGGATCTTGTGTCTCTGGTACCCACCTGGGTAGCATCAGGATATGGTTACACTGTTCACTAACAGTGACCCAGGCGTACCTATTAACTCTGCTCTTCACCTGGGCCACACCTGGACATGATGATTGTGGTCTGCACCTGAGACTACCCTGGATCTGGTGACTGTGGTCCCCACCTGGGCTTCACCTGGATTTGGGGACTCCGGTCCTCATCTGGGCCTCACGTGGCCCTGTTGACCATGGTCCTCAACTGGGCAAAATTGGGACCCGTTGACTGTGTTCCACAACTGGACCTCTCCTGGACCAGGTGACTCTGGCCCCACTCTGGAAGTCACCGTGTCCTAGTGACTGTGTACCCCACTTTGGCCTGACGTAGACCTGCCCACCCTGGTTGCCACATGCGCCTGACCTCGAACTGTTGACTCTGGTTCTTTCAATGGCCTCCCTGTACCTGGTGATCCTGGTGCCCACCTTGGCCTCTCCTGGACGTGGTGACTGTTGTCAACACCGGGGACTCACATGGACCTGGTTACTGTGTTCCACACTTGGGCCTCAAGCAGATCTGTTGACCATGGTCCCCAAGACGGCCTCACATGGACCAGTTGCCTCTGATCCTCACCGGGGCTTCACGTGTACCTGGTAACTCTGGTCTTCACCTGGGCCTCATCTGGACCTAGTGACTCTGGTCCCCACCTGGGCTTCATCTGGATCTGGTGACTCTGGTCCCCACCTGGACTTCACCTGGATCTGGTGACTCTCGTCCCCACCTGGACCTCTCCTGGTCCTGCTGACACTCTTTCCATCATGGACCTGACCTGGATCTGGTGACTCTGGTCCTCAGTTTGGCCTCACCTGGACGTGATGTCTCTCGTCCCCACTTTGACCTAACTCAGAACTGTTGAATATTGCCCCACCTAGGCCGAACCCAGACTTGGTGACTCTTGTCCCCAGCTATACCTCAATTCGACCTGATGAATCTGCTCCTCACGTGGGACTCACATGGACCTGGGACTCAGCTGGATAGAGTGGCTCTGTTTCCCACAAGGGGCTCACCTGATACTGGTGACTGTGTTTTTATTCTATGCCTCACCAGGACCTAGTGATTCTGTTCCCCGTCTGGGCCTGCATGGCCCTAGTGACTCTGGTCCACACCCAGGCATCATTGGGACCCGGATACTCTATTCCACACCTGGACCTCACTTTGACCAGGGACCTCTGGTCCCATTCTGGGGCCCAAACTCAACTGGTTACTCTGGATCCCCCTCTGGACCTCACCCTTACCTGGTGACTCTGGTCACCCCTTGGGCTACACTTGGGCCTGGTGAATCTGATCCTTAATTGTCCGCACCTGGATCTGGTGACTGGTCGCCACATGGGCCTCTCCTGGTATTGGTGAGTCTTGTTGCCACCTGCGCCTCACCTGGACCTTGTGACTGTGGTCCCACCTGAAACTAACCTGGATCTGGTGGCTCTGGTTCCCCTATGGGGCTCTTCTGGACCTGGTTCCTGTGGTCTCCATCTGGCCTCACCTGGAACTCAATGACACTGATCCATATTTGGGCCTCTCCTACATCTGTTGACTCTGGTGCTTACCTGGGCATCATTGAGACCTGGATACTCTCTTATATACCTCAGCCTCACCTTGACCTGGTGACTGTGGTCCCACCTGGGCCTCACCTGGACGAGGTGACTGGTTCCCACAGGGACCTCACCTGGACCTGGTGACTCAGGTCCTTATATGTGCATCATGGGACCTGGTTTCTCAGTTCCACATCGCGGCCTCACCTGGACCTAGTGATTCTCGTCCCCCTCTGGGCCTCACCCTGACGTGGTAACTCTGGTCCCCACCTGGATATCACCAGAACCGGGTGACTCTGGTCCCCCTCTGGGACTCACCCGGAGCTGTGGACACTGGTCCTCAACTGGGCCTCAACAGTACCTGGTGATTCTACTCCTCAATTATGCCTCGTCTGGACCTTCTGACTCTTTTCCCACCAGGCATCAATGGGACATGGTTACTCTGTTCCCCACCTGGGCCTCACCTGGACATGATAACTTTGCTCCGCACTTTGGCCTCAACTGGTCCTGATGACTCTGGTCCCCCCACCTAGGCCTCAATCAGGACCTGGTGACAGTGGTCCCCACCTGGGTCTCACCTGGACCTGGTGACTCTCGTTCCCACATGAACCACAGCTGGACTTGGTGACTGTGGTGTTCTTGTAGACTCACATTTACCTGGTGAGTCCGGCACCCACAAGGGCCTCACCTGCATCTGGTAACTCTGGCTTGCATTTGGCCTCACCTGGACCTGGTGAGTGAGCTTTCCACCTGGGCCTCACCCACACCTGGTGATTCAGATCCTCACGTTGGTCTCTTGGACCTGGTGAATCTGGGCCTTACCTGGTACTCTCCCAGACCCGGGTACTCTGGTCACCACCTGATCCTCACCAGGAACTGGTGAATCTAGTCCCCATCTGGGTCTCACCCAGTCCTGGTGACTTTGTTCCCACATGGACCTGATTGCTGTGGACGCTTTCTTGGCCTCACCTGGAACTGGTGACTCTGATCCTATTGTGCGTCGCCCAGATCTGGTGACTCTGTTCCTCACCTGGGCATCATTGATACCTGGTTACTCTGTTCCACACCTGAGACTCACCTGGACATGATGACTCTGGAACCTCTCTGGGACTCACTCTGACCTGGTGACTCTGGTCCCCATCTGGATATCACCTGGACCAGGTAATTCTTGTACCCCTCTAGGGCTCTAGGTGATCTGGTGACTCTGGTCCTCAACTGGGCCTCACCTGGACCTAGTGAATATACCCCATCTGGGCCTCATTTGGACCTGGTGACTCTGGTACCTACCTGGGCATCATCGGGATATGGTATCACGCATGGCCTGCAGGTTGGCCGTACCTGGACCTGGTGAGTGGGGTTGTCCTCAACTGGGCAAAATTGGGACCCGGTGACTGTGTTCCACAAGTGGCCTCACCTGGACCAAGTGACTCTGGTCCCCCTCTGGGTATCACCATGCCCTAGTGACTGTGAACCCCACTTTGGCCTGACTTGGACCTGCTGACTCTGGTTGCCACCTGCGCCTGACCTCGAACTGTTGACTCTGGTTCTTTCAAGGGCCTCCCCTGGACCTGGTGATCCTGGTCCCCATCTGGGCCTCACCTGGACGTGGTGACGCTTGTCACCACCGGGGACTCACCGGGACCTGCTTCTGTGTTCCACACCTGGGCCTCAAGTAGACCTGTTGACCATGTTCCCCAAGCAGACTCACATGGACATGTTGCCTCTATCCCCACCGGGGCCTCACGTGTACCTGGTAACTCTAGTCCTCACCTGGGCCTCATCTGGACCTAGTGACTCTGGTCCCCACCTGGACTTCACCTGGATCTGGTGACTCTGGTCCACCCCAGGACCTCTCCTGGACTTGGTGACTTCTTTCCAACTTGGACCTCATGTGGATCTGGTGACTCTGGTCCTCAGTTTGGCCTCACCTCGACTTGGTGTCTCTCGTCCCCACTTTGACCTAACTCAGAACTGCTGAATCTTGCCCCACCTAGGCCACACCGAGACCTGGTGACTCTTGTCCCCAGCTATGCCTCAATTCGAACTGATGAATCTGGTCCTCTCGTGTGCCTCACATGTACGTGGGACTCAGCTGGATAGAGTGGCTCTGGTTCCCACAAGGGGCACACCTGATACTGCTGACTGTGGTCTTATTCTATGCCTCACCAGGACGTAGTGATTCTGTTCCCCATCTGGGCCTGCATGGCCCTTGTGCCTCTGGTCCTCACCCAGGCATCATTGGGTGATGGACCCAATGATCCTTACCCTGGATACTCTATTCCACACCTGTGCCTCATTTGACCAGGGACTTCTGGTCCCATTCTGGGCCTCAAACTAAACTGGTTACTCTGGTTCCACTCTGGGCCTCACCCTTACCTGGTGACTCTGGTCACCCCTTGGGCTTCACTTGGGCCTGGTGAATCTGGTCTTAGCGGGTCCGCACATGGATCCGGTGACTGGTCGCCACCTAGGCCTCACCTGGACTTGGTGAATCCTGTTGCCACATGCGCCTCACCTGAACCTTGTGACTGTGGACCCACCTGGACCTCACCTGGGTGAGGTGACTGGTTCCCACTGGGACCTCACCGGGACCTGGTAACTCAGGTCTTCATATTGACATCGTGGGACCTGGTTTCTCAGTTCCACATTGGGGCTTCACCTGGAGCTAGTGATTCTCGTCCCCCTCTGGGCCTCACCCTGACGTGGTGACTCTGGTCCTCACCTGGATATCACCAGAACCGGGTGACTCTGGTCCCCCTCTGGGACTCACCCGGAGCTGGGGACACTGGTCCTCAACTGTGCCTGAACAGGACCTGGTGAATCTACTCCTCACTTAGGCCTCGTCTGGACCTTGTGACTCTTTTCCCACCTGGCATCAATGGGACATGTTTACTCTATTCCCCACCAGGGCCTCACCTGGACATGATAACTTTGCTCCGCACTTTGGCCTCAACTGGTCCTGATGACTCTGGTTCCCCACCTAGTCCTCAATTCCCCTCGTGGGCCGCTTGGACCTGGTGAATCTGGTCCTTGCCTGGTCCTGTCCCAGACCCGGGGACTCTGGTCACCACCTGGGCCTCACCTGGACCTGGTGAATCTGGTCCCTATCTGGGCCTCTCCCAGTCCTGCTGACTTTGTTCCCCACCTGGACCTGATTGCTGTGGACTCCTTCTTGGCCTCACCTGGAACTGGTGACTCTGATCCTAACTGGACCTCACGCAGATGTGGTGATTCTGGTCCTCACCTGTGGACCAATATGACCTGGATACTCTGTTCCACACCTGAGCCTCACCTGGACATGATGTCTCTGGATCCCCCTGGGCCTCACCCTTACATGGTGACTCTGGTCCCCATCTGGATGTCACCTAGACCAGGTGAATCTGGTACACCTCTAGGCCTCAACTTGACCTGGTGACTCTAGTCCTCAACTGGGCCTTACTGGGACATAGTGAACATACTCTGCACCTGCGCCTCATCTGGAGATGGTGACTCTGGATTTACCAGGGCATCATCAGGAAATGGTTACCCTATTCCCCACTGGGACTGAACTGATCCTGGTAACTCAAGTCCTGACTTTGGCCTCTTCTGTACCAGGTGACTCTGGCTCCTCCTGGGCCTCACCTGTAACTGGTGACTCTGATCCTAAGCATGGCCTCACCTGACCTGGTGACTGTGGTTCCCATGGGACCTCACCTGGACCTCATGTCTCTGGTCCCACCTGGGCCTCACCAGGACCTGGTGTATCTGGTACCCACCGGGGTAGCATCAGGATATGGTTACACTGTTCACTAACAGTGACCCAGCTGGATCTATTAACTCTGGTCTTCACCTGGGCCACACCTGGACATGGTGACACTGGTTCCCACCTGGGTCTCACCTGGACATGGTGAGTCGGATCCCCACCAGGTCCTCACGTGTAACTGGTGATTCTCCTTCCCACGTGGATATCAGGTGGACCTATTGCCTGCATTGTTTCTAGATTCTCATGTACCTCGTGACTCTGGTCCCCACCAGGGCCTCACCGGGATCTGGTGAGTCTGGTTGCCACCTGCAACTCACCTGGACCTGGTGAATCTGGTCTGACATGAGACTATCCTGGAACTGGTGACTGTGGTCCCCACCTGGTCTTCACCTGGATTTGGGGACTCCAATCCTCATCTGGGCCTCACCTGGCCATGTTGACCATGGTCCTCAACTGGGCACAATTGGGACCCGGTGACTGTGTTCCACAACTGGACCTCACCTGGACCAGGTGACTCTGGTCCCCCTCTGGGTCTCACTGGCCCTAGTGACTGTGAAACCCACTTTGCCCTGACTTGGTCCTGCTGACCCTGGTTGCCACCTGTGCCTGACCTCGAACTGTTGACTCCGGTCCTTTCAAGGGCCTCCCCGGCACCTGGTGATCCTGGTCCCCACCTCGGCCTCACCTCGACGTGGTGACTCCTGTAATCACCGGGAACTCACCTGAATCTGCTTACTGTGTTCCACACCTGGGCCTCAAGTAGACCTGTTGACCATGGTCCCCAAGCCGGCCTCACATGGACCTGTTGCCTCTGATCCCCACCGGGGCCTCACGTGTACCTGGTAACTCTGGTCCTCACCTGTGCCTCATCTGGACCTAGTGACTCTGGTCCCCACCTGGGCTTCACCTGGATCTGGTGACTCTGGTCCCCACCTGGACCTCTCCTGGACCTGGTGACTCTCTTTCCAACTTGGACCAAACCTGGATCTGGTGACTCTGGTCCTCAGTTTTCCCTCATCTGGACCTGGTGTCTCTCGTCCCCACTTTGACCTAACTCAGAACTGCTGAATATTACCCCAGCTAGGCCGCACCCAGACCTGGTGACTCTTGTCCCCAGCTATGCCTCAATTCGACCTGATGAATCTGGTCCTCACGTGGGCCTGACATGGACCTGGGACTCAGCTGGATAGAGTGGCTCTGGTTTCCACAAGCGGCTCACCTGATACTGCTGACTGTGGTCTTATTCTATGCCTCACCAGGACCTAGTGATTCCGTGCCCCATCAGGGCCTGCAAGGCCCTAGTGACTCTGGTCCACACCCAGGCATCATTGGGACCTGGATACTCTATTCCACACCTGGGCCTCACTTTGTCCAGGGACCTCTGGTCCCCTTCTGAGCCTCAAACTAAACTGGTTACTCTGGTTCCCCCTCTGGGCCTCACCCTTACCTAGTGACTCTGGTCACCCATTGGGCTTCACTTGGGCCTGGTGAATCTGGTCCTTAGCTGGTCCGCACCTGGATGTGGTGACTGGTCGCCACCTGGGCCTCACCTGGACTTCATGAGTCCTGTTGCCACCTGCGCCTCACCTGGACCTTGTGACTGTCGTCCCACCTGGACCTCACCTGGATCTGGTGGCTCTGGTTCACATATGGAGCTCTCCTGGCCCTTGTTACGGTGGTCTACATCTGGTCTCACCTGGAACACAATGACTGATCCATATTTGGGACTCTCCTGGACCTGTTGACTCTGGTCCTTACCTGGGCATCATTGGGACCTGGATACTCTCTTCTATACCTGGGCCTCACCTGGACTTGGTGACTGTATTCCCACCTGGGCCTCACCTGGACGAGGTGACTGGTTCCTTCAGGGACCTCACCAGGACCTGGTGACTCAGGTCCTCATATGGGCATCATGGGACCTGGTTTCTCAGTTCCACATCGGGGCCTCACTTGGACCTAGAGATTCTCGTCCCAGTCTGGGCCTCACCCTGACGTGGTGACTCTGGTCCCCACCTGGATATCACCAGAACCGGGTGACTCTTGTCCCCCTGTGGCACTTCCCCAGAGCTGGGGACACTGGCCCTCAACGGGGCCTGAACAGGACCTGGTGAATCTACTCCTCACTTAGGCCTCGTCTGGACCTTGTGACTCTTCCAACCTGGCATCAATGGGACATGGGTACTCTGATCCCCACCTGGGGCTCACCTGGACATGATAACAATGCTCCACACTTTGGCCGCAACTGCTCCTGATGACACACTTCCCCCAACCTAGGCCTCAATCTGGACTTGGTGACTGTGATCCCCACCTGGGTCTCACCGGGACCTGGTGACTCTCCTTCCCACATGAACCACAAATGGACCTGGTGACTGTGGTTTTCTTGTAGACACACATTTACTTGGTGACTCCGGTCCCCACTAGAGCCTCACCTGGATCTGGTGACTCTGGCCTGCAGGTTGGCCTCACCTGGACCCGGTGAGTAGGGTTGCCACCTCGGCCTCACCCAAACCTGGTGAATCAGGTCCCCATGTGGGCCTCTTTGACCTGGTGAATCTGGTCCTTACCTGGTCCTCTCCCAGACCCAGGGACTCTGGTCAACATCTGGGCCTCACCTGGACCTGTTGAATCTTGTCCCCATCTGGGCCTCACCCAGTCCTGGTGATTTTGTTCCTCACCTGGACCTGATTGCTGTGGACTCTTTCTTGCCTCACCTGGAACTGGTGACTCTGAACCTATCTGCGCGTCACCAAGACCTGGTGACTCTGGTCCTCACCTGGGCATCATTGGTACCTGGTGACTCTGTTCCACACCTCAGGCTCACCTGGACATGATGACTCTGTAACCACTCTGGGCCTCACCCTGACCTGGTGACTCTGGTCCCCATCTGGATGTCACCTGGACCATGTGATTCTGATACCCCTCTAGGCCTCCACCAGATCTGGTGACTCTGGCCCTCAACTGGACCTCACCTGGACCTAGTGAATATTCTCCATCTGGGCGTCATTTGGACCTGGTGACTCTGGTCCCTACCGGGGCATCATCCGGACATGGTTCCACTGCATGGCCTGCAGGTTGGTCTCACCTGGACCTGGTAACTCTGGTCCCTACCTGGTCATCATCGGGACATGGTTCCTCTGCATGGCCTCCAGGTTGGCCTCACCTGGACCTGGTCAGTGGGGCTGCCACCTGGTCCTCACCTATGCCTGGTGACACAGGTCCCCACGTGGGCCTCACTTGGACCTGGTGAATCTTGTCCTTACCTGGTCCTCACCCGGAACTGGTAAGCTGGTCACTACCTGGATATCACCTGGACCTTGTGTATCTGGTCCCCATCTAGGCCTCACCCAGTCCTGGTGACTTTGTTCCCCACCTGGACCTGATTTCTGTGGACTCCTTTTGGCCTCACTTTGAACTGGAGACTCTGGTCCCCACCTGGACCTCTCCCGGACCTGCTGACTTTCTTTCAAACATGGACCTCACATGGATCTGGTGACTCTGGTACTCAGTTTGGCCTCACCTGGAACTGGCGTCTCTCGTCCCCACTTTGACCTAACTCAGAACTGCTGAATCTAGCCCAACTTAGGCTGCACCCAGACCTGGTGACTCTTGTCCCCAGCTATGCCTCAATTCGACCTAATGAATCTGGTCCTTACGGGAGCCTCATCAGGACCTGGGACTCAGCTGGATAGAGTGGCTCTGGTTCCCGCAAGGGGCTCAGCTGATACTGCTGACTGTGGTCTTATTGTATGCCTCACCAGGACCTAGTGATTCTGTTCCCCATCTGGGCCTGCATGGCCCCAGTGACTCTGATCCTCACCCAGGCATCATTGGGTGATGGACCCAATGATCCTCACCCTGGATACTCTATTCCACACCTGGGCCTCACTTTGACCAGGGACCTCTGGTCCCATTCTGGGCCTCAAACTAAATTGGTTACTCTGGTTTCCCCTCTGGGGCTCACCCTTACCTGGTGACTCTGGTCACCCTTTCGGCTTCACTTCGGCCTGGTGAATCTGGTCCTTAGCTGGTCCGCGCCTAGATGTGTTGACTGGTCGCCACCTAGGCCTCACCTGGACTTGGTGAATCCTGTTGCCACCTGCGCCTCACCTGAAACTTGTGACTGTGGTCCCACCTGGACCTCACCTGGATCTGGTGGCTCTGGTTCCCATATGGGACTCTCCTGGACCTGGTTCCTGTGGTCTCCATCTGGCCTCACCTGGAACACAATGACTCTGATCCATATTTGGGCCTCTCCTGGACCTGTTGACTCTGGTCCTTACCTGGGCATCATTGGGACCTGGATACTCTCTTATATACCTGGGCCTCACCTGGACCTGGTGACTGTGGTCCCACCTGGGCCTCACCGGACGAGGTGACTGGTTCCCAAAGGGACCTCACCTGGACCTGGTGACTCAGGTCCTCATATGGGCATCATGGGACCTGGTTTCTCAGTTCCACATTGAGGCCTCACCTGGAGCTAGTGATTCTCGTCCCCCTCTGGGCCTCATCCTGACGTGGTGACTCTGGTCCCCACCTGGATATCACCAGAACCGGGTGACTCTGGTCCCCCTCTGAGACTCACCGGAACTGTGGACACTGGTCCTCAATTGGGCCTCAACAGGACCTGATGAATCGACTCTTCACATAGGCCTCGTCTGGAACTTGTGACTCTTTTCCCACCTGGCATCAATGGGACATGGTTACTCTGTTCCCCACCGGGGCCTCACCTGGACATGATAACTTTGCTCCACACGTTGGCCTCACCTGGTCTTGATGACTCTGGTGACTGTGCATTCTTTCGGGACCTCACCTGGACCTCATGTCTTTGGTCCCACTTGGGCCTCACCAGGAGGTGTTGTCTTGGTGAATCTTGTTGCCACCTGCGCCTCATCTGGACCTGGTGACTGTGGTCCCACCGGGCCTCACCTAGACGAGGTGACTGGTTCCCACAGGGACCTCTCCTGGACCTGGTGACTCAGGTCCTCATATGGGCATCATGGGATCTGGTTTCTCAGTTCCACATCGGAGCCTCACCTGGACCTAGTGATTCTCGGCCCACTTTGGGCCTCACCCTGACCTGGTGACTCTGGTCCCCATCTGGATGTCACCTAGACCAGGTGAATCTGGTACCCCTCTATGCCTCAACTAGACCTGGTGACTCTGGTCCTCAACTGGGTCTCACCTGGACATGATAACTTGGCTCCACACTTTGGCCTCAACTGGTCCTGATGACTCTGGTCCTCCCACCTAGGCCTCAATCTGGACCTGGTGACTGTGGTCCCCACCTGGGTCTCACCTGGACCTGGTGACTCTCGTTCCCACATGAACCATACCTGGACATGGTGACTGTGGTGTACTTGTAGACTCACATTTACCTGGTGACTCCGGTCCTCACTAGGGCCTCACCTGGATCTGGTGACTCTGGCCTGCAGGTTGGCCTCACCTGGACCTCGTGAGTGGGGTTGCCACCTGGGCCTCACGCATACCTGGTGACTCAGGTCCCCACGTGGGCCTCGTGGACCTGGTGAATCTGGTCCCTACCTGGTCCTCTCCCAGACCCGGGGACTCTGGTCACCACCTGGGCCTCACCTGGACCTGGTGAATCTGGTCTCCATCCGGGCGTCACCCAGTCCTGGTGACTTTGTTCCCCAACTGGACCTGATTGTTGTGGACTCATTCTTGGCCTCACCTGGAACTGGTGACTCTGATCCTTTCTGTTCGTCACCCAGATCTGGTGACTCTGGTCCTCACCTGGGCATCATTGGGACCTGGTTACACTGTTCCACACCTGAACCTCACCTGGACATGATGAATCTGGAACCTCTCTGGGTCTCTCCCTGATCTGGTGACTCTGGTCCCCATCTGGATGTACACTGGACCAGGTGATTCTGGTACCCCTCTAGGCCTCAACCAGACCTGGTGACTCTGGTCCTAAACTGGGCCTCACCTGCACCTAGTGAATATGCTCCCCACCTGGGCCTCATATGGACCTGGTGACTCTGGTCCCTACTTGGGCATCATTGGGACATGGTTACTCCATTCCCCACTGGGACTCACCTGGATCTGGTAACTCTGGTCCTGACTTTGGCCTCTTCTGTACCTGGTGACTCTGGCCCCACCTAGGCCTCACCTGGAACTGGTGACTCTGATTCTCAGCATGGCCTCACCTGACCTGGTGACTGTGGTTCCCACCGGGACCTCACCTGGACCTCATGTCTCTGGTCCCCACCTCGTCCTCACCTGACCTGGTGTCTCTGGTACCCACCTGGGTAGCATCAGGACATGGTTTCACTCTTCCCTAACAGGGACCCATCTGGACCTGTTAAATCTGGTCTACACCTGGGCCACAACTGTACATGGTGACACTGGTTCCCACCTGAGTCTCACCTGGACATGGTGATTCTGATCCCCACCTGGGCCTCACTTCTAACTGGTGATTCTCGTGCCCACATGGACCTCATGAGGACATAGTGGCTGCAGTGTTTCTACCTTCTCATGGACCTGGTGACTCTGGTCCCCACCAGGGCCTCATCAGGACATGGTGAGTGTGGTTGCCACCTGGACCTCACCAGACCTGGTGACTCTGGTCTGCACCTGAGACTACCCTGGATCTGGTGACTGTGGTCCCCACCTGACCTCATTTGGACCTGGTGACTCTGATCCCCATCTGGGGCTCACCTGGCCAAGTTGACCATGGTCCTCAACTGGGCATAATTGGGATCCAGTTACTGTGTTCCACAACTGGACCTCACCTGGACGAGGTGACTGGTCCACCTCTGGGTTTCACCCTGCCCGGGTGACTGTGAACCCCACTATGGCCTGAATTTGTCATGCTGACTCTGTTGCCACCTGCGCCTCCCCTCGAACTGTTGACTCTGGTTTTTTCAAGGGCCTCCCCTGTACCTGGTGATCCTGGTTTCCATCTGGGTCTCACCTGGACCTGGAGACTCTTGTCACGACCTGGGACTCACCTGAACCTTGTTACTGTGTTCCAAACCTGACCCTCACGTAGACCTGTTGACCATGGTCCCCAAGCCAGCCTCACATGGACCTATTGCCTCTGGTTCCCCCTGAGCCTCACGTGTACCTGGTATCTCTGGTCCACAACTTGGCCTCATCTGAACCTGGTGACTCTGGTCCGCACCAGGGCTCCACCTGGATCTGGTGACTCTGGTTCCCACCCGGACCTCTCCTGGACCTGCTGACTCTCTTTCCAACTTGGACCTCACCTGGATCTGGTGAATCTGGTTCTCAGTTTGGCCTCACTGGACCTGGTGACTCTCGTCCCGACTTTGAACTAACTCAGACCTGGTGAAACTTGTCCCCACCTAGGACTCACCCAGACCTGGTGACTCTTGTCCCCAGCTATGCCTCAATTCGACCTGATGAATCTGGTCCTCACGTGGGCCTCACATGGACCTAGGACTCAGCTGGATAGAGTGGCTCTGGTTCCCACATGGGGCTCACCTGATACTGGTGACTGTGGTCTCCTTTTATGCCACACCAGGACCTGGTGATTCTGATCCCCATCTGGGCCTTGCATGGCCCTAGTGACTCTGGTCTCCAGCTAGGCATCATTGTGACCTGGTTACTTTATTCCACACCTGGGCCTAACTTTGACCAGGGACCTCTGGTCTCACTCTGGACCTCAATTGAAACTGGATACTCTGGTTCCCCCTCTGGGCCTCACCCTTACATGGTGAATCTGGTCCTCCCTGGGCTTCACTTGGACCTGGTGAATCTTGTCCATAACTGTTCCTCACCTGGACCTGGTGACTCTGGTCAACACCTGGGTCTCACCTGGACTTGGTGAATCTTGTTGCTACCTGGGCCTCACCTGGACCTTTGAGTGTTATCCCCACCTGGACCTCACCTGGTTCTGGTGGCTCTGGTTCCCATATGGGGCTCTCCTGGACCTGGTTCCTCAGGTCTCCTTCTGGCCTCACCTGGAACCAAATGACTATGATCTATATTTGGGCCTCACCTATACCTAGTGACTCTGGTCCTTACCTGGGCATCATTGGTTTCTGTTACAGGTTACTGGTTACTCTCCTCTCTACCTGGGCCTCATCTGGACCTGGTGACTCTGGTCACCTTCGGAACCTCACCCTGTCTTGGTGACTGTGGTCCCACCTGGTTCTCACCTGGACGAGGTCACTGCTTCCCACAGGGACCACACCTGGACATGGTGAATCTGGTCCTCACATGGGCATCAAGAAACCTGGTTACTCAGTTATACTTCGGGGCCTCACCTGGACCTAGTAATTCTCATCCCACTCTGGGCCTCACCCTGACGTGGTGACTCTGGTCCCCACTTGGATATAACCTGCACCGGGTGACTCTAGTCCCCCTTTGGGCCTCACCCGGACCTGGAGACTCTGGTCCTCAACTGGGCCTCAACAGGACCTGGTGAATATAATCCTCACTTAGGTCTCGTCTGGACCTTGTGACACGGGGCCCACCTGGGCATAATTGGACATGTACTCTGTTCCCCACCTGGGCCTCACCTGGCCCTGATAAGTTTGCTCCACACTTTGGCCTCACATGGCCCTGATGACTCTGGGCTCCCCATCTAGGCCTCATTCTGGACCTAATGACTGTGGTCCCCAACTGGGACTAACCTGGACATGGTGACTCTCGTTCCCACAAGAGCCACACCTGGACCTGGGGCCTGTGATGTCCTTCTAGCCTCATATTTACCTGGTGAATTCGGTGCCCACAAAAGCCTCTCCTGGATCTGGTGACTCTGATCATATCTGCGCGTCACCAGATCTGGTGACTCTGGTCCTCACCTGGGCATCATTGGTACCTGGTGACTCTGGTCACCACCTGGGCCTCACCTGGACCTGGTGAATCTGGTCTCCATCTGGGCCTCACCTGGACCTGGTGACTTTGTTCCCCATCTGGACCTGATTGCTCTGGACTCTTTCTTGGCCTCACCTGGATCTGGTGACTCTGATCCTATCTGCGCGTCACCCAGACCTGGTGACTCTGGGCCTCACCTGGGCATCATTGGTACCTGGTGACTCTGTTCGACACCTGAGCCTCACCTGGACATGATGACTCTGGAACCTGGCTGGGACTCACCCTGACCTGGTGACTCTGGTCCCCATCTGGTTGTCACCTGGACCAGGTGACTCTGGTACCCCTTTGGCCTCAACCAGTTCTGGTGCCTCTCGTCCTCAACTGGGCCTCACCTGGACCTAGTGAATTAGCTCCATCTGGGCCTCATTTGGACCTGGTGACTCTGGTCCCTACCTGGGCATCATCGGGACATGGTTCCACTGCATGGCCTGCAGGTTGGCCTCACATAAACCTGGTAAATATGGTCCCTACCTGGGCATCATCGGGTCACGGTTCCTCGGCATGGCCTGCAGGTTGGCCTCACCTGGACGTGGTGAGTGGGGCGGCAAACTGGGCCTCACACATGCATTGTGACACAAGTCCCCACGTGGGCCTCACTTGGACCTGGTTAATCTCGTCCTTACCTGGTCCTCACCCAGAACTGGTAACTCTGGTCACCACCTGGGAATCACCTGGACCTGGTGAATCTGGTCCCCATCTTGGCCTCACCCAGTCCTGGTGACTTTGTTACTCACGTGGACCTGATTGCTGCGGACACCTTCTTGGCCTCACCTGGAACTGGTGACTCTGATCCTAACTGGGTCTCACCCAGATCTGGTGACTCAGGTCTTCACCTGAGAACCATTATGACCTGGATACTCTGTTCCACACCTGAGCCTCACCTGGACATGATGACTCTGGATCCCCTCTGGGCCTCAGCCTGACATGGTGACTCTGGTCCCCATCTGGATGTCACCTAGACCAGGTGAATCTGGTACCCCTCTAGGCCTCAACTAGACCTGGTGACTCTGGTCCTCAACTGGGCTTCACCGGGACCTCGTGAATATCTTCCCCACCTGCTTCTCATCTGGACCTGGTGGCACTGGTTCTACCTGGGCATCATCGGGACATGGTTACTCTATTCCCCACTGGGACTGACCTAATCCTGGTAACTCTGTTGCTGACTTTGGCGTCTTCAATACCGGGTGACTCTAGCTCCACCTGGGCGTCATCTGTAACTGATGACTCTGATCCTAAGCATGGCCTCACCTGACCTGGTGACTGTGGTTCCCATCAGGACCTCACCTGGACCTCATGTCAATGGTCCCACGTGGGCCTCACCAGGACTTGGTGTCTGTGGTACCCACTTGTGTAGCATCAGGATATGGTTACACTGTTCACTAACAGTGACCCAGCCGGACCTATTAACTCTGGTCTTCACCTGGGCCACACCTGGACATGGTGACACTGGTTCCCACTTGGGTCTCACCTGGACAGGGTGAGTCGGATCCCCGCCTGGTCCTCACCTATAACTGGTGATTCTCGTTCCCACATGGACATCATGTGGACCTGGTGGCTGCAGTGTTTCTAGCTTCTCATGTACCTCGTGACTCTGGTTCCCACCAGGGCCTCACCGGGACCTGGTGAGTGTTGTTGTCACCTGCACCTCACCTGGACTTGGTGATTCTGGTCTACACCTGAGACTACCCTGGATCTGGTGACTGTGGTCCCAACCTGGGCTTCACCTGGATTTGGGGACTCCGGTCCCCATCTGGGCCTCACCTGGCCCTGTTGACCATTGTCCACAAATGGGCAAATTGGGACCCGGTGACTGTGTTCCACAACTGGACCTCACCTGGACCAGGTGACTCTGGTCCCCCTCTGGGTCTCACCGTGCCCTAGTGACTCTGAACCCCACTTTGGCCTGAGTTGGACCTGTTGACCCTGGTTGCCACCTGCGCCTGACCTTGAACTGTTGACTCTGGTTCTTTCAAGGGCGTCCCCTGGACATGGTGATCCTGGTGCCCACATGGACCTCACCTGGACCTGGTGACACTTGTACCACTGGGAACTCACCTGGACCTGCTTACTGTGTTCCACACCTGGGCCTCAAGTAGACCTGTTGACCATGGACCCCAAGCTGGCCTCACATGGACCTGTTCCCTCTGATCCCCACCTGGGCTTCACGTGTACCTGGGAACTCTGGTCCTCACCTGGGCCTCATCTGGACCTAGTGACTCTGGTCCCCACCTGGGCTTCACCTGGATCTGGTGACTATGGCCCCCACCTGGACTTCACCTGGATCTGGTGACTCTGGTCCCCACCTGGACCTGACCCGCATCTGGTGACTCTGGTCCTCAGTTTGGCCTCACCTGGACCTGGTGTCTCTCGTCCCCACTTTGACCTAACTCAGAACTGCTGAATCTTGCCCCACCTAGGCCGTACCCAGACCTGGTGACTCTTGTCCCCAGCTATGCCTCAATTAGACCTGATGAATCTGTTCCTCACGTAGGCCTCACATGGACCTGGGACTCAGCTGGATAGAGTGGCTCTGGTTCCCACAATGGGCTACCTGATACTGCTGACTGGTCTTATTCTATGCCTCATCAGCACCTAGTGATTCTGTTCCCCATCTGGGCCTGCATGGACCTAGTGACTCTGGTCTTCACCCAGGCATCACTGGGACCTGAATACTCTATTCCACACCTGGGCCTCACTTTGACCAGGGACCTCTGGTTCCATTATGGGCCTCAAACTAAACTGGTTACTCTGGTTCCCCCTCTAGGCCTCACCATTACCTGGTGACTCTGGTCACCGCTTGGGATTCACTTGGGCCTGGTGAATCTGGTCCTTAGCTTGTCCTCATTTGGATCTGGTGACTGGTCGCCACCTGGGCCTCACCTGGACATGGTGGATCCTGTTGCCACCTGTGCCTCACCTGGACCTTGTGACTGTGGTCCCACCTGTAACTCACCTGGACCTGTGACTCTCATTCCCACATGAACCACACCTGGACCTGATGACTGTGGTACTCTTGTAGTCTCACATTTACCTCGTGTCTCCGGTCCCAACTTGGGCCTCACCTGGATCTGGTGACTCTGATCCTATCTGCGCGTCACTCAGACCTGGTGACTCTGGTCCTAACCTGGGCATCATTGGTACCTGGTGACTCTGTTCGACACTTGAGCCTCACCTGGACATGATGACTCTGGAACCTGGCTGGGCCTCACGTGACCTGATGACTCTGGTCCCCATCTGGATGTCACCTGGACCAGGTGATTCGGTACCCCTCTATGGCTCAACCAGTTCTGGTTCCTCTGGTCCTCAACTGGGCCTCACCTGGACCTAGTGAATTAGCTCCATCTGGGCCTAGTTTGGACCTGATGACTCTGGTCCCTACCTGGGCATCATCGGGACATGGTTCCACTGCATGGCCTGCAGGTTGGCCTCACATGAACCTGGTAACTCTGGTCCCTACCTGGGCATCATCGGGTCACGGTTCCTCGGCATGGCCTGCAGGTTGGCCTCACCTTGAACTGGTGAGAGGGGTTGCTACCTGGGCCTCACCCATGCCTGGTGACTCAGGTCCCCACGTGGGCCTCTTGGACCTGGTGAATCTGGTCCTTACCTGGTCCTATCCCAGACCCAGGGACTCTGGTCACCACCTGGGCCTCACCTGGATCTGGTGAATCTGGTCCCCATCTGGGCCTCACCCAGTCCTGGTGACTTTGTTCCCCACCTGGACCTGATTGCTCTGGACTCTTTCTTGGCCTCAACTGGAACTGGTGACTCTGATCCTATCTGCGCGTCACTCAGATCTGGTGACTCTGGTCCTCACCTGGGCATCATGGTACCTGGTGACACTGTTCCTCACCTGAGCCTCACCTGGACATGATGACTCTGGAACATCTCTGAGCCTCTCCCTGACCTGGTGACTCTGGTCCCCATCTACATGTCGTCTGGACGAGGTGATTCTGGTACCCCTCTAGGCATCAACCAAATCTGGTGACTCTGGTCCTCAACTGGGCCTCACCTGGACCTAGTGAATTTGCTCCATATGGGCCTCATTTGGACCTGGTGTCTCTGGTCCCTACCTGGGCATCATCGGGACATGGTTCTACTGCATGGCCTGCAGGTTGTCCTCACATGGACCTGGTAACTCTGTTCCCTACCTGGGCATCATCGGGACATGGTTCCTCTGCATGACCTGCAGGGTGACCTCACCTGGACCTGGGGAGTGGGGTTGCCACCTGGGCCTCACCCATACCTGGTGACTCGGGTCCCCACGTGGGCGTCTTGCACCTGGTGAATCTGGTTCTTAACTGGTCCTCTCCCACACCCGGGGATTCTGGTCACCACCTCGGCCTCACCTGGACCTGGTGAATCTGGTCCCCATCTGGGCCTCACCCAGTCCTGGCGACTTTGTTCCCCACCTGGACCTGATTGCTGTTGACTCCTTCTTGGCCTCAGCTGGAACTGGTGACTCTGATCCTAACTGGGCCTCACCCAGATCTGGTGACTCTGGTCCTCACCTGTGGACCATTATGACCTGGATACTCTGTTCCACACCTGAGCCTCACCTGGACATGATGACTCTGGATCCCCTCAGGGCCTCACCCTGACATGGTGATACTGGTCTCTATCTGGATGTCATCTAGACCAGGTGAATCTGGTATCCCTCTAGGCCTCAACTATACCTTGTGACTCGTCCTCAACTGGGCCTCACCGGGACCTAGTGATTAGCTCCCCACCTGGGCCTCATCTGGAACTGGTGACTCTGGTTCTACCTGGGCATCATCGAGACATGGTTACTCTATTCCCCACTGGAACTGAACTGATACTGGTATCTCTGGTCTGACTTTGGCCTCTTCTGTTCCAGGTGTCTCTTGCTCAACCTGGGCCTCACCTGTAACTGGTGACTCTGGTTCCCATATGGGGCTCTCCTGGACCTGGTTCCTGTGGTCTCCATTAGGCCTCACCTGGAACACAATGACTCTGATGCATATTTGTGCCTCTCCTGGACCTGTTGATTCTGGTCCTTACCTGGGCATCATTGGGGCCTGGATACTCTCTTATATACCTGGGCCTCACCTGGACCTGGTGACTTTGGTCCCACCTGGACCTCACCGGGACGAGGTGACTGATTCCCACAGGGACCTCACTTGGACCTCGTGACTCAGGTCCTCATATGGGCATCATGGGACCTGGTTTCTCAGTTCCACATCGGGGCCTCAAGTGGACCTAGTGATTCTGATACCACTCTGGGCCTGACCCTGACGTGGTGACTCTGGTCCCAACCTGGATATCAGCAGAACCTGGTGACTGTGGTCCCCCTCTGGGACTCACCCGGAGATGGGGCACTGGTCCTCAACTGGGCCTCAACTGGACCTGGTGAATCTACTCCTCACTTAGGCCTTGTCTGGACCTTGTGACTCTTTTCCCACCTGGCATCAATGGGACATGGTTACTCTTCCCCACCTGGGCCTCAC
The DNA here is from genome assembly GCF_053574225.1 of Canis aureus. Lineage (NCBI taxonomy): Eukaryota > Metazoa > Chordata > Mammalia > Carnivora > Canidae > Canis > Canis aureus. The sequence goes on from NW_027554422.1 coordinate 1,223,183, forward strand.
CTCCACATGATATCTTTGCTCCACACTTTGGCCTCAACTGGTCCTGATGACTCTATTCCCCCCACCTAGGCCTCAGGTTGGACCTGGTTACTGTGGTGCCCACCTGGGTCTCACCTGTACCTGGTGATTCTCGTTCCCACATGAACCACACCTGGACCTGGTGACTGTGGTGTTCTTGTAGACTCACATTTACCTGGTGACACTGGTCCCCACGAGGGCCTCACCTGGATCTGGTGACTCTGGCCTGCCGGTTGGCCTCACATTGACCTGGTGAGTGGGGTTGCCACCTGGGCCTCACACATAGCTGGTGACTCAATTCCCCTCGTGGGCCTCTTGGACTTGGTGAATCTGGTGCTTACATGGTCCTGTCCCAGACCCGGGGACTCTGGTCACCAACTGGGCCTCACCTGGACCTGGTGAATCTGGTCCCCATCTGGGCCTCACCCAGTCCTGGTGACTTTGTTCCCCACCTGGACCTGATTGCTGTGGACTCTTTCTTGGCCTCAACTGGAACTGGTGACTCTGATCCTATCTGCGCGACACCCAGATCTGGTGACTCTGGGCCTCACCTGGGCATCACTGGTACCTAGTGACTCTGTTCCATGCCTGAGCCTAACCTGGACATGATGACTCTGGAACCACTCTGGGCCTCTCCCTGACCTGATGCCTCTGGTCATCATCTGGATGTCACCTGGACCAGGTGATTCTGGTACCCCTCTAAGCCTCAACCAGATCTTGTGACAGTGGTCCTCCACTGGGCCTCACTGGACCTAGTGAATATGCTCCATCTGGGCCTCATTTGGACCTGGTGACTCTGGTCCCTACCTGGGCATCATCCGGACATGGTTCCACTGCATGGCCTGCAGGTTGGCCTCACCTGGACCTGGTAACTCTAGTCCCTACCTGGGAATCATCGGGACATGGTTCCTCTGCATGGCCTGCAGTTTGGCCTCACCTGGACCTGGTGAGTGGGGTTGCCACCTGGGCCTCACACATGCTTGGTGACACAGGTACCCACGTGGGCCTCACTTGGAACTGGTAAATCTGGTCCTTACCTGGTCCTCACCCGGAACTGGTAACTCTGGTCACCACCTGGGAATCACCTGGACCTGGTGAATCTGGTCCCCACTTGGGCCTCACCCAGTCCTCGTGACTTTGTTCCCCTCTGGACCTGATTGCTGTGGACTCCTTGGCCTCACCTGGAACTGGTGACTCTGGATCTACCTGGGCATCATCGAGACATGGTTATTCTATTCCCCACTGGGACTGACCTCATACTGGTATCTCTGGTTCTTTCAAGGGCCTCCCCTGGACCTGGTGATCCTGGTCCCCACCTCGGCCTCAACTGGACGTGGTGACTCTTGTCACCACCTGGGACTCACCTGGACCTGGTTACTGTGTTCCACACTTGGGCCTCAAGTAGACCTGTTGACCATGGTCCCCAAGCCGGCCTCACATGGACCTGTTGCCTCTGATCCCCACCGGGGCCTCACGTGTACCTGGGAACTCTGGTCCTCACCTGGGCCTCATCTGGACCTAGTGACTCTGGTCCCCACATGGGCTTCACCTGGATCTGGTGACTCTGGTCCCCACCTGGACTTCTCCTGGATCTGGTTACACTGGTCCCCACCTGGACCTCTCCTGGACCTGGTGACTCTCTTTCCAACATGGACCTCACCTGGATCTGGTGACTCTGGTCCTCAGTTTGGCCTCACCTGGACCTAGTGTCTCTCGTCCACACTTTGACCTAACTCAGAACTGCTGAATCTTGCCCCACCTAGGCCGCACCTAGACATGGTGACTCTTGTCCCCAGCTACGCCTCAATTCGACCTGATGAATCTGGTCCTCACGTGGGCCTCACATCGACCTGGGACTCAGCTGGATAGAGTGGCTCTGGTTCCCACAAGGGGCTCACCTGATACTTGTGACTGTGGTCTTATTCTATGCCTCACCAGGACCTAGTGATTCTGTTCCCCATCTGGGCCTGCATGGCCCTAGTGACTCTGGTCCTCACCCAGGCATCATTGGGACCTGGATACTCTATTCCACACCTGGGCCTCACTCTGATCAGGGACCTCTGGTCGCATTCTGGGCCTCAAATTAAACTGGTTACTCTGGTCCCCCTCTGGACCTCGCCCTTACCTGGTGACTCTGGACACCCCTTGGGCTTCATTTGGGCCTGGTGAATCTGGTCCTTAGGTTGTCCTTACTTGGATATGGTGACTGGTCTCCACCTGGGCCTCACCTAAACGTGGTGAATCCTGTTGCCAACTGCGTCTCAACTGGACCTTGTGACAGTGGTCCAACCTGGACTTCACCTGGATCTGGTTGCTCTGGTTCCCATATGGGGCTCTCCTGGACCTGGTTCCTGTGGTCTCCATCAGGCCTCACCTGGAATCAATGACTCTGATGCATATTTGTGCCTCTCCTGGACCTGTTGACACTGGTCCTTACCTGGGCATCATTGGGGCCTGGATACTCTCTTATATACCTGGTCCTCAAGCGGACCTGGTGACTGTGGTCCCACCTGGACCTCACCGGGACTAGGTGACTGGTTCCCACAAGGACCTCCTCTGGACCTCGTGACTCAGGTCCTCATATGGGCATCATGGGACCTGGTTTCTCAGTTCCACATCGGGGCCTCAAGTGGACCTAGTGATTCTCATTCCACTCTGGGCCTCACCCTGACGTGGTGACTCTGGTCCCAACCTGGATATCACCAGAACCTGGTGACTGTGGTCCCCCTCTGGGACTCACCGGAGATGGGGCACTGGTCCTCAACTGGGGCTCAAAAGGACCTGGTGAATCTACTCCTCACTTAGGCCTCGTGTGGTCCTTGTGACTCTTTTCCCACCTGGCATCAATGGGACATGGTTACTCTGTTCCCCACCTGGGCCTCACCTCCACATGATAACTTTGCTCCACACTTTGGCCTCAACTGGTCCTGATGACTCTGTTCCCCCCTGCTAGGCCTCAGTCTGGACCTGGTGACTATGGTGCCACCTGGGTCTCACCTGTACCTGCTGATTCTCGTTCCCACATGAACCACACCTGGACCTGGTGACTGTGGTGTTCTTGTAGACTCACACTTACCTGGTGACACTGGTCCCCACTAGGGCCTCACCTGGATCTGGTGACTCTGGCCTGCCGGTTGGCCTCACCTTTACCTGGTGAGTCGGGTTGCCACCTGGGCCTCACATATAGCTGGTGACTCAATTCCCCTCGTGGGCCTCTTGGACCTGGTGAATCTGGTCCTTACCTGGTCTTGTCCCAGACCCGGGGACTCTGGTCACCACCTGGACCTCACCTGGACCTGGTGAATCTGGTCCCCATCTGGGCCTCACCAAGTCCTGGTGACTTTGTTCCCCACCTGGACCTCATTGCTGTGGACTCTTTCTTGGCCTCACCTGGAACTGGTGACTCTGATCCTATCTGCGCGTCACCCAGATCTGGTGACTCTGGGCCTCACCTGAGCATCATTGGTACCTGGTGACTCTGTTCCACGCCTGAGCCTAACCTGGACATGATGACTCTGGAACCACTCTGGGCCTCTCCCTGAACTGATGCCTCTGTTCCCCATCTGGATGTCACCTGTACGAGGTGATTCTGGTACCCCTCTAAGCCTCAACCAGATCTGGTGACAGTGGTCCTCAACTGGGCCTCAGTGGACCTAGTGAATATGCTCCATCTGGGCCTTATTTGGACCTGGTGACTCTGGTCCCTACCTGGGCATCATCGGACATGGTTCCACTGCATGGCCTGCATATTGGCCTCACCTGGACCTGGTAACTCTAGTCCCTACCTGGGCATCATCGGGACATGGTTCCTCTGCATGGCCTGCAGGTTGGCCTCACCTGGACCTGGGGAGTGGGGTTGCCACCTGGGTCTCACCCATGCTTGGTGACACAGGTCCCCACGTGGGCCTCACTTGGACCTGGTGAATCTGGTCCTTACCCGGTCCTCACCCGGAACTGATAACACTGGTCACCACCTGGGAATCACCTGGACCTGGTGAATCTGGTCCCCACCTGGGCCTCACCCAGTCCTCGTGACTTTGTTCCCCACCTGGACCTGATTGCTGTGGACTCCTTCTTGGCCTCAGCTGGAACTGGTGACTCTGATCCTAACTGGGCCTCACCCAGATCTGGTGACTCTGGTCCTCACCTGTGGACCATTATGATCTGGATCTCTGTTCCACACCTGAGCCTCACCTGGACATGATGACTCTGGGTCCCCTCTGGGCCTCACCCTGACATGGTGACTCTGCTCCCCATCTGGATGTCACCTAGACCAGGAGAATCTGGTACCCCTCTAGGCCTCAAGTAGAACTGGGGATTCTGGTCCTCAAGTGTGCTTCACCGAGACCTAGAGAATATGCTCCCCACCTGCTCCTCATCTGGACCTGCTGACTCTGGTTCTACCTGCGCATCATCGGGACATGGTTACTCTATTCCCCACTGGGACTGACCTGATCCTGGTAAATCTGGTCCTTACTTTGGCCTCTTCTGTACCAGGTGACTCTGACTCATCCTGGGCCTCACCAGTAACTGGTGACTCTGACCCTAAGCATGGCCTCACCAGACCTGGTGACTGTGGTTCCCATCGGGACCTCACGTGGACCTCATATCTCTGGTCCCACCTGGGCCTCACCAGGACATGTTATCAATGGTACCCACCAGGGTAGCATCAGGATATGGTTACACTGTTCACTAACGGTGACCCAGCCGGACCTATTAACTCTGGTCTTCACCTGGGTCACACCTGGACATGGTGACACTGGTTCCCACCTGGGTCTCACCTGGACATGGTGAGTCGGATCCCCACCTGGTCCTCACCTGTAACTGGTGATTCTCATTCCCACAAGGACATCCTGTGGACCTAGTGGCTGCAGTGTTTCTAGCTTCTCATGTACCTCGTGACTCTGGTCCCCATCAGGGCCTCACCGGGCCCTGGTGAGTGTGGTTTCCACCTGCACCTCACCTGTACTTGGTGATTCTGGTCTGCATGTGAGACTACCCTGGATCTGGTGACTGTGGTCCCCATCTGGTCTTCACGTGGATTTGGGGACTCCGGTCCCCATCTGGGCCTCACCTGGCCCTGTTGACCATGGTCCTCAACTGGGCACAATAGGGGCCCGGTGACTGTGTTCCACAAATGGACCTCACCTGAACCAGGTGACTCTGGTCCCCCTCTGGGTCTCACCGTGCCCTAATGACTTTGAACTCCACTTTGGCCTGACTTGGACCTGTTGACCTGGTTGCCACCTGCGCCTGACCTCGAACTGATGACTCTGGTTCTTTCAAGGGTGTCCCGTGGACATGGTGATCCTGGTGCTCACATCGGCCTCACCTGGACCTGGTGACTTTTGTCACCACCGGGAACTCATCTGGATCTGCTTACTGTGTTCCACACCTGGGCCTCAAGTAGACCTGTTGACCATGGTCCCCAAGCCGGCCTCACATGGACCTGTTGCCTCTGACCCCACCGGGGATTCACGTGTACCTTGCAACTCTGATCCTCACCTTCGCCTCATCTGGACCTAGTGACTCTGGTCCCCACCTGGGCTTCACCTGGATCTGATGACTCTGGTCCCCACCTGGACTTCACCTGGATCTGGTGACTCTGGTCCCCACCAGGACCTCTCCTGCACCTGGTGACTCCTTTCCAACATGGACCTAACCTGGATCTCGTGACTCTGGTCCTCAGTTTGGCCTCACCTGGACCTGGTGTCTCTCGTCCCCACTTTGACCTAAATCAGAACTGCTGAATCTTGTCCCACCTAGATCGTATCCAGACCTGGTGACTCTTGTCCCCAGCTATGCCTCAATTCGACCTGATGAATCTGGTTTTCACGTGGGCCTCACAATGACCTGGGACTCAGCTGGATAGAGTGGCTCTGGGTCCCACAAGGGGCTCACCGGATACTGCTGACTGTGGTCTTATTCTATGCCTCACCAGCACCTAGAATTCTGTTCCCCATCTGGGCCTGCATGGCTCTAGTGACTCTGGTCCTCACCCAGGCATCATTGGGACCTGGATTCTCTGTTCCACACAGGGCCTCACTTTGACCAGGCACCTCTGGTCCCATTCTGGGCCTCAAACTAAACTGGTTACTCTGGTTACCACTCTGGGTCTCACCCTTACCTGGTGACTCTGGTCACCCCTTGGGCTTCACTTGGGCCGGTGAATCTGGTCCTTAGCTGGTCCGCACATGGATCTCCTGACTGCTCGCCTCCTGGTCCTCACCTGGACTTGGTGAATCCTGTTGCCACCTGCGCCTCACCTGGTCCTTGTGACTGTGGTCCCAACTGGACCTCACCTGTATCTGGTGTCTCTGGTTCCCATATGGGGCTCTCCTGTAACTGGTTCCTGTGGTCTCCATCTGGCCTCACCTGGAACAAGATGACTCTGATCCATATTTGGGCCTCTCCTGTACCTGTTGTCTTTGGTCCATACCTGGGCATCATTGCGACCTGGATACTCTCTTATATAACTGGGCCTCACGTGGACCTGGTGACTGTGGTCCCACCTGGGCCTCACCTGGACGAGGTGACTGGTTCCCACAGGGACCTCACCAGGACCTGGTGACTCAGGTTCTCATATGGGAATCATGGGACCTGGTTTCTCAGTTCCACATCGGGGCCTCACTGGAACTAGTGATTCTCGTCCCCTTCTGGGCCTCATCCTGACGTGGTGACTCTGATCCCCACCTGGATATCAGCAGAACCGGGTGACTCTGGTTCCCGTCTGGACTCACCCGGAGCTGGGGACACTGGCCTTCAACTAGGCCTCAGCAGGACCTGGTGAATCTACTCCTCACTTAGGCTTCGACTGGACCTGTGACGCTTTTCCCACCTGGCATCAATGGGACATGGTTACTCTGTTCCCCACCTGGGCCTCACCTGGATATGATAACTTTGCTCCGCACTTTGGCCTCAACTGCTCCTGATGACTGTGGACCCACCACCTAGGCCTCAATCTGGACCTGGTGACTGTGGTCCCCACCTGGGTCTCACCTGCACCTGGTGACTCTCGTTCCCACATGAATCACACCTGGACCTGGTGACTGTGGTGTTCTTGTAGACTCACTTTTACCTGGTGACTCTGGTCCTCACTAGGGCCTCTCCTGGATATGGTGACTCTGGCCTGCTGGTTGGCCTCCCCTGGACCTGGTGAGTGGGGTTGCCACCTGGGCCTCACCCATACCTGGAGACTCAGGTCCCCAAGTGGGCTTCTTGGACCTGGTGAATCTGGTCCTTACCTGGTCCTCTCCCAGACCCGGGGACTCTGGTCACCACCTGGGCCTCACCTGGACCTGGTGAATCTGGTCCCCACCTGGGCCACACACAGTCCTGGTGACATTGTTCCCACCTGGACCGGATGGCTGTAGACTTTTTCTTGGCCTCACATGAAACTGATGACTCTGATCCTATCTGGGTGTCACCCAGTCCTGCTGACTCTGGTCCTCACCTGGGCATCCTTGGTACCTGGTGACTCTGTTCCACACCTGAGCCTCACCTGGACATGATGACTCTGGAAAATCTCTGGGCCTCACCCTGAACTGGTGACTCTGGTCTCCGTCTGGATGTCACCTGGACCAGGTGATTCTGGTACCCCTCTAGGCCTCAACCAGATCTGGGGACACTGGTCCTCAACTGGGCCTCACCTGGACCTAGTGAATATGCTCCATCTGGCCTCATTTGGACCTGGTGACTCTGGTCACTACCTGGGCACCATCGGGACATGTTTCCACTGCATGGCCTGAAGGTTGGCCTCACCTGGATCTGTTAACTCTGGTCCCAACCAGGGCATCATCGTGACATGGTTCCTCTGCATGGCCTGCAGGTTGGCCTCACCTGGACCTGGGGAGTGGTGTTGCCACCTGGGCCTCACCTATACCTGGTGACACAGGTCCCCACGTGGGCCTCACGTGGACCTGTTGAATCTTGCCCTTACCTGGTCCTCACCTGGAACTGGTAAACTGGTCACCACCTGGAAGTCACCTGGACCTGGTGAATCTGGTCCCCATCTGGGCCTCACCCAGTACTGGTGAATTTGTTGCCCACCTGGACCTGATTGCTGTGGACTCCTTCTTGGGCTCACCTGGAACTGGTGACTCTGATCCTAACTGGGCCTCACCCAGATCTGGTGACTCTGGTCCTCACCTGTGTCCATTGTGACCTGGATACTCTGTTCCCCACCTGAGCCCTACCTGGACATGATGACTCTGGATCCCCTCTGGGCCTCACCCTGACATGGTGACTCTGGTTCTCATCTGGATGTCACCTAGACCAGGTGAATCTTGTACCCCTCTAGGCCTCAATTAGACCTGGTGACTCTGTTCTTCAACTGGCCCTCACCGGGACCTAGTGAACATGCTCCCCTCCTGCGCCTCATCTGGACCTGGTGACTCTGGTTCTACCTGGATATCTTCGGGACATGGTTACTCTATTCCCCCCTGGGACTGACCTGATCCTGGTAACTCTCGTCCTGACTTTGGCCTCGTGTGTACCAGGTGACTCTGTCTCCACCTGGGCTTCACCTGTACCTGGTGACTCTGATCATAAGCATGGCCTCACCTGACCTGGGGACTGGGGAACCCATCGGTACCTCACCTGGACCTCATTTCTCCTGTCCCACCTGTTCCTCACCAGGACCTTGTGTCTCTGGTACCCACCTGGATAGCATCAGGATATGGTTACACTCTTCACTAAAGGTGACCCAGCCGGACCTATTAACTCTGCTCTTCACCTGGGCCACACCTGGACATGGTGATTCTGGTCTGCACCTGAGACTACCCTGGATCTGTTGACTGTGGTCCCCACCTGGGCTTCACCTGGATATTTTGACTCCAGTCCGCATCTGGGCCTCACCTGGACGAGGTGACTGGTACCTCACCTGGACCTGGTGACTCAGGTCCTCATATGGGCATCACGGGACCTGGTTTCTCAGTTCCATATCGGGGCCTCAACATGACCTGGTAACTCAGGTCCCTACATGGGCATCATCGGGACATGGTTCCTCAGCAGATCCCAAAGGTTGACCTCACCTGGACCTGGTGATTGGGATTTCCACCTGGGCCGCACGCATACCTGGAGACACAAGTCCCCACGTGGGCCTCACTTGGACCTGGTGAATCTGGTCCTTACCTGGTCCTCACCTGGAACTGGTAACTCTGGTCACCACCTGGGAATCTCCTGGACCTGGTGAATCTGGTCCCCATCTGGGCCTCACCCAGTCTTGGTGACTTTGTTCCCAACCTGGACCTGATTGCTGTGGACTCCTTTTTGGCCTCACCTGGAACTGGTGACTCTGATCCTAACTGGAGCTCACCCAGATCTGCTGACTCTGGTATTCACCTGTGGACTTTATGACCTGGATACTCTGTTCCACACCTGAGCCTCACCTGGACTTGATGACTCTGGATCCCCTCTGGGCCTCACCCTGACATGGTGACTCTGGTCCCCATCTGGATGTCACCTAGACATGGTGAATCTGGTAGCACTCTAGGCCTCAACTTCACCTTGCGACTCTGGTCCTCAACTGGGCCTCACCGGGACCTAGTGAACATGCTCCCGACCTCTGCCTCATCTGGACCTGGTGACTCTGGTTCTACCTGGGCATCATCGGGACATGGTTACTATATTCCCCACTGGGACTGACCTGATCGTGGTAACTCAGGTCCTGACTTTGGCCACTTCCGTCCAAGGTCACTCTGGCTCCTCCTGGGCCTCACCTGTAACTGGTGACTCTGATCCTACGCATGGCCTCACCTGACCTGGTGACTGTGTTTCCCATGGGACCACACCTGGACCTCATGTCTCTGGTCCCACCTGGGCCTCACCTGGACCTAGTGAATATGCTCCATCTGGGCCTCATTTGAACCTGGTGACTCTGGTCACTACCTGGGCATCATCGGGATATGTTTCCACTGCATGGCCTGAAGGTTGGCCTCACCTGGACCTGGTGAGTGGGTTGCCACATATGCCTCACCCATTCCTGGTGACACAGGCCCTACGTGGTCCTCACTTCGACCTAGTGAATCTGCTCCTTATCTGGTCCTCACACGGAACTAGTAATCTTGTCACCACCGGGGAATCACCTGGACCTGGTGAATCTGGTCCCCATTGGGCCTCACCCAATCCTGGTGACTTTGTTCCCCACCTGGACCTGATTGCTGTGGACTCCTTCTTGTCCTCACCTGGAACTGGTGACTCTGATCCTAACTGGGCCTCACCCAGATCTGGTGACTCTGGTCCTCACATGTGGACCATTATGACCTGGATACTGTGTTCCAAACCTCAGCCTCACCTGGACATGATGACTATGGAACCCCTCTGGGCCTCAGCCTGACATGGTGACTCTGGTCCCCATCTGGATGTCACCTAGACCAGGTGAATCTGGTACCACTCTAGGCCTCAACTTGACCTTGTGACTCTGGTCCTCAACTGGGCCTCACCGGACCTAGTGAACATGTTCCCGAACTGTGCCTCATCTGGACCTGGTGACTCTGGTGCTACCTGGGCATCATCGGGATATGGTTACTCTATTCCCCACTGGGACTGACCTGATCCTGGTAACTCAGGTCCTGACTTTGGCCTCTTCAGTACCAGGTGACTGTGGCTCCTCCTGGGCCTCACCTGTAACTGGTGACTCTGATCCTAAGCATGGCCTCACCTGACCTGGTGACTGTGGTTTTCATGGGACCTCTCCTGGACCTCATGTCTCTGGTCGCACCTGGGCCTTACTAGGACCTGGTGTATCTGTTACCCACCGCGGTAGCATCAGGATATGGTTACACTGTTCACTAACAGTGACCCTGCCGGAACTATTAACTCTGGTCTTCACCTGGGCCACACCTGGACATGGTGACACTGGTTCCCACCTGGGCCTCACCTGGACATGGTGAGTGGATCCCCACCAGGTCCTCACGTGTAACTGGTGGTTCTCGTTCCCACGTGGACATCACGTGGAACTAGTGGCTGCATTGTTTCTAGCTTCTCATGTACCTCGTGACTCTGGTCCCCACCAGGGCCTACCGGGATCTGGTGAGTGTTGTTGCCACCTGTACCTCACCTGGACCTGGTGATTCTGGTCTGCACCTGAGATTACCCTGGATCTAGTGACTGTGGTCCCCACCTGGGCCTCACCTGTCCCTGTTGACCATGGTACACAACTGGGCAAAATTGGGACCCGGTGACTGTGTTCCACAAATGGACGTCACCTGGACTAGGTGACTCTGGTACCCCTCTGGATCTCACCGAGCCCTAGTGACTGTGAACCCCACTTTGGCCTGACTTGGACCTGCGGACACTGGTTGCCACCTGCTCCTGACCTCCAAATGCTGACTCTGGTTCTTTCAAGGGCCTCCCCTGTACCTGGTGATCCTGGTCCCAACCTGGGCCTCACCTGGACGTGGTGACTCTTGTCACTACCGGGGACTCACCTGGACCTGCTTAATGTGTTCCACACCTGGGCCTCAAGTAGTCCTGTTCACCATGGTCCCCAAGCCGGCCTCACATGGACCTGTTGCCTCTGATCCCCACCGGGGCCAAACGTGTACCTGGTAAGTCTGGTCCTCACCTGGGCCTCATCTGGAACTAGTGACTCTGGTCCCCATCTGGGCTTCACCTGGATCTGGTGACCCTGGTCCCCACCTGGACCTGATTGCTGGGCACTCTTTCTTGGCCTCACCTGGAACTGGTGACTCTGATCGTATCTGGGCGTCACCCAGACCTGGTGACTCTGGTCCTCACCTGGGCATCATTGGTACCTGGTGCCTCTGTTCCACACCTGAGCCTCACCAGGACCTGATGACTCTGGAACCTCTCTGAACCTCAGCCTGACCTGGTGAGGCTGGTCCCCATCTGGAGGTCACGTGGACCAGATGATTCTGGTACCCCTCTAGGACTCAACCAGATCTGGTGACTGTGATTGTCAACTGGGCCTCACCTGAACCTAGTGAATATGCTCCATCTGGGCCTCATTTGAACCTGGTGACTCTGGGACCTACCTGGGCATCATCGGGACATTGTTCCTCTGCATGGCCTGCAGGTTGGACTCAGCTTGACCTGGTGAGTGTGGTGGCCACCTGTCCCTCACCCATACCTGGTGACTCAGGTTCCCACTTGGGCCTCTTGGACTTGGTGAATCTGGTCCTTACCTGGTCCTCTCCCAGAACGGGGAATCAGGTACCCACCTGGGCATCACATGGACCGGGTGAATCAGGTAACCCACTAGGCCTCACCCAGTCCTGGTGACTTTGTTCCCCCCTGGACCTGACTGCTGTGGACTCCTTCTTGGCCTCACCTGGAACTGGTGATTCTGAACCTAACTGGGCCTCACCCAGATCTGGTGACTCTGGTCCTCACCTGTGGACCATTATGACCTGGATACTGTGTTCCAAAACTGAGCCTCACCTGGACATGATGACCATGGGACCCCTCTGGGTCTCAGCCTGACATGGTGACTCTGGTCCCCATCTGGATGTCACCTAGACCAGGTGAATCTGGTACCACTCCAGGCCTCAACTTGACCTGGTGACCCTGGTCCTCAACTGTGCCTCACCGGGACGTAGTGAATATGCTCCCCTCCTGCGCCTCATCTGGACCTGGTGACTCTGGTTCTACGTGGGTATCATCGGGACATGGTTACTCTATTCCCCACTGGGACTGACCTGATCCTAGTAACTCTGGTCTGACTTTGGCCTCTTTCTACCAGGTGACTCTGGCTCCACCTGGGCCTCACCTGTAACTGGTGACTCTGATCCTATGCATTGCCTCACCTGACCTGGTGACTGTGTTTCCCATCGGAACCTCACCTGGACCTCATGTCTCTGGTCCCACCTGGGCCTCACCAGGACCTGGTTTCTCTGGTACCCACCTGGGTAGCATCAGGATATGGTTACAGTGTTCACTAACAGTGACCCTGCCGGAATTATTAACTCTGGTCTTCACCTGGGCCACACCTGGACATGGAGATTGTGGTCTGCACCTGAGACTACCCTGGATCTGGTGACTGTGGTCCCCACCTGGGCTTCACCTGGATTTGGGACTCCTGTCCTCATCTGGGCTTCACCTGGCCCTGTTGACCATGGTCCTCAACTGGGCAAAATTGGGACCCGGTGACTGTGTTCCACAACTGGATCTCACCCGGACCAGGTGACTCTGGTCCCCCTCTTGGTGTGACCGTGCCCTAGTGACTCTGAACCCCACTTTGGCCTGACTTGGACCTGCTGTCCCTGGTTGCCACCTGCGCCTGACCTCGAACTGTTGACTCTGGTTCTTTCAATGGCCTCCCCTGTACCTAGTGATCCTGGTCCCCACGTGGGCCTCACCTGGACGTGGTGACTCTTGTCACCACCGGGGACTCACCTGGACCTGCTTACTGTGTTCCACACCTGGGCCTCAAGTAGATCTGTTGACCATGGTCCCCAAGCCGGCCTCACATGGACCAGTTACCTCTGATCCTCACCGGGGCCTCACGTGTACCTGGTAACTCTGGTCCTCACCTGGGCCTCATCTGGACCTAGTGACTCTGGTCCCTACCTGGGCTTCACCTGGATCTAATGACTCTCGTCCCCACCTGGACTTCACCTGGATCTGGTGACTCTGGTCCCCACTTGGACCTCTCCTGGTCCTGTTGACTCTCTTTCCAACATGGACCTTACCTGGATCTGGTGACTCTGGCCTGCAGGTTGGCCTCACCTGTACCTGGTGAGTGGGGTTCCCACCTGGGCCTCACCCATACATGGTGAATCAGGTCCCCACGTGGTCCTCTTGGACCTGGTGAACCTGGTCCTTACCTGGTCCTCTCCCATACCCTGGGACTCTGGTCACCACCTGGGCCTCACCCAGTCCTGGTTAATTTTTTGCCCACCAGGACCTGATTGCTGTGGAATCCTTCTTGGCCTCACTTGGAACTTGTGACTCTGATCCTAACTGGGCCTCACCCAGATCTGGTGACTCTACTCTGGTCCTCAACTGGGGACCATTATGATCTGGATACTCTGTTCCACACCTGAGCCTCATCTGGACATGATGACTCTGATTCCCTCTGGGCCTCACCCTGACATGGTGACTCTGGTCCCCATCTGGATGTCACCTAGACAAAGTGATTCTGGTACCCCTCTAGGCCTCAACAGGACCTGGTGACCCTTGTCCTCAACTGGACCTAGTGAACATGCTACCCACATGGGCCTCACCTGGACCTGGTAACTCTGGTCCCTACCTGGGCATCATCGGTACATGATTCCTCTGCAGGGCCTGCAGGTTGGCCTCACCTAGACCTGGTGAGTGGGGTTGCCACCTGGGCCTCACCCATACCTGGTGATTCAGGTCCCAACGTGGGCCTCTTGGACCTGGTGAATCTGGTCCCTACCTGGTCCTCTCCCAGACCCGGGGACTCTGGTCACCATCTGGGCCTCACCTGTACCTTGTGAATCTGGTCTCATCTGGGCCTCACCCAGTCCTGGTGACTTTGTTCCCCACGTGGACCTGATTGCTGTGGACTCTTTCTTGGCCTCACATGGAACTGGTGACTCTGATCCTATCTCCGCGTCACTCAGACCTGGTGACCCTGGTCCTCACCTGGGCATCATTGGTACCTGGTGACTCTGTTCCACACCTGAGCCTCACCTGAACAGGATGACTCTGGCACCTCTCTGGGCCTCACCCTGACCTGGTGACTCTGGTCCCCATCTGGATGTCACCTGGACCAGGTGATTCTAGTACGTCTCTACCCTCAACGAGATCGGGTGTTTTGGTCCTCAACTGGGCCTCCTCTGTACCTAGTGAATATGCTCCATTTGGGCCTCATTTGGACCTGGTGACTCTGGTCCCTTCCTGGGCATCAACGGGATATGTTCCACTGCATGGCCTGCAGGTTGGCCTCACCTGGACCTGGTAACTCTGGTCCCTACCTGGGCATCATCAGGACATGGTTTCTCTTCATGGCCTGCAGTTTGGCCTCACCTGGACCTGGTGTGTGGGGATGCCACCTGGCCCTCACTAATGCATGGTGACACAGGTCCCCATGTGTGTCTCACTTGGACCTGGTGAATCTGGTCCTTACCTGGTCCTCATCCGGAACAAGGAACTCTGTTCACCACCTGGGAATCACCTGGATCTGGTGAATCTGTTCCCCATCGGGGCCTCACCCAGTCCTGGTGACTTTCTTACCCACCTGGATCTGATTGCTGTGGACTCCTTCTTGGCCTCACCTGGAACTTGTGACTCTGATCCTATCTGCATGTCACACGGACCTGGTGACTCTGGTCCTCACCTGTGGACCATTATGACCTGGATACTCTGTTCCACACCTGAGCCTCACTTGGACATGATGACTCTGGATCCCCTCTGGGCCTCAGCCTAACATGGTGACTCTGGTCCCCATCTGGATGTCACCTAGACCAGGTGAATCTGGTACCCCTCTAGGTCTCAACTAGACCTGGGCATTCTGGTCCTCAACTGGGCCTCACCGGGACCTAGTGAATATGCTCCCCTCCTGCGCCTCATCTGGTCCTGGTGACTCTGGTTCTACCTGGGCATCATCGGGACATGGTTACTCTATTCCCCACTGGGACTGACCGGATCCTTGTAACTGTGGTCTTGACTTTGGCCTCTTCTGTCCCAGGTGACTCTGGCTCCACCCGGGACTCACCTCTAATTGGTGACTCTGATCCTAAACATGGCCTCACCAGACCTGGTGACTGTGGTTCCCAATGGATCCTCACCTGGACCTCATGTCTCTGGTCCCTCCTGACCCTCACCAGGACCTGGTGTATCTGGTACCCACCAGGGTAGCATCAGGATATGGTTACACTGTTCACTAACAGTGACCAAGCCGGAACTATTAACTCTGGTCTTCACCTGGGCCACACCTAGACCTGGTATCACTGGTTCCCACCAGGGACTCACCGGGACATGGTGCTTCGGATCCCCACCTGGTCCTCACCTGACACTGGTGATTCTCGTTCCCACATAGACATCATGTGGACCTGGTGGCTGCAGTGTTTCTAGCTTCTCATGTACCTCGTGACTCTGCTCCCCACCAGGGCCTCACCGGGACCTGGTGAGTGTGGTTGCCACCTGCACCTCACCTGGACCTGGTGATTCTGGTCGGCACCTGAGACTACCCTGGATCTGGTGACTCTGGTCCCCACTGGGCTTCACCTGGATTTGGGGACTCCGGTCCCGATCTGGGCCTCACATGGCCCTTTTGACCATGGTCCTCAAATGGGCAAAATTGGGACACGGTGACTGTGTTCCACAACTGGACCTCCCCTGTCCAGGTCACTCTGGTCCCCCTCTGGTTGTCACCGTGCCCTAGTGACTGTGAACCCCACGTTGGCCTGACTTGGACCTGCTGACCCTGGTTGCCACCTACGCCAGACCTCGAACTGTTGACTCTGGTTCTTTCAAGAGCCTCCCCTGTACCTGGTGATCCTTGTACCCACCTGCTCCTCAACTGGACGTGGTGACACTTGTCCCAACCGGGGACTCACCTGGACCTGCTTACTGTGTTCCACCTGGGCCTCAAGTAGACCTGTTGACCATGGTCCCCAAGCCGGCCTCACATGGACCTGTTGCCTCTGATTCCCACCGGGGCCTCACGTGTACCTTGTAGCTCTGGTCCTCACCTGGGCCTATTCTGGACCTAGTGACTCTGGTGCCACCTGGGCTTCACCTGGATCTGGTGACTCTGGTCCCCACCTGGACTTCACGTGGATCTGGTGACTCTGGTCCCCAACTGCACCTCTGCTGGACCTGATGACTCTCTTTCCAACATGGACCTCACCTGGATCTGGAGACTCTGGTCCTCAGTTTGGACTCACCTGTTCCTGGTGTCTTTCTTCCTCACTTTGACCTAACTCAGAACTGCTGAATCTTGCCCCACCTAGGCCGCACCCAGACCAGGTGACTCTTGTCCCCAGCTATGCCTCAATTCGACCTGATGAATCTGTTCCTCACGTGGGCCTCACATCACCTGGGACTCATCTGGATAGACTGGCTCTGGTTCCCACAAGGGTCTCACCTGATACTGGTGACTGTGATCTTATTCTATGCCTCACCAGGACCTAGAGGTTCTGTTCCTGATCTGGGCCTGCATAGCCCTAGTGACTCTGGTCCTCACCCAGGCATCATTGGGAACTGGATACTCTATTCCACACCTGGGCCTCACTTTGACCAGGAACCTCTGGTCCCATTCTGGGCCTCAAACTAAACTGGTTACTCTGGTTCCCCTCTGGGCCTCACCCTTACCTGGTGACTCTGGTCACCCCTTGGGCTTCACTTGGGCCTGGTGGATCTGGTCCTTAGCTGGTCCGCACCTGGATCTGGTCGCCAGCTGGGCCTCACCCAGTCCTGGTGACTTTGTTCCCCACCTGGACCTGATTGCTGTGGACCCTTTCTTGGCCTCACCTGGAACTGGTGACTCTGATCCTATATGCGCGTCTCCCAGATCTGGTGACTCTAGTCCTCACCTGGGAGTTATTGGTACCTGGTGACTCTGTTCCACACCTGAGCCTCACCTGGACATGATGACTCTGGAACCTCTCTGGGTCTCACCCTGACCTGATGACTCTGGTCCCCATCTGGATGTCACCTGGACCAGGTGATACTGGTAATCCTCTAGGTCTCAACAAGATCTGGTGACTCTGGTCCTCACCTGGGCATCATTGGTACCTGGTGACTCTGTTCCTCACCTGAGCCTCACCTGGACATGATGATTCTGGAACCTCTCTGGGCCTCTCCTTGACCTGGTGACTCTAGTCCCTACCTGGGCATCATCGGGACATCGTTCCACTGCATGGCCTGCAGGTTGGCCTCACCTGGATATGGTATCTCTCGTCCTTACCTGGGTATCATCGGGACATGGTTCCTCTGCATGGCCTGCAGGTTGGCCTCACCTGGACCTGAGGAGTGCCTTGCCACCTGGCCTCACCAATACCTGGTGACTCTGGTCCCCACGTGGGCCTCATTTGGACCTGGTGAATCTGGTCCTTACCTGGTCGTCACCCGGAACTGGTAAGTCTGTTCACCACCTGGGAATAACCTGGACCTGGTGAATCTGGTCCCTATCTGAGCCTCACCCTGTCCTGGGGACTTTGTTCCTCTCCTGGACCTGTTTGCTGTGGACTCCTTCTTGGCCTCACCTGGAACTGGTGACTCTGATCCTAACTGGGCCTCACCCAGATCTGGTGACTCTGGTCCTCACCTGTGGACCATTATGATCTGGATACTCTGTTCCACACCTGAGCCTCACCTGGATATGATTACGTTGGATCCCCTCTTGACCTCACCCTGACACGGTGACTCTGGTCCCCATGTGGATGTCACCTAGACCACGTGAATCTGGTACCCCTCTAGGCCTCAACTAGACCTGGTGACTGTGGTCCTCAACTGGGCCTCACCAGAACCTAGTGGATATGCTCCCCTCCTGCTCCTCATCTGGACCTGGTGACTCTGTTTCAACCTGCGCATCATCAGGACGTGGTTACTCTATTCTCCACTGGGACTGACCTGATCCTGGTAACTCTGGTCCTGACTTTGGCGTCTTCTCTACCAGGTGACTCTGGCTCCACCTGGGCCACACCAGTAACTGGTGACTCTGATCCTAAGCATGGCCTCACCAGACCTGGTGACTGTGGTTCACATCGGGACCTCACCTGGACCTCATATCTCTGGTCCCACCTGGGCCTCATCAGGACCTGGTGTCTCTGGTACCCACCAGGGTAGCATCAGGATATGGTTACACTGTTCACTAACAGTGACCCAGCCGGACCTATTAACTCTGGTCTTCACCTGGGCCACACCTGGACATGGTGACACTGGTACCCACTTGGGTCTGACCTGAACATGGTGAGTCGGATCCCCACCTGGTCCTCAACTGTAACTGGTGATTCTCGTTCCCACATGGACATCCTGTGGACCTGGTGGCTGCAGTGTTTCTAGCTTCTCATGTACCTCGTGACTCTGGACCCCACTAGGGCCTCACCGGGATCTGGTGAGTGTGGTTGCCACCTGCACCTCACCTGGACTTGGTGATTCTGGTCTGCACCTGAGACTACCCTGGATCTGGTGACTGTGGTCCCCACCTGGTCTTCACCTGGATTTGGGGACTCCGGTCACCATCTGGGTCTCACCTGGCCCTGTTGACTATGGTCCTCTACTGGGCACAATTGGGGCCCAGTGACTGTGTTCCACAAATGGACCTCACCTGGACCAGGTGACTCTGGTCCCCCTCTGGGTCTCACCGTGACCTAATGACTGTGAACCCACTTTGGCCTGACTTGGACCTGCTGACCCTGGTTGCCACCTGCGCTTGACTTCGACCTGTTGACTCTGGTTCTTTCTTTTTTCTTTTTTTTTTAATTTATTTTTTATTATTGGTGTTCTATTTACTAACATACAGAATAACCCCCAGTGCCCGTCACCCTTTCACTCCCACACCCCCCGCCCTCCTCCCCTTCTACCACCCCTAGTTCGTTTCCCAGAGTTAGCAGTCTTTACCTTCTGTCTCCCTTTCTGATATTTCCCACACATTTCTTCCCCCTTCCCTTATATTCCCTTTCACTATTATTTATATTCCCCAAATGAATGAGAACATATAATGTTTGTCTTTCTCCGACTGGCTTACTTCACTCAGCATAATACCCTCCAGTTCCATCCACGTTGAAGCAAATGCTGGGTATTTGTCATTTCTAATAGCTGAGTAATATTCCATTGTATACATAAACCACATCTTCTTTATCTATTCATCTTTCTTTGGACACCGAGGCTCCTTCCACAGTTTGGCTATCGTGGCCATTGCTGCTATAAACATCGGGGTTCAGGTGTCCCGGCGTTTCATTGCATTTGTCTCTTTGGGGAAAATCCCCAACAGTGCAATTGCTGGGTCGTAGGGCAGGTATATTTTTAACTGTTTGAGGAACCTCCACACAGTTTTCCAGAGTGGCTGCACCAGTTCACATTCCCACCAACAGTGTATGAGGATTCCCTTTTCTCCGCATCCTCTCCAACATTGGTTGTTTCCTGTCTTGTTAATTTTCCCCATTCTCACTGGTGTGAGGTGGTATCTCATTGTGGTTTTGATTTGTATTTCCCTGATGGCAAGTGATGCAGAGCATTTTCTCATGTGCATGTTGGCCATGTCTATGTCTTCCTCTGTGAGATTTCTGTTCATGTCTTTTGCCCATTTCATGATTGGATTGTTTGTTTCTTTGGTGTTGAGTTTGATAAGTTCTTTATAGATCTTGGAAACTAGTCCTTTATCTGATATGTCATTTGCAAATATCTTCTCCCATTCTGTAGGTTGTCTTTGAGTTTTGTTGACTGTATCCTTTGTTGTGCAAAAGCTTCTTATCTTGATGAAGTCCCAATAGTTCATTTTTGCTTTTGTTTCTTTTGCCTTCGTGGATGTATCTTGCAAGAAGTTACTATGGCCGAGTTCAAAAAGGGTGTTGCCTGTGTTCTTCTCTAGGATTTTGATGGAATCTTGTCTCACATTTAGATCTTTCATCCATTTTGAGTTTATCTTTGTGTATGGTGAAAGAGAGTGGTCTAGTTTCATTCTTCTGCATGTGGATGTCCAATTTTCCCAGCACCATTTATTGAAGACACTGTCTTTCTTCCAATGGATAGTCTTTCCTCCTTTATCGAATATTAGTTGCCCATAAAGTTCAGGGTCCACTTCTGGATTCTCTATTCTGTTTCACTGATCTATGTGTCTGTTTTTGTGCCAGAAGACTCTAGTTCTTTCAAGGGCCTCAACTGTACCTGGTGATCCTGGTCCCCACCTGGGCCTCACCTGGACGTTGTGACTCTTTTCACCACCGGGGACTCACCTGGACCTGCCTACTGTGTTAAAAACCAGGGCATCAAGTAGACCTGTTGACCATGGTCCCCAAGCCGGCCTCACATGGACCTGTTGCCTCTGATCCCCACCGGGGCCTCACGTGTACCTGGTAACTCTGGTCCTCACCAGGGCCTCATCGGGACCTAGTGACTCTGGTCCCCTACTGGGCTTCACGTGGATCTGGTGACTCTGGTCCCCACCTGGACTTCACCTGGATCTGGTGACTCTGGTCCCCACCTGGACCTCTATTGGACCTGGTGACTCTCTTTCCAACATGGACCTCACATGGATCTGGTGACTCTGGTAATCAGTTTGGCCTCACCTGGACCTGGCGTCTCTCGTCCCCACTTTGACCTAACTCAGAACTGCTGAATCTTGCCCCACCTAGCCCGCACCCAGACCTGGTGACTCTTGTCCCCAGCTTTGCCTCAAGTCGACCTAATGAATCTGGTCCTCACGTGAGCCTCACATGGACCTGGGACTCAGCTGGATAGAGTGGCTCTGGTTCACGCAAGGGGATGAAATGATACTGCTGACTGTGGTCTTATTCTATGCCTCACCAGGACCTAGTGATTTGTCCCCATCTGGGCCTGCATGGCCCTAGTGACTCTGGTCCTCACCCAGGCATCATTGGGACATGGATACACTATTCCACACCTCGGCCTCACTCTGACTAGAGACCTGTGGACCCATTCTGGGCCTCAAACTAAACTGTTTACTCTGGATCCCCCTCTGGGACTCACCCTTACCTGGTGACTCTGGTCACCCCATGGGCTTCATTTGGGCCTGGTGAATCTGGTCCTTAGCTTGTCCTCACTTGGATCTGGTGACTGGTCGCAGCTGGGCCTCACCTGGACTTGGTGAATCCTGTTGCCACCTGCGCCTCACCTGGATCTTGTGACTGTGGTCCCACCAGGACCTCACCTGGATCTGGTGGCTCTGGTTCCCATATGGGGCTCTCCTGGACCTGATTCCTGTGGTCTCCATCAAGCATCACCTGGAACAAAATGACTCTGGTCCATATTTGAGCCTCTCCTGGACTGTTGACTCTGCTCCTTACCTGGGCATAATTGCGACCTGGTTACACTCTTATATACCTGGGCCTCACCTGGACCTGGTGACTGTGGTCCCACCTGGGCCTCAAGTGGACGAGGTGACTGGTTCCCACAGGGACCTCACCTGGTCCTGGTGACTCAGATCCTCATATGGGCATCATGGGACCTGGTTTCAGTTCCACATCGGGGCTTCACCTGGAGCTAGTGATTCTCGTCCCCCTCTGGGCCTGACCCTGACGTGGTGACTCTGGTCCCCACCTGGATATTACCGGAACCGCGTGACTCTGGTCCCCCTCTGGGACCCACCCAGAGCTGGGGACACTGGTCCTCAACTGGGCCTCACCTGGACCTAGTGAATCTGGTCCCCATCTGGGCCTCACCCAGTCCTGGTGACTTTGATCCCCACCTGGACCTGATTGCTGTGGACTCTTTCTTGGCCTCACCTGGAACTGGTGACTCTGAACCTATCTGCGCGTCACCCAGATCTGGTGACTCTGGTCCTCACTTGGGCATCATTGGTACCTGGTGACTCTGTTCCTCACCTGAGCCTCACCTGGACATGATGACTCTGGAACATCTCTGGGCCTCTCCCTGACCTGGTGACTCTAGTCCCTACCTGGGCATCATCGCACATGGTTCCACTGCATGTCCTGCAGGTTGGCCTCACCTGGATGTGGTAACTCTCGTCCTTACCTGGGTATCATCGGGACATCGATCCTCTGCATGGCCTGCTGGTTGGCCTCCCCTGGACCTGGGGAGTGCCTTGCCACCTGGCCTCACCAATACCTTGTGACTCTGGTCCCCACGTGGGCCTCATTTGGACCTGTTGAATCTGGTCCTTAACTGGTCGTCACCCGGAACTGTTAAGTCTGTTCACCACCTGGGATTCACCTGGACCTGATGAATCTGGTCCCCATCTTGTCCTCACTCAGTCCTGGTGACTTTGTTCCCCACCTGGACCTGATTGCTGTGGACTCCTCCTTGGCGTCACCTGTAACTGGTGACTCTGATCCTAACTGGCCCCCACCCAGATCTGGTGACTCTGCTCCTCACCTGTGGACCATTATGATCTGGATACTCTGTTCCACTCCTGAGCCTCACCTGGACATGATGACTCTGGATCCTCTCTGAGCCTCACCCTGATATGGTGACACTGGTCTCCATCTGGATGTCACCTAGACCAGGTGAATCTGGTACCCATCTAGGCCTCAACTAGACCTTGTGACTCTGGTCCTCAACTGTGCCTCACCGAGACCTGTGAATATGCTCCCCACCTGCGCCTCCTCTGGACCTGGTGACTCTGGTTCTACCTGGGCATCATCGGGACATGGTTACTCTATTCCCCACTGGGACTGACCTGATTCTGGTAACTCTGGTCCTGACTTTGGACTCTTCTGTACCACGTGACTCTGGCTCCACCTGGGCCTCACCTGTAACTGGTGACTGTGATCCTAAGCATGGCCTCACCTGACCTGGTGACTGTGGTTCCCATCGGGACCTCACCTGGACCTCATGTCTCTGGTCCCACCTGGGCCTCACCAGGACCTGGTGTCTCTGGTACCCACCTGGGTAGCATCAGGATATGGTTACCCTGTTCACTAACAGTGACCCAGCCGGACCTATTAACTCTGGTCTTCACCTGGGCCACACCTGGACATGGTGACACTGGTTCCCACCAGGGCCTCACCTGGACATGGTGAGTCGTATACCCGCCTGGTCCTCACCTGTAACTGGTGATTCTCCTTCCCTCATGGACATCATGTGGACCTGGTGGCTGCAGTGTTTCTAACTTCTCATGTACCTCGTGTCTCTGGTCCGTACCAGGGCCTCACAGGGACCTGGTGAGTGTTGTTACCACCTGCACATCACCTGGACCTTGTGATTCTGGTCTGCACCTGAGACTACCCTGGATCTGGTGACTGTGGTCCCCACCTGGGCTTCACCTGGATTTGGGGACTCTGGTCCCCTTCTGGGCCTCACCTGGTCCTGTTCACCATGGTCCTCAACTGGGCAAAATTGGGACCCGGTGACTGTGTTCCACAACTGGACCTCACCTGGACCAGGTGACTCTGGTCCCCCTCTGGGTCTCACCGTGCCCTAGTGACTGGGAACTTCACTTGCCTGACTTTGACCTGTTTACCCTGGTTGCCACCTGCGACTGACCTCCAAATGTTGACTAAGGTTCTTTCAAGGGCCTCCCCTGGACCTGGTGATCCTGGTCCCCACCTGGGCCTCACCTGGACGTGGTTCCTCTTGCCACCGGGGACTCACCTGGACCTTCTTACTGTGTTCCACACCTGGGCCTCAAGTAGACCTGTTGACCATGGTCCCCAAGTCGGCCTCACATGGACCTGTTGCCTCTGAAACCCAACGGGGCCTCACGTGTACGTGGTAACTCTGGTCCTCACCTAGGCCTTATCTGGACCTAGTGACTCTGGTCCCCACCTGGGCTTCACCTGGATCTGGTGACTCTGGTCCCCACCTGCACTTCACCTGGATCTAGTGACTCTGGTCCCCACCTGGACCTCTCCTAGACCTGGTGACTCTCTTTCCAACA
Organism: Canis aureus; assembly: GCF_053574225.1. Lineage (NCBI taxonomy): Eukaryota > Metazoa > Chordata > Mammalia > Carnivora > Canidae > Canis > Canis aureus. The sequence goes on from NW_027554422.1 coordinate 1,247,652, forward strand.
TGGACCTCACCTGGATCTGGTGACTCTGGTCCTCAGTTTGGCCTCACCTGGACCTGGCGTCTCTCGTCCCCACTTTGACCTAACTCAGAACTGATGAATCTTGCCCCACCTAGGCCCCACCCAGACTTGGTGACTCCTGACCCCAGCTATGCCTCAATTCGACCTGATGAATCTGGTCCTCACGTGGGCCTCACATGGACCTGGGACTCAGATGGATAGAGTGCCTCTGGTTCCCACAAGTGGCTCACCTGATACTGCTGACTGTGTTCTTATTCTATGCCTCACCAGGACCTAGTGATTGTGCTCCGCATCTGGGCCTGCATGCCCCTAGTGACTCTGGTCCACACCCAGGCATCTTTGGGACCTGGATACTCTATTCCACACCTGGGCCTCACTTTGACCAGGGACCTCTGGTCTCATTGTGGGCCTCAAACTAAACTGGTTACTCTGGTTCCCCCTCTGGGCCTCACCCTTACCTGGTGACTCTGGTCAACCCTTGGGCTTCATTTGGGCCTGGTGAATCTGGTCCTTAGCAGGTCCGCACATGGATGTGGTGACTGTTCGCCCCCGGGGCCTCACCTGGACATGGTGAATCTTGTTGCCACCTGTGTGTCACCTGGAGCTTGTGACTGTGGTCCCACCAGGACCTCACCTGGATCTGGTGGCTCTGGTTACCATATGGGACTATCCAGGACCTGGTTCCTGTGGTCTCCATCTGGATTCACCTGGAACACAATGACTATGATCCATATTTGGGCCTCTCTTGGACCTGTTGACTCTGGTCCTAACCTGGGGATCATTGCGAACTGGATACTCTCTTATATACCTGGGCCTCACCTGGATCTGGTGACTGTGGTCCCACCTGTGCCTCACCTGGACGAGTTGACTGGTTCCAACAGGGACCTCACCTGGAACTGGTGACTCAGGTCATCATATGGGCATCATGGGACCTGGTTTCAATTCCACATCGAGGCCTCACCTGGACCTAGTGATTCTCATCCCACTCTGGGCCTCACCCTGACGTGGTGACTCTGGTCCCCACCTGGATATCACCAGAACCGGGGACTCTGGTCCCCCTCTGGGACTCACCGGGAGCTTGGGCACTGGTCCTCAACTGGGCCTCAACAGGACCTGGTGAATCTACTCCTCACTTAGGCCTCTTCTGGACCTTCTGACTCTTTTCCCACCTGGCATAAATGGGACATGGTTACTCTGTTCCCCACCTGGGACTCACCTGGACATGATAACTTTTCTCCACACTTTGGCCTCAACTGATCCTGATGATTCTCGTCCCCCCACCTAGGCCTCAATCTGGACCTGGTGACTGTGGTCCCCACCTGGGTCTCACCTGGACCTGTGACTCTCATTCCCACATGAACCACACCTGGACCTGATGAGTGTGGTGTTCTTGTAGACTCACTTTTACCTTGTGACTCCGGTCCCCACTAAGGTCTCACCTGGATCTGGTGACTCTGGCCTGCAGGTTGGCCTCACCTGGACCTGGTGAGTGGGGTTGCCACCTGGGCCTCACCCATACCTGGTGACTCCAGAACCCACAGGGACCTCTTGGACCTGGTGAATCTTCTCCTTACATGGTCCTCCCCCAGACCGGGGACTCTGGTCACCACCTGGGCCTCATCTGGACCTCGTGAATCTGTTCCCAACTGGGCCTCACCCAGTCCTGGTGACTTTGTTCCCCACCTGGACCTGATTGCTGTGGACTCTTTCTTGGCCTCAACTGGAACTGGTGACTCTGATCCTATCTGCGCGTCACCAAGACCTGGTGACTCTTGTCCTCACCTGGGCATCATTGGTACCTGGTGACTCTGTTCCACACCTGAGCCTCACCTGGACATGATGACTCTGTGACCTCTCTGGGCCTCACCCTGACCTGGTGACTCTGGTCCCCATCTGGATGTCACCTGGACCATGTGATTCTGATACCCCTCTAGGCCTCAACCAGATCTGGTTACTCTGGTCCTCAACTGGACCTCACCTGGACCTAGTGAATATTCTCCATCTGGGCTTCATTTGGACCTGGTGACTCTGGTCCCTAACTGGGCATCATCCGGACATGGTTCTACTGCATGGCCAGCAGGATGGCCTCACCTGGACCTGGTAACTCTGGTCCCTACCTGGGCATCATCGGGACATGGTTCCTCTGCATGGCCTGCATTTTGGCCTCACCTGGACCTGGTGAGTGGGGTTGCCACCCGGGCCTCACCCATACCTGGTGACACAGGTCCCGACGTGGGCCTCACTTGGACCTGGTGAATCTGGTCCTTACTTGGTCCTCACCTGCAACTAGTAACTCTGTTCACCACCTGGGAATCACCTGGACCTGGTGAATCTTCTCCCCATTGGGCCTCACTCATTCCTGGTGAATTTGTTCCCCTCCTGACCTGATTGCTGTGCACACTTTCTTGGCCTCATTGGAACTGATGACTCTGATCCTAACACGGCCTTACCCAGATCTGCTGACTCTGGTCCTCACCTGTGGACCATTATGACCTGGATACTCTGTTCCACACCTGAGCCTCACCTGGACCTGATGACTCTGGATCCCCTCTGGGCCTCAGCCTGACATGGTGAATCTGGTCCCCATCTGGATGTCACCTAGACCAGGTGAATCTGTTACCCCTCTAGGCCTCAACTAGACCTGGTGACTCTGGTCCTCAACTGGACCTCACGGGGACCTAGTGATTATGCTCCCCACCTGCGCCTCATCTGCACCTGTTGACTCTGGTTCTACCTGGGCATCATCGGGACATGCTTACTCTATTCCCCACTGGGACTGTCCTGATCCTGGTAACTCTGGTCCTGACTTTGGCCTCTTCTGTACCAGGTGACTCTGGCTCCACGTGGGCCTCACCTGTCACTGGTGAATCTGATGCGAAGCATAGCCTCACCTGACTTGGTGACTGTGGTTCCCATCGGGACCTCACCTGGACCTAATGTCTCTGGACCCACCTGGGCCTCACCAGGACCTGTTGTCTCTGGTACCCACCTGGGTAGCATCAGGATATGGTTACACTGTTCACTAACAGTGACCCATCCGGACCTATTAACTCCGATCTTCACCTGGGCCACACCTGGACATGGTGACACTTGTTCCCACCTGGGTCTCACCTGGACATGGTGAGACGGATCCCCACCTGGTCCTCATCCGGAAACTGGTGATTCTCGTTCCCACATGGACATCATGTGGACCTGGTGGCTGCGGTATTTCTAGCTTCTCATGTACCTCGTGACTCTGGTCCCCACCAGGGCCTCACCGGGACCTGGTGAGTGTGGTTGCCACCTGCACCTCACCTGGACCTGGGGATTCTGGTCTGCACCTGAGACTACCCTGGATATGGTGACTGTGGTCCCCACCTGGTCTTCACCTGGATTTGGGGACTCCGGTCCCCTTCTTGGCCTCACCTGGCCATGTTGACCAAGGTCCTCAACTGGGCAAAATTTGGACCCGGTGACTGTGTTCCACAACTGGACCTCACCTGGACCAGGTGTCTCTGGTCCCCCTGTGGGTCTCACCGTGCCCTAGTGACTGTGTACCCCACATTGGCCTCACTTGGACCTGCTGACCCTGGTTGCCACCGGCGCCTGACCTCGAAATGTTGACTCTGGTTCTTTCAAGTGCCTCCCCTGTACCTGGTGATCCTGGTCCCCACCTGGGCCTCACCTGGACGTGGTGACTCTCGTCACCACCGGGGACTCACCTGGATCTGCTTACTGTGTTCCACACCTGGGCCTCAAGTAGAACTGTTGACCATGGTCCCAAAGCCGGCCTCACATGGATCTGTTGCCTCTGATCCCCACCGGGGCCTCACCTGTACCTGGTAACTCTGGTCCTCACCTGGGCCTCATCTGGACCTAGTGAGTCTGGTCCCCACCAGGGATTCACCTGGATCTGGTGACTCTGTTCCGCACCTGGTCTTCACCTGGATCTGGTGTCTCTGGTCCCACCTGGACCTCTCCTGGACCTGGTGACTCTCTTTCCAACATGGACCTCACCTGGATCTGGTGACTCTGATCCTCATTTTGGCCTCACCTGGACCTGGTGTCTCTCGTCCCCAATTTGACCTAACTCAGCACTGCTGAATCTTGTGCCACCTAGCCCGCACCCAGACCTGGTGACTCTTGTCCCCAGTTTGCCTCAATTCCACCTGATTAATCTGGTCCTCACGTGGGCCTCACATGGACCTGGGACTCAGCTGGAGAGAGTGGCTCTGGTTCCCACAAGGGGCTAACCTGATACTGTTGACTGTGGTCTTATTCTGCCTCACCAGGACCTAGTCATTCTGTTCCCCATCTGGGCCTGCATGGCCCTAGTGACTCTGGTCCACACTGAGGCAACATGGGACCTGGATACTCTATTCCACGCCTGGGCATCACTCTGACCAGGGACCTCTGGTCCCATTTTGGGCCTCAAACTGAACTGGTTACTCTGGTCCCCCCTCTGGGCCTCACCCTTACCTGGTGACTCTAGTCACCCCTTGGGCTTCACTTGGGCGTGGTGAATCTGGTACTTACCTGGTCCTCTCCCTGAATCGGGGACTCTGGTCAACACATGGGCCTCACCTGGACCTGGTGAATCTTGTCCGGTGTGGGCCTCACCCAGTCCTGGTGACTTTGTTCCCCACCTGGACCTGATTGCTGTGGACTCCTTCTTGACCTCACCTGGAAATGGAGACTCTGATCCTATCTGCGCGTCACCCAGGTCTGGTAGCTCTGGTCCTCAACTGGGCATTATTGGTACCTGGTGAATCTGTTCCACACCTGAACCTCACCTGGACATGATGACTCTGGATCCCCTCTGGGCCTCATCCTGACCTGGTGACTCTGTCCCCATCTGGATGTCACCTGGACCAGGTGAATCTGGTACCCCTCTAGGCCTCAACCAGATCTAGTGACTCTGGTCCCACTTGGCCCTCACCAGGACCTGGTGTCTCTGGTACCCACCTGGTTAGCATCAGGATATGGTACTCTGTTAACTAACAGTGACCCAGCGGGAACTATTAACTTTGGTCTTCACCTGGGCCACACCTGGACATGGTGACACTTGTTTCCACCTTGGTCTCACCTGGACATGGGGAGTCGGATCCCCACCTGGTCCTCACCTGTAACTGATGATTCTTGTTCCCACATGGACATCATGTGGACCTGGTGGCTGCACTGTTTCTAGCTTCTCATGTACCTCGTGTCTCTGGTCCCCACCAAGGCCTCACCGGGATCTGGTGAGTGTGGTTTCCACCTGCACCTCACCTGGACCTGGTGATTCTGATCTGCACCTGAGACTACCCCGGATCTGGTGACTGTGTTCCCAACCTGGGCTTCACCTGGATTTGGGGACTCCGGTCCCCATCTGGGCCTCACCTGGCCCAGTTGACCATGGTCCTCAACTGGGCAAAATTGGGACCCGGTGACTGTATTCCACAACTGAACTTCACCTGGACCAGGTGACTCTGGTCCCCCTCAGGGTGTCACCGTGCCCTAGTGACTGTGAACCCCACTTTGGCCTGACTTGGACCTGCTGACCCTGGTTGCCACCTACGCCTGACCTCGAAGTGTTGACTCTGGTTCTTTCAATGGCCTCCCGTGTACCTGGTGATCCTGGTCCCCTCGTGGGCCTCACCTGGACGTGGTGACTCTTGTCACCCCCGGGGACTTCCTGGACCTGCTTACTGTGTTCCACCCCTGGGCCTCAAGTAGCCCTGTTGACCATGGTCCCCAAGCCGGCCTCACATGGACCTTTTGCTTCTAATCCCCACCGGGGCCTCACGTATACCTGGTAACTCTGGGCCTCATCTGGACCTATTGACTTTGGTCCCCCCTGTGCTTCACCTGGATCTGGTGACTCTGGTCCCCAACTGGACTTCACCTGGATCTGGTGACTCTGGTCCCCACCTGGACCTCTCCTGGACCTGGTGACTCTCTTTGAACATGGACCTCATCTGGATCTGGTGACTCTGGTCCCCACCTGGACCTCACCTGGATCTGGTGACTCTGGCCTGCACGTTGGCCTCACCTGGACCTGGGGAGTGGGGTTGCCACCTGGGCCTCAGAAATAGCTGGTGACTCAGGTCCCCACGTGGGCCTCATTTGGACCTGTTGAATCTGGTCCTTAGCTGGTCCTCTCCCAGACAAGAGGACTCTGGTCACCACCTGGGAATAACCTGGACCTTTTGAATCTGGTCCAAATCTGGGCCTCACCAAGTCCTGGTGACTTGCTTCACCACCTGGACCTGATTGCTGTGGACGCCTTCTTGGCGTCACCTGGAACTGGTGACTCTGATCCTATCTGCGTGTCACCCAGATCTGGTGACTCTGGTCCTCACCTGGGCATCATTGGTACCTGAGGATTCTGTTTCACACCTGAGACTCACCTGGACCCGATGACTCTGGAACCACTCTGGGCCTCACCCTGACTTTGTGACTCTGGTTCCCATCTGGATATCACCTCGATCAGGTGATTCTGTTACCCTTCTAAGCCGAACCAGATATGGTGAAACTGGTCCTCAACTGGGCCTCACCTGGACCAGGTGACTCTGGTCCCCACCTGGACCTCTCCTGGACCTGGTGACTTTCTTTCAAACATGGACCTCACATGGATCTGGTGACTCTGGTACTCAGTTTGGCCTCACCTGGAACTGGTGTCTCTCGTCCCCACTTTGACCTAACACAGAACTGCTGAATCTAGCCCAACTTAGGCTGCACCCAGACCTGGTGACTCTTGTCCCCAGCTATGCCTCAATTCGACCTAATGAATCTGGTCCTCACGGGAGCCTCACCTGGACCTGGGACTCAGCTGGATAGAGTGGCTCTGTTTCCCGCAAGGGGCTTAGCTGATACTGCTGACTGTGGTCTTATTGTATGCCTCACCAGGACCTAGTGATTCTGTTCCCCATCTGGGCCTGCATGGCCCCAGTAACTCTGGTCCTCACCCAGGCATCATTGGGTGATGGATCCAATGATCCTCAACCTGGATACTCTATTCCACACCTGGGCCTCACTTTGACCAGGGACCTCTGGTCCCATTCTGGGCCACAAACTAAACTGGTTACTCTGGTTCCCCCTCTGAGGCTCACCCTTACCTGGTGACTCTGGTCACCCTTTGGGCTTCACTTCGGCCTGGTGAATCTGGTCCTTAGCTGGTCCGCGCCTGGATGTGGTGACTGGTCGCCACCTGGGCCTCACCTGGACTTGGTGAATCCTGTTGCCACCTGCGCCTCACCTGGACCTTGTGACTGTGGTCCCACCTGGACCTCACCTGGATCTCGTGGCTCTGTTTCCCATATGGGGCTCTCCTGGACCTGGTTCCTGTGGTCTCCATCTGGCCTCACCGGAAAACAATGACTCTGATCCGTATTTGGGCCTCTCCTGGACCTGTTGACTCTGGTCCATACCTGGGTAACATTGGGACCTCGATACTCTCTGATATACCTGGGCCTCACCTGGACCTGGTGACTGTGGTCCCACCTGGGCCTCACCTGGACGAGGTGACTGGTTCCCACAGGGACCTCACCTGGACCTGGTGACTCAGGTCCTCATATGGGCATCATGGGACCTGGTTTCTCAGTTCCACATCGGGCCTCACCTGGAGGTAGTGATTCTCGTCCCACTCTGGGCCTCATCCTTACTTGGTGACTCTGGTCCCCACCTGGATATCACTAGAACCGGGTGACTCTGTTCCCCCTCTGGGACTCACCCGGAGATGGGGACACTGGTCCTCAGCTGGGCCTCAACAGGACCTGATGAATCTACTCTTCACATAGGCCTCGTCTGGAACTTGTGACTCTTTTCCCACCTGGCATCAATGGCACATGGTTACTCTGTTCCCCACCTGGGCCTCACCTGGACATGATAATTTTGCTCCGCACTTTGGCCTCACCTGGTCCTGATGACTCTGGTCCCCCCACCTAGGCCTCAATCTGGACCTGGGGACTCTGGACCCCACCTTGGTCTCACCTGGACCTGGTGACTCTCGTTCCCACATGAACCACACCTGGACCTACTGACTGTGGTGTTCTTGTAGACTCACATTTACCTGGTGACTCCGGTCCCCAGTAGGGCCTCATCTGGATCTGGTGACTCTGGCCTGCAGGTTGGCCTGACCTGGACGTGGTGAGTGGGGTTGCCACCTGGGCGTCACCCATACCTGGTGAGTCAGGTCCCCACGTGGGTCTTGGACCTGGTGAATCTGGTAATTCTGGTCACCACCTGGGAATCCCCTGGACCTGGAGAATCTGGTCGCCATCTGCGCCTCACCCAGTCCTGGTGACTTTGTTCCCCACCTGGACCTGATTGCTGTGGACTCCTTCTTGGGCTCACCTGGAACTGGTGACTCTGATTCTATCTGCGCATCACGCAGACCTGGTGACTCTGGTCCTCACCTGGTCATCGTTGGTACCTGGTGACTCTGTTCCACACCTGAGCCTCACCTGGACATGATGACTCTGGAAAATCTCTGGGCGTCACCCTGACCTGGTGACTCTGGTGCCCATTTGGATGTCACCTGGACCAGGTGATTCTGGTATCCCTCTAGGACTCGACCAGATCTGGGGACTCTGGTCCTCAACTGGGCCTCACCTGGACCTAGTGAATATCCTCAATCTGGGCCTCATTTGGACCTGGTGACTCTGGTCACTACCTGGGCATCATCGGGACATGTTTCCACTGCATGGCCTGCAGGTTGGCCTCACCTGGACCTGGTGAATCTAGTCCCTACCTGGGCATCATCGGGACATGGTTCCTCTACATGGCCTGTAGGTTGGCATCACTTGGACCTGGGGTGTGGGGTTGCCACTTGGGCCTCACATATGCATAGTGACATAGGTCCCCACGTTGGCCTCACTTGGACCTGGTGAATCTTGTCCTTTTTTGGTCCTCACCCAGAACTGGTAACTCTGGTCACAACCTGGGAATCACCTGGACCTGGTGAATCTGTTCCCCATCTGGGCCTCATCCAGTCCTGCTGACTTTGTTCCCCACCTGGATCTGATTGCTGTGGACTCCTTCTTGGCCTCACCTGGAACTGCTGACTCTGATCCTAAGCATGGCCTCACCTCACCTGGTGACGGTGGTTCTCATCGGGAACTAAACTGGACCTCATTTCTCCGGTCCCACCTGGGCCTCACATGGACCTGGTGTCTCTGGTACCTCCCTGGGTAGCATCAGCATATGGTTACACTGTCCACTAACAGTGACCCAGCCGGACCTATTAACTCTGATCTTCACCTGGGCCACACCTGGACATGGTGACACTGGTTCCCACATGGGTCTCACCTGGACATGTTGAGTCGGATCCCCACCTGTTCCTCACCTGTAACTGGTGATTCTCGTTCCCACATGGTCATCATGTGGACCTGGTGGCTGCAGTATTTCTAGCTTCTCCTGTACTTCGTGACTCTGGTCCCCACCAGGACCTCACCGGGTCCTGGTGAGTGTGGTTGCCACCTGCACCTCACCTGGACCTAGTGATTCTGGTCTGTACCTGAGACTACCCTGGATCTGGTGACTGTGTTCCCCACCTGGACTTCACCTGGATTTGGGGACTCCGGTCCCCATCTGGGCCTCACCTGTCCCTGTTGACCATGGTCCTCAACTGGGTAAATTGGGACCCGGTGACTTTCTTCCACAACTGGACCTCACCTGACTAGGTGACTCTGGTCCCCCTCTGGGTCTCACCGTGTCCTAGTGACTGTGAAACCCACTTTGGCCTGACTTGGACCTGCTGACCCTGGTTGCCACCTGCGCCTGGCCTCGAACTGTTGACTCTGGTTCTTGCAAGGTCCTCCCCTGGACCTGGTGATCCTGGTCCCCACCTCGGCCTCACCTGGACGTGGTGACTCTTTTCAACACCAGGGACTCACCTGTACCTGCTTACTGTGTTCCACACCTGGGCCTCACGTAGATCTGTTGACCATGGTCCCCAAGCCGGCCTCACATGGACCTGTTGAGTCTGATCATCACCGTTGCCTCACGTGTACCTGGTAACTTTGGTTCTCACCTGGGCCTCATCTGGACCTAGTGACTCTGATCCCCACCTGGGCTTCACCTGGATCTGGTGACTCTGGTCCCCACCTGGACTTCACCTGGATCTGGTGACTCTGGTCCCAACCTGGACCTCTCCCGGACCTGGTGACTCTCTTTCCAACATTGACCTCACCTGGATCTGTTAACTCTGGTCCTCAGTTTGGCCTCACCTGGACCTGGTGTCTCTAGTCCCCACTTTGACCTAACTCAGAACTGCTGAATCATGCCCCACCTAGACCGCACCCAGACCTGGTGACTCTTGTCCCCAGCTATGCCTCAATTCGACCTGATGAATCTGGTCCTCACGTGGGCCTCACATGGACCTGGGACTCAGCTGCAGAGAGTGACTCTGGTTCCCACAAGGGGCTCATCTGATACTGGTGACTGTCGTCTTATTCTATGCCTCACCAGGACCTAGTGATTCTGTTCCCCATCTGGGCCTGCATGGCCCTAGTGACTCTGGTCCTCACCCAGGCATCATTGGGACCTGGATACTCTATTCCACATCAGGGACTCACTCTGAGGAGGGACCTCTGGTCCCATTCTTGGCCTCAAACTAAACTTTTTACTCTGGTTCCCCCTCTGGGCCTCACCTTTACCTGCTGACTCTGATCTCCCCTTGGGCTTCATTGGGCTTGGTGAATCTGGTCCTTAGATTGTCCTCACTTGGATCTGGTGACTGGTCGCCACCTGGGCCTCACCTGGACTCAGTGAATCCTGTTTTTACCTGCGCTTCAACTGGACCTTGTGACTGTGGTCCCACCTGGTTCTCACCTGGATCTGGTGGCTCTGGTTCCCATATGGGGCTCTCCTGTAACTCGATCCTGTGGTCTCCATCTGGCCTCACCTGGAACTCAATGACTCTGATCCATGTTTGGGCCTCTCCTGGACCTGTTGACTCTGGTCCTTACCTGGGCATCATTGGGACCTGGATACTCTCTTATATACCTGGGCCTCACCTGGACATGGTGAATGTGGTCCCACCTGGGCCTCACTTGGACGAGGTGCCTGGTTCCCACAGGGATCTCACCTGGACCTGGTGACTCAGGTCCTCATATGGGCATCATGGGACCTGGTTTCTCAGTTCCACATCGGGGCCTCACTTGGACCTAGTGATTCTCGTCCCGCTCTGGGCCTCACCCTGACGTGGTGACTCTGGTCACCACCTGGATATCACCAGAACCAGTGACTCTGTTCCCCCTCTGTGACTCACCCGGAGCTGGGGACAGTGGTCCTAATCTGGGCCTCAACAGGACCTGGTGAATCAACTCCTCAGTTAGGCCACGTCTGGACCTTGTGACTCTTTTCCTACCTGGCATCAATGGGACATGGTTACTCTGTTCCCCACCTGGGCCTCACCTGGACATGATAACTTTGCTCCGCACTTTGTTCTCAACTGGTCCTGATGACTCTGGTCCCCCCACCTAGGCCTCAATCTGGACCTGGTGACTGTAGTCCCCACCTGGGTCTCACCTGGACCTGGTGACTCTCGTTCCCACATGAAACACACCAGGACCTGGTGACTGTGGTGTTCTTGTAGACTCACATTTACCTGGTGACTCCGGTCCCCACTAGGGCCTCACATGGTTCTGGAGACTCTGGCCTGCAGTTTGGCCTCACCTGGACCTGGTGATTGGGATTTCCACCTGGGCCTCACCCATACCTGGAGACAGAAGTCCCCACGTGGGCCTCACTTGGACCTGGTGAATCTGGTCCTTACCTGGTCCTACCCTGGAACTGGTAACTCTGGTCACCACCTGGGCCTCACCTGGACCTGGTGAATCTGGTCCCCATCTGGGCCTCACCCAGTCTTGGTTACTTTGTTCCCAACCTGGACCTGATTGCTGTGTACTACTTCTTGGCCTCACCTGGAACTGGTGACTCTGATCCTAACTGGACCTCACCCAGATCTGGTGATTCTGGTCCTCACCTTTGGACCAATACGACCTGGATACTCTGTTCCACACCTGAGCCTCACCTGGACATGATGACTCTGTATCCCCTCTGAGCTTCACCCTGACATGGTGACTCTGGTCCCCATCTGGATGTCACCCAGACCAGGTGAAATTTGTACCCCTCTAGGCCTCAAAAAGACCTGGTGACTCTGGCCCTCAACTGGGTCTCACTGGTACCTAGTGAATATGCTCCACACCTGCGCCTCATCTGGACCTGGTGACTCTGGTTCTACCTGGGGATCATCGGGATATGGTTACTCTATTCCCCACTGCGACTGACCTGATCTTGTACCTCTAGTCCTGACTTTGGCCTCTTCAGAACCAGGTGACTCTGGCTCCACCTGGGCATCACCTGTAACTGGTGACTCTGATTCTAAGCATGGCCTCACCTGACCTGGTGACTGTGGTTCAGATTTGGACCTCACCTGGAACTCATGTCTCTGGTCCCACCTGGGCCTCACCAGGACCTGTTGTCTCTGGTACCCACCTGGGTGGCATCAGGATATGGTTACACTGTTCACTAACAGTGACCCAGCTGGACATTTTTACCCTGGTCTTCACCTGGACATGGTGACACTGGGTCCCACCTGGGTCTCACCTGGACTTGGTGAGTCGGATCCCCACCTGGTTGATTCTCGTTCCCACGTGGACATCATGTGGACCTGGTGGCTGCAGTGTTTCTAGCTTCTCATGTACCTTGTGACTCTGGTCCCCACCAGGGCCTCACCGGGACCTGGTGTGTGTGGTTGCCACCTGCACCTCAACTGGACCTGGGATTCTCGTCTACACCTGAGACTACCCTGGATCTGGTGACTGTGGTCCCCACCTGGGCTTCACCTGGATTTGGGGACGCCGGTCCCCATCTGGGCCTCACCTGGCCCTGTTGACCATGGTCCTCAACTGGGCAAATTGGGACCCGGTGACTGTGTCCCACAACTGGACCTCAGCTGGACCAGGTCACTCTGGTCCCCCTCTGGGACTCAGGTGCCCTAGTGACTGTGAACCCCACTTTAGCCTGACTTGGACCTGCTGACCCTGGTTGCCACCTGCGCCTGACCTCGAACTGTTGACTTGGTTCTTTCAAGGGCCTCCACTGTACCTGGTGATCCTGGTCCCCACGTGGGCCTCACCTGGACGTGGTGAGTCTTGTCACCTCCGGGGACTTCCTGGACCTGCTTACTGTGTTCCACACCTGAGCCTCAAGTAGACCTGTTGACCATGGTCCCCCAGCCAGCCTCACATGGACCTGTTTCTTCTGATCCCCACCGGGGTCTCACGTGTACCTGGTAACTCTGGTCCTCACCTGGGCCTCATCTGGACCTATTGACTTTGGTCCCCACCTGTGCTTCAACTGGATCTGGTGACTCTGGTCCCCACCTGGACTTCACCTGCATCTGGTGACTCTGGCCTGCAGGTTGGCCTCACCTGGACCTGGGGAGTGGGGTTGCCACCTGGGCCTCACACATAGCTGGTGACTCAGGTCCCCACGTGGGCCTCATTTGACCTGTTGAATCTGGTCCTTAGCTGGTCCTCTTCCAGACCCGAGGACTCTGGTCACCACCTGGGAATAACCTGGACCTGGTGAATCTTGTCCAAATCTGGGCCTCACCAAGTCCTGGTGACTTTCTTCACCACCTGGACCTGATTGCTGTGGACGCCTTCTTGGCGTCACTGGAACTGGTGACTCTGATCCTATCTGCGAGTCACCCAGGACTGGTGACTCTGGTCCTCACCTGGGCATCATTGGTACCTGGTGATTCTGTTCCACATCTGAGCCTCACCTGGACCCGATGACTGTGGAACCACTCTGGGCCTCACCCTGACCTGGTGACTCTGGTCCCCATCTGGATATCACCTCGATCAGGTGATTCCGGTACCCTTCTAAGCCGAACCAGATTTGGTGAAACTGGTCCTCAACTGGGCCTCACCTGGACCAGGTGACTCTGGTCCCCCTCTGGGTCTCACCGTGCCCGAGTGACTGTGAACCCCACTTTGGCCTGACTTGGACCTCCTGTCCATGGTTGCCACCGGCGCTTGACCTCGAACTGTTGACTCTGGTTCTTTCAAGGGCCTCCCCTGGACATGGTGATCCTGGTCCCCACCTCGGCCTCACCTGGACGTGGTTCCTCTTTTCACCACCGGGGACTCACCTGGACCTGCTTACTGTGTTCCACACCTGGGCCTCAAGTAGACCTGTTGACCATGGTCCCCAAGTCGGCCTCACATGGACCTGTTGCCTCTGAACCCCACCGGGGTCTCACGTGTACCTGGTAACTCTGGTCCTCACCTGGGGCTCATCTGGACCTGGTGACTCTGGTACCCACCTGGACTTCTCCTGGACCTGGTGACTTTCTTTCAAACATGGACCTCACATGGATCTGGTGACTCTGGTACTCAGTTTGGCCTCACCTGGAACTGGCGTCTCTCGTCCCCACTTTGACCTAACTCAGAACTGCTGAATCTAGCCCAACTTAGGCTGCACCCAGACCTGGTGACTCTTGTCCCCAGCTATGCCTCAATTCGACCTAGTGAATCTGGTCCTCACGGGAGCCTCACCTGGACCTGGGACTCAGCTGGATACAGTGGCTCTGGTTCCCGCAAGGGGCTCAGCTGATACTGCTGACTGTGGTCTTATTGTATGCCTCACCAGGACCTAGTGATTCTGTTCCCCATCTGGGCCTGCATGGCCCCAGTAACTCTGGTCCTCACCCAGGCATCATTGGGTGATGGATCCAATGATCCTCACCCTGGATACTCTATTCCACACCTGGGACTCACTTTGACCAGGGACCTCTGGTCCCATTCTGGGCCTCAAACTAAACTGGTTACTCTGGTTCCCCTCTGGGCCTCACCCTTACCTGGTGACACTGGTCACCGCTTGGGCTTCATTTGGGCCTGGTGAATCTGGTCCTTAGCTGGTCCGCACCTGGTTCTGGTCTCCAGCTGGGCCTCACCTGGACTTGGTGAATCCTGTTGCCACCTGCGCCTCACCTGGACCTTGTGACTGGGGTCCCACCTGAACCTCACCTGTATCTGGTGTCTCTGGTTCCCATATGGGGTTCTCCTGGACCTGGTTCCTGTGGTCTCCATCTGGCCTCACCTGGAACACAATGACTCTGATCCATATTTGGGCCTCTCCTGGACCTGTTGACTCTGGTACTTACCTGGGCATCATTGGGACCTGGATACTCTCTTATATACCTGGGCCTCACCTGGACCTGGTGACTGTGGTCCCACCTGGGCCTCACCTGGATGAGGTGACTGGTTCCCACAGGAACCTCAACTGGACCTGGTGACTCAGGTCCTCATTTGTGCATCATGGGACCTGGTTTCTCAGTTCCACATAGAGGCCTACCTGGACCTAGTGATTCTCGTCCCCCTCTGGGCCTCACACTGACGTGGTGACTCTGGTCTCCACCTGGATATCACCAGGAACGGGTGACTCTGGTCCCCCTCTGGGACTCACCCGGAGCTAGGGACACTGGTCCTCAACTGGCCCCCACACGACCTGGTGAATCTACTCCTCACTTAGGCCTCGTTGGACCTCGTGACTCTTTTCCCACCTGACATCAATGGGACATGTTTACTCTGTTCCCCATCTGGGCCTCACCAGGACATGATAACTTTGCTCCACACTTTGGCCACAACTGCTCCTGATGACTCTGGTCCCACCACCTAGGCCTCAGTCTAGACCTGGTGACTGTGGTCCCCACCTGGGTCTCACCTGGACCTGGTGACTCTCGTTCCCACATGAACCACACCTGGACCTGGTGACTGTGGTGTTCTGGTAGACTCACATTTACCTGGTGACTCCTGTCCCCACTAGGGCCTAACGAGGATCTGGTGACTCTGTCCTGCAGGTTGGTCCACCGGGACCTGGTGAGTGGAGTTGCCACCTGGGCCTCACCCATACCTGGTGACTCAGGTCCCCACGTGTGCTTCTTTGACCTAGTGAATCTGGTCCTTACCTGGTCCTCTCCCAGACCCGGGGACTCTGGTCACCACCTGGGCATCACCTGGAACTGGTGAATCTGGTCCCATCTGGGCCTCACGCAGTCCTGGTGACTTTGTTCCCCACCTGGACCTCATTGCTGTGGACTCTTTCTTGGCCTCACCTGGAACTGGTGACTCTGACCCTATGTGCACGTCACCCATACCTGGTGATTCTGGTCCTCACATGGGCATCATTGGTACCTGGTGACTGTTCCACACATGAGCCTCACCTGGACATGATGACTCTGGCACCTCTCTGGGCCTCACCCTGACCTGGTGACTCTGGTCCCCATCTGGATGTCACCTGGACCAGGTGATTCTGATACCCCTCTAGGACTCAACCAGATCTGGTGACTCTGGTCCTCAACTGGACCTCAGCTGGACCTAGCGAATATGCTCCATCTGGGCCTCATTTGGACCTCGTGACTCTGGTCCGTACCTGTGCATCATTGGGACATGGTTCCACTGCATGGCCTGCAGGTTGGCCTCACCTGGACCTGGTAACTGTGTTCCCGACCTGGGCATCATCTGGACACTGTTCCTCTGCATGGCATGCAGGTTGGCCTCACCTGTACCTGGTGAGTGGGGTTGCCACCTGGGCCTCACACAAACCTGGTGACACAGGTCCCACATGGGCCTCACTTGGACCTGGTGAATCTGGTCCTTACCTTGTCGTCACCAGGAACTGGTAACTCTGGTCACCACCTGGGAATCACCTGGACCTGGTGAATATGGTCCCCATCAGGGCCTCACCCAGTCCTGGTGTCTTTGTTCCCCAATTGGACCTGATTGCTGTGCACTCCTTCTTGGCCTCATTGGAACTGATCACTCTGATCCTAACTGGGCCTCACCCAAATCTGCTGACTCTGGTACTCACCAGTGGACCATTATGACCTGGATACTCTGTTCCACACCTGAGCCTCACCTGGACATGATGACTCTGGATCCCCTCTGGGCCTCACCCTGTCATGGTGACTCTGGACCCCATCTGGATGTCACCTAGACCAGGTGAATCTGGTACCCCTCTAGGCCTCAACTTGACCTGGTGACTCTAGTCCTCATCTGGGCCTCACTGGGACCTAGTGAACATACTCCCCACCTGCGCCTCATCTGGACCTGGTGACTCTTTTTTTACCTGGGCATCATCAGGACATGGTTAATCTATTGCCCACTGGGACTAATTGATCCTGGTAACCTCGGTCCTGTTTTTGGCCTCTTCTGTACCAGGTGACTCTGGCTCCTCCTGGGCCTCACCTGTAACTGGTGAATCTGATCCTAAGCATGGCCTCACCTGACCTGGTGACTGTGGTTCCCATGGGACCTCACCTGGACCTCATGTCTCTGGTCCCTCCTGGGCCTCACCAGGACCTGGTGTATCTGGTACCCACCAGGATAGCATCAGGATATGGTTACACTGTTCACTAACAGTGACCCAGCTGGACCTATTAACCCTGGTCTTCACCTGGGCCACACCTGGACATGGTGAGTCGGATCCACCATGGTCCTCACGTGTAACTGGTGATTCTTGTCCCACGTGGACATTATGTGGAACTGGTGGCTGCATTTTTTCTAGCTTCTCATGTATCTCGTGACTCTGGTCCCCACCAGGGCCTCACCGGGATCTGGTGAGTGTGGTTGCCACCTGCAACTCACCTGGACCTGGTGAATCTGGTCTGCACATGAGACTATCCTGGATCTGGTGACTGTGGTCCCCACCTGGGCTTCACCTGGATTTGGGGACTCCGGTCTCCATCTGGGCTTCACCTGACCCTGTTGACCATGGTCCTCAACTGGGCAAAATTGGCACCCGGTGACTGTGTTCCACAACTGGACCTCACCTGGACCAGGTGACTCTGGTCCCCCTCTGGGGCTCAACGTGCCGTAGTGACTGTGAACCCCACTTTGCCCTGACTTGGAACTGCTGATACTGGTTGCCACCTGCGCCTGACTTCAAACTGTAGACTCCGGTTTTTCAAAGGCCTCCCCTCGACCTGGTGATCCTGGTCCCCACCTGGGTCTCACTTGGACGTGGTGACACTTGTCACCACCGGGGACTCTCCTGGACCTGCTTACTGTGTTCCACACCTGGGCCTCAAGTAGAACTGTTGACCATGGTCCCCAGGCTGGCCTCACATCGACCTGTTGCCACTGCTCTCCACCCGGGCCTCACTTGTACCTGGTATCTCTGGTCCCCACCTTACCTCATCTGGACCTAGTCACTCTGGTCCCCACCTGGGCTTCACCTGGATCTGGTGACTCTGGTCCCCACCGGGACTTCACCTGGATCTGGTGACTCTGGTCCTCACCTGGACCTCTCCTGGACCTAGTGACTCTCTTTCCAACATGGACCTCACCTGGATCTGTTGACTCTGGTCCTCAGTTTGGAATCACCTGTTCCTGGTGTCTCTCTTCCCCACTTTGACCTAACTCAGAACTGCTGAATCTTGCCCCACCTAGGCCGCACCCAGACCAGGTGACACTTGCCCACAGCTATGCCTCAATTCGACCTGATGAATCTGGTCCTCGCGTGGGCCTCACATCACCTGGGACTCATCTGGATAGACTGGCTCTGGTTCCCACAAGGGGCTCGCCTGATACTGGTGACTGTGGTCTTATTCTATGCCTCACCAGGACCTAGAGGTTCTGTTCCTGATCTGGGCCTGCATGGCCTTAGTGACTCTGGTCCTCACCCAGGCATCATTGGGACCTGGATACTCTATTCCACACCTGGGCCTCACTTTGACCAGGGACCTCTGGTCCCATTCTGGGCCTCAAACTAAACTGGTTACTCTGGTTCCCCTCTGGGCCTCACACTTACCTGGTGACTCTGGTCACCACTTGGGCTTCACTTGGGTCTGGTGAATCTGGTCCTTAGCTGGTCCGCACCTGGATCTGGTCGCCAGCTGGGCCTCACCTTGACTTGGTGAATCCTGTTGCCACCTGCCCCTCACCTGAACCTTGTGACTATGGTCCCACCTGGAACTGACCTGGATCTGGAGGCTCTGGTTCCCATATGGGACTCTCCTGGACCTGGTTCCTGTGGTCTCCATCTGGCCTCACCTGGAACACAATGACTCTGATCCATATTTGGGCCTCTCCTGGACCTGTTGACTCTGGTCCTTACCTGGGCATCATTGGGACCTGGATACTCTCTTATATACCTGGGCGTCACCTGGAACTGGTGACTGTGGGTCCTCCTGGGCCTCACCTGGATGAGGTGACTGGTTCCCACAGGGACCTCACCGTGACCTGGTAACTCAGGTCTTCATATTGACGTCGTGGGACCTGGTTTCTCAGTTCCACATTGGGGCTTCACCTGGAGCTAGTGATTCTCGTCCCCCTCTGGGCCTCACCCTGACGTGGTGACTCTGTTCCTCACGTGGATATCACCAGAACCGGGTGACTCTGGTCCCCCTCTGGGACTCACGCGGAGCTGGGGACACTGGTCCTCAACTGGGCCTCAAAAGGACCTGGTGAATCTACTCCTCACTTAGGCCACCCCTGGACCTTGTGACTCTTTTCCCACCTGGCATCAATGGGACATGGTTACTCTGTTCCCCACCTGGGCCTCACCTGGACATGATAACTTTGCTCCACGTTTTGGCCTCAACTGGTCCTGATGACTCTGTTCCCCCCACCTAGGCCTCAATCTGGTCCTGGTGATGGTGGTCCCCACCTGCGTCTCACCTGGACCTTGTGACTCTCGTTCCCACATGAACCCCACCTGGACCTGTTGACTGTGCTGTTCTTGTAGACTCACATTTACCTGGTGTCTCCGGTCCCCAGTAGGGCCTCACCTGGATCTGGTGACTCTGATCCTATCTGTGCGTCACCCAGACCTGGTGACTCTGCTCCTAACCTGGGCATCATTGGTACCTGTTTACTCTGTTCGACACCTGAGCCTCACCTGGACATGATGACTCTGGAACCTGGCTGGGCCTCACCCTGAACTGGTGACTCTGTTCCTCATCTGGTTGTCACCTGGTCCAGGTGACTCTGGTACCCCTCTAGGCCTCAACCAGTTCTGGTGCCTCTCGTCCTCAACTGGGCCTTACCTGGACCTAGTGAATAAGCTCTATCTGGGCCTCATTTGGACCTGGTGACTCTGGTCCCTACCTGGGCATCATCGGGACATGGTTCCACTGCATGGCCTGCAGGTTGGCCTCACATGAACCTGGTAACTCTGGTCCCTACCTGGGCATTATCGGGTCACGGTTCCTCGGCATGGCCTGCAGGTTTGCCTCACGTTGAACTGGTGAGAGGGTTTGCCACCTGGTCCTCACCCATACATGGTGACACAGGTCCCCATGTGGGCCTTACTTGGACCTGGTGAATCTGGTCCTTAATTGATCCTCACCTGGAACTGGTAGCTCTGGTCACCACCTGGGCCTCACTTGGACCTGGTGACTGTGGTCCTAACCTGGGCATGATTGGTACCTGGTGACTCTGTTCCACACCTGAGCCTCACCTGGACATGATGACTCTGGAACCACTCTGGGCCTCAGCCTGACATGGTGACTCTGGTCCCCATCTGGATGTCACCTAGACCAGGTGAATCTGGTACTCCCCTAGGCCTCAACTAGACCGGGGGATTCTGGTCCTCAACTGGGCCTCACCGGGACCTCGTGAATACACTCCCCACCTGCGCCTCATCTGGACGTGGCGACTCTGGTTCTACCTGGGCGTCATCGGGACATGGTTACTCTATTACCCACTGGGACTGACCTGATCCTGGTAACTCTGGTCCTGACTTTGACCTCTTCTCTACCAGGTGACTCTGGCTCCACCTGGGCCTCACCTGTAACTGGTGACTCTGATCCTAAGCATGGCCTCACCTGACCTGGTGACTGTGGTTCCTTTCGGGACCTCACCTGGACCTCATGTCTCTGGTCCCACCTTGGCCTCACCAGGAGCTGTTGTCTCTGGTACCCACCAGCGTAGCATCAGGATATGGTTACACTGTTCACTAACAGTGACCAAGCCGGAACTATTAACTCTGGTCTTCACCTGGGCCACACCTAGACCTGGTATCACTGGTTCCCACCAGGGACTCACCGGGACATGGTGAATCGGATCCCCACGTGGTCCTCACCTGTAACTAGTGATTCTCGTTCCCACATGGACATCATGTGGACCTGGTGGCTGCAGTGTTTCTAGCTTCTCATGTACCTTGTGACTCTGGTTCCCACCAGGGCCTCACCGGAACCTGGTGAGTGTGGTTGCCACCTGCACCTAACCTGGACCTGTGGTTCTGGTCTGCACCTGAGACTACCCTGGATCTGGTAACTCTGGTCCCCACCTGGGCTTCACCTGGATTTGGGGACTCCGGTCCCCATATTGGCCTCCCCTGGTCCTGTTGAATATGGTCCTCAACTGGGCAAATTTTGGACCCGGTGACTGTGTTCCACAACTGGACTTCACCTGTACCAGGTGACTCTGGTCCTTCTCTGGGTCTCACCGTGCCCTAGTGACTGTGAACCCCACATTGGCCTGACTTGGACCTGCTGACCCTGGTTGCCACCTGCGCCTGAACTTGAACTGTTGACTCTGGTACTTTCAAGGGCCTCCACTGTACCTGGTGATCCTAGTCCACACCTGGGCCTCACCAGGACGTGGTGAGTCTTGTCACCACCGGCGACTCAGCTGGACCTGGTGACTCTCGTTCCCACCTGAACCACACCTGGACCTGGTGACTGTGGTGTTCTTGTAGACTCACATTTACCTGGTGACACTGGTCCGCACTAGGGACTCACCTGGATCTGGTGACTCTGGCCTGCCGGTTGGCCTCACCTTGACCTGGTGAGTGGGGTTGCCACCTGGGCCTCACACATAGCTGGTGACTCAATTCCCCTCGTGGGACTCTTGGACCTGGTGAATCTGGTCCTTACCTGGTCCTGTCCCAGACCTGGGGACTCTGGTCACCACCTGGGCCTCACCTGGACCTGGTGAATCTGGACCACATCTGGGCTTCACCCACTCCTGGTGACTTTGTTCCCCACCTGGACCTGATTGCTGTGGACTCTTTCGTGGCCTCACCTGGAACTGGTGACTCTGATCCTAACTGCGCATCACCCAGATCTGGTGACTCTGGGCCTCACCTGGGCATCATTGGTACCTGGTGACTCTGTTCCACGCCTGAGCCTAACCTGGACATGATGACTCTGGAACCACTCTGGGCCTCTCCCTGACCTGATGCCTCTGGTCCCCATCTGGATGTCACCTGGACGAGGTGATTCTGGTACCCCTCTAAGCCTCAACCAGATCTGGTGACAGTGCTCCTAAACTGGGCCTCACTGGACCTAGTGAATATGCCCCATCTGAGCCTGATTTGGACCTGGTGACTCTGGTCCCTACCTAGGCATCATCGGGACATGTTTCCACTGCATGGCCTGCATATTGGCCTCACCTGGACCTGGTAACTCTAGTCCCTACCTGGGCATCATCGGGACATGGTTCCTCTGCATGGCCTACAGTTTGGACTCACCTGGACCTGGGGAGTGGGGTTGCCACCTGGGCCTCATCCATGCTTGGTGACACAGGTACCCACGTGGGCCTCACTCGACCTGGTGAATCTGGTCCTTACTTGGTCCTCACCCGGAACTGGTAACTCTGGTCACACCCTCGGAATCACCTGGACCTGGTGAATCTGGTCCCCATCTGGGCCTCACCCAGTCCTCGTGACTTTGTTCCCCATCTGGACCTGATTGCTGTGGACTCCTTCTTGGCCTCACCTGGAACTGGTGACTCTGATCCTAACTGGGCCTCACCCAGATCTGGTGACCCTGGTCCTCACCTGTGGACCATTATGACCTGGATCTCTGTTCCACACCTGAGCCTCACCTGGACATGATGACTCTGGATCCCCTCTGGGCCTCACCCTGACATGGTGATTCTGCTCCACATCTGGATGTCACCTAGACCAGGTGAATCTGGTACCCCTCTAGGCCTAAACTAGACCTGGGGATTCTGGTCCCCAAGTGCGCCTCACCGAGACCTAGAGAATATGCTCCCCACCTGCTCCTCATCTGGACCTGGTGACTCTGGTTCTACCTGCGCATCATCGGGTTATGGTTACTATATTCCCCACTGGGCCTGACCTGATCCTGGTAACTCTGGTCCTGACTTTGGCCTCATCTGTACCAGGTGACTCTGGCTCCACCTGGGCCTCACCGGTAACTGGTGACTCTGATCCTAAGCATGGCCTCACCTGACCTGGTGACTGTGGTTCCCATCGGGAACTCACCTGGAACTCACATCTCTGGTCCCACCAGGGGCTCACCAGGACCTGGTGTCTCTGGTACCCACCAGGGTAGCATCAGGATATGGTTACACTGTTCACTAACAGTGAACCCGCCGGACCTATTAACTCCGGTCTTCACCTGGGTCACACCTGGACATGGTGGCACTCGTTCCCACCTGGGTCTCAACTGGAAATGGTGAGTCGGATCCCCACCTGGTCCTCACCTGTAACTGGTGATTCTCGTTCCCACATGGACATCCTGTGGACCTAGTGGCTGCAGTGTTTCTACCTTCTCATGTACCTCGTGACTCTCGTCCCCACCAGGGCCTCACCGGGACCTGGTGAGTGTGGTTGCCACCTGCACCTCACCTGGACTTGGTGATTCTGGTCTGCACCTGAGACTACCCTGGATCTGGTGACTGTGGTCCCCACCTGGTCTTCACCTGGATTTGGGGACTCCGGTCCCCATCTGGGCCTCACCGGGCCCTGTTGACCATGGTCCTCAACTGGGCACATTTGGGGCCCGGTGACTGTGTTCCACAAATGGACCTCACCTGGACCAGGTGACTCTGGTCCCCTCTGGTTCTCACCGTGCCCTAATGACTGTGAACCGCACTTTGGCCTGACTTGGACCTGCTGACCTTGGTTGCCACCTGCGATTTACTTCGACCTGTTGACTCTGGTTCTTTCTTTTTTCTTTTTTTTTTTAATTTATTTTTTTTATTGGTGTTCTATTTACTAACATACAGAATAACCCCCAGTGCCCGTCACCCATTCACTCCCACCCCCCGCCCTCCTCCCCTTCTACCACCCCTAGTTCGTTTCCCAGAGTTAGCAGTCTTTACGTTCTGTCTCCCTTTCTGATATTTCCCACACATTTCTTCCCCCTTCCCTTATATTCCCTTTCACTATTATTTATATTCCCCAAATGAATGAGAACATATAATGTTTGTCTTTCTCCGACTGGCTTACTTCACTCAGCATAATACCCTCCAGTTCCATCTACGTTGAAGCAAATGGGGGGTATTTGTCATTTCTGATAGCTGAGTAATATTCCATTGTATACATAAACCACATCTTCTTTATCCATTCATCTTTCTTTGGACACCGAGGCTCCTTCCACAGTTTGGCTATCGTGGCCATTGCTGCTATAAACATCGGGGTGCAGGTGTCCCGGCGTTTCATTGCATTTGTCTCTTTGGGGAAAATCCCCAACAGTGCAATTGCTGGGTCGTAGGGTAGGTATATTTTTAACTGTTTGAGGAACCTCCACACAGTTTTCCAGAGTGGCTGCACCAGTTCACATTCCCACCAACAGTGTATGAGGATTCCCTTTTCTCCGCATCCTCTCCAACATTGGTTGTTTCCTGTCTTGTTAATTTTCCCCATTCTCACTGGTGTGAGGTGGTATCTCATTGTGGTTTTGATTTGTATTTCCCTGATGGCAAGTGATGCAGAGCTTTTTCTCATGTGCATGTTGGCCATGTCTATGTCTTCCTCTGTGAGAGTTCTGTTCATGTCTTTTGCCCATTTCATGATTGGATTGTTTGTTTCTTTGGTGTTGACTTTGATAAGTTCTTTATAGATCTTGGAAACTAGTCCTTTATCTGATATGTCATTTGCAATATCTTCTCCCATTCTGTAGGTTGTCTTTGAGTTTTGTTGACTGTATCCTTTGCTGTGCAAAAGCTTCTTATCTTGATGAAGTCCCAATAGTTCATTTTTGCTTTTGTTTCTTTTGCCTTCGTGGATGTATCTTGCAAGAAGTTACTATGGCCGAGTTCAAAAAGGGTGTTGCCTGTGTTCTTCTCTAGGATTTTGATGGAATCTTGTCTCACATTTAGATCTTTCATCCATTTTGAGTTTATCTTTGTGTATGGTGAAAGAGAGTGGTCTAGTTTCATTCTTCTGCATGTGGATGTCCAATTTTCCCAGCACCATTTATTGAAGACACTGTCTTTCTTCCAATGGATAGTCTTTCCTCCTTTATCAAATATTCGTTGCCCATAAAGTTCAGGGTCCACTTCTGGATTCTCTATTCTGTTTCACTGATCTATGTGTCTGTTTTTTTTTTGTTTTTTTTTTTTTTTTTAAAGATTTTATTTATTTATTCATGATAGTCACAGAGAGAGAGAGAGGCAGAGACACAGGCAGAGGGAGAAGCGGGCTCCATGCACCGGGAGCCCGACGTGGGATTCGATCCCGAGTCTCCAGGATCGCGCCCTGGGCCAAAGGCAGGCGCCAAACCGCTGCGCCACCCAGGGATCCCTATGTGTCTGTTTTTGTGCCAGAAGACTCTAGTTCTTTCAAGGGCCTCAACTGTACCTGGTGATCCTGGTCCCCATCTGGGACTCACCTGGACGTGGTGACTCTTGTCACCACCGGGGACTCACCTGGACCTGCTTACTGTGTTACACACCAGGGCCTCAAGTAGACCTGTTGACCATGGTCCCCAAGCCGGCCTCACATGGACCTGTTGCCTCTGATCCCCACCGGGGCCTCACGTGTACCTGGTAACTCTGGTCCTCACTGGGGCCTCATCGGGACATAGTGACTCTGGTCCCCACCTGGGCTTCACGTGGATCTGGTGACTCTGGTCCCACCTGGACTTCACCTGGATCTGGTGACTCTGGTCCCCACCTGGACCTCTCTTACACCTGGTGACTCTCTTTCCAACATGGACCTCACCTGGATCTGGTGACTCTGGTCCTCAGTTTGGCCTCACCTGGACCTGGCGTCTCTCGTCCCCACTTTGACCTAACTCAGAACTGCTGAATATTGCCCCACCTAGCCCGCACCCAGACCTGGTGACTCTTGTCCCCAGCTATGCCTCAATTCGACCTAATGTATCTGGTCCTCACGTGAGCCTCACATGGACCTCACGTGAGCCTCACATGGACTCAGCTGGATAGAGTGGCTCTGGTTCACAGAAGGGGATCAAATGATACTGCTGACTGTGGTCTTATTCTATGCCTCACCAGGACCTACTGATTTGTCCCCATCTGGGCCTGCATGGACCTAGTGACTCTGGTCCTCACCCAGGCATCATTGGGACATGGATACACTATTCCACACCTGGGCCTCACTCTGACTAGTGACCTGTGGACCCATTCTGGGCCTCAAACTAAACTGGTTACTCTGGTTCCCCCTCTGGGACTCACCCTTACCTGGTGACTCTGGTCACCCCATGGGCTTCATTTGGGCCTTGTGAATCTGTCCTTAGCTTGTCCTCCCTTGGATCTGGTGACTGGTCGCCAGCTGGGCCTCACCTGGACTTGGTGAATCCTGTTGCCACCTGCGCCTCACCTGGACCTTGTGACTGTGGTCCCACCAGGACCTCACCTGGATCTGGT